>NC_047129.1:20882875-21482875 GCF_009829125.3 Periophthalmus magnuspinnatus | reverse complement strand
TATTAGCTACCTTCTCATTTCATTCTTCGTCAAGGAAGATCAGAATGTGAAAATGACTACCCTCTCACAAAATCTCATATTATTCACTACAAAGGAAGGGTCACTGATGGAGAAAGTATTGACCTGAGAGTACATGTGGGCAGGGCCGGGTGGCGCTGAGGGTCTCTGCCCACCTGGAATAAAGGCCTGCCAAAAGAAATGTGTTTGTGTATCCACTTTTTCCTGTTTTCCTTCTGGCAGCTGCATTTGTCCACCTCTCTATACACGAAGGCCAGGAGGAGGAGGGGCCTTCTGCAATTCATGTAGGTGGGAAATGTGTAAAGGGAAGGCTGTAGAATTTTTATTCACCTTTATTCACATTTCATAAACAGGACCCAGTGATGTATGAGGCACATATTCAAATCATTGGTTTCAGACATAAAGATTCCTGATTTGAAGGATTTGGAATAGCAACGGTCGTCCATCATGTAGAGAAGGTTTCTGCCCTATATTTTACTAGATAACCTCATTAAGGGTTGTCATGGCCTTATTGTAATGTGCCTGACTCATCTTCAGTATTGGCATTTGATTAAATCCAGTTGGTTTAAACCTAAAAGGACTATATCGCCTAATGTCTGTGCTAAAATGTAATATAGACAAGAATAAATAGCAGGTAAAATGACTTGATTATATTATTTGCACATTAACTGGCTATAACTATGAATTATCGACAGTGCAGCATATGGATAGGTTAAATAAATAAAGAGCAGCTTGTCCATTCTGTCAGCAGCAGAAGGAAAGATTAGGCCTGTCACAATAATTGCTATATTAATTTGTTGTTTATTATATAGAAGCTGGAACAATATTTTTTTAGGTCAACATTTATCATATGTACATTTTCTTTGCACTACTGGGGAATTTTTTTGTTATTTTTTGGGTATATGATAACATTTAAACTGTAAAATGTTGAATTAATAACTTCTATGACTCGTTACAGATGAGCTCATGCTTTTTTAACAATATTGTAGCTTTTTTTTTTGTGGTATAGATCTGCTCTTGGGTTATTGCATCAGTGTTATAAATTATTGTTTATCGTCTTTATTTACGGCAATATTGAGTATTGAGACTACTCCTTAGTATCAAAATTCAGTTTGAAATTTTAGTGGATCAATGCACTCCTGACAGAGGATGTGAGGAACGTTCCCTAGATTTCCAGGCTCCTGCAGGAGAAAATGGACCACTGTGGACAGAGGGGCTTTGAGTAGCACATGTTTGAGGAGATGTTTGAGTTGTACCTGCAGCACACAGCTCCTAGAGCAGAGCCTGCACAGAAGGAGAGACAAAGGATAGAGAGGGCCCACTCCTCTGTGCAGATGGCTCAACAGGACTGAATTTTTTAACCAATGCCAATAGTCAATAACTTACTGTCAGGTTAACCAATAATGGATGAACCTGAAGTTTTTTTTTATTTGTTATTGGTCTAAATGTGACCCTACTAGGCTATACGACCCCATATAATACATATGAAAAAACAAATATACACATGACATTTACAGATATGACATGACAGTATTGGGTTATCTGCAACATGAAGCTCCCAGATGAGACATTTAGACAGTATATCATAGAAAAAAGAAAAGTAATAATGCTGTTTAAATAACAAAATATACAACAGATAAGGTTATGGGTTTGATTCTGGTTTCCACTATCAACACAGAGCACACACATGCACAGCTAAGGCCCTGACGAAAACTAACTCTGGAGATCTGGAAATGGCTCACCAAGTGCTGCACTGTGCGCCCACTGCTCCTGGAAGCTTGCATAAGAGGTGTAGATGGATGGGTTAGAGGTAGAGGACAAATTTCTCTATGGGGACAATAAAGTGTTCTTTAAAGTAGACCTATTCTGCAAAATAGTTTTTTCAGAGCTTCTAATCATGTTATAGTTGTTTCTCCTTCTCATTTCCCCTCTCAAATTTGTTTTTGAAGTGGTTTGTGCATGTCTTTAATCTCTTACTTTCATTATTTATTGTCACCATCTTGCCAATCAACTCTCGTTTTCACCGCTACTGGCTTACACCCACTGCTCTGTACTTACTTCAACCTTCAATTTTATTTTCTTAATCAGTGATACACATAGTAATTTTGATACAAACAAAAAATAAAATAAAAATCTACTACTATATAGATTGTACATGGTTTCTTTGTGTATTTTCTCAAATTTAAATGAAATGTATTTGTTTTCTAAAATGGTCTTTTGTCATTTTCTAATGAAAATGAAAGTTAATGAAAGGTGCAGTTAATGAAGGAAAAACTCACGACGTCGGGGTCCGCCATTGACCTCCCATTGACTTCCATTCATTTTAGCAGTAATAAGTATGGCCCATGCCTGCGGCATGGGGGCTTGGATAGGGCTCGATGCCAGGAGTGTGTTTGGGGACATTAGCGCTTCGCGCTGCGTGCGTCAACATTGAGTCAATGGGCGAAGCCCATTGACTCAATGTTGACGCTGACATGCTAGCAAGAACAAATATGCATGTCCCATGCCTACGGCATGGGTTGCTAGGATACAGGAGTCTGTGCAGGGGGCGGTGCTGCCACCGAAGTTGCTTCGCGCGCAACTTCGTGAAGACAGTCTGCAACGATGGGTGCATGGGCTTCGCCCATGCACTCATCATTGCGGAAGCAATAGGCCCTATGCCCTGTAGGGGCTCGGGCCTAAAAAACTTCAGGTTCATCCATTATTGGTTAACCTGACAGTAAGTTATTGACTATTGGCATTGGTTAAAAAATTCCTAATTGACACTTAGATATTACCAACAGTATTTCCAATAAGAAATGCTTTGTAAATATTTAAAGGTGGAACCAGAGAGATGGATGCACTTGTGGGAAAAGGGTCTTCCCCCAACTGAGGCCCAATAGCTGAAGGAGCATTATGAGCCCGGCCTCTTTGCTCCGGTCCAGACCTTCAGGGACAGCACTGCTATTGTGCAGGTTCTTCGTTGTGACATTTTAGGTTGGTACTCCATGATCACATGGTCCTGTGCTGTAGCCCCTTCACTGAGGCAGCACTGAAGGAGGAGGAGGGGGCATCATTCAGACGCTGGATGACCTGGGACTCTGCTATCCTGTCCCAGCTCAGTGAATGCCCTGTCCTTATGTGCCTGTAGTATTCTGTTTAATGCACTGTCCTTGTGTGGCCAGATAAGAAAAAAAGTAATTAACATCCACAATTATCCACAATTGGAGAAAGCACAGTACAGGGGTGAATACAGCATTTGATAAAAAGAACATCATGCCAACAGTGAAACATGGTGGTGGTAGTGTCATGGTTTGGGGCTGTTTTGTTGCTTCAGGACCTGGACGAGTTGCTGTGATTGAAGGAACCATGAACTTTGCTCTCTACCAACAAATCCTGAAGGAGAATGTCCGGCCATCAATTTGTGACCTCAAGCTGAAGCGCACTAGAGTTTAGCAGATGGACAACGATGCAAAGCACACCAGCAAGTCCACTTCTGAATATCTTAAAAAACAAAAACAAAATGAGAGTTTTGGATGCTGTGGTATGACCTTAAAAGACAGTTCATGCTCAGAAACCCTCCAATGTGGCTGATTTAAAACAATTCTGCAAAGAAGAGTGGGCCAAAATTCCCTTCCCATTGCCTGTTATCGCAAACGCTTGACTGCAGTTGTTGCTGCTAAGGGTGGTTCAACCAGTTAATAGGTCTAGGGGGCAATTACTTTTTCACATGGGCCATGTAGATTCAGATGGCTTTTTTCCCCTTAATAAATCAAATCGGCTCTTACAACTGCATTTTGAGTTTACTTGAGAGTTATTTTTTATGTAATATTTACATTTGCTTGATCTTAAATGGCTAAGAGTGACAAAGGTGCAGAAAAAGTAACAAATATGTGAAAAAGATTACTTTTTCACAGCACTGTGCACCACCTCCGTCTGCACTCTGTGTAGACAGCCAACCCAGGGCACAACAAGTACAAGAAGACTTTTTGTCCTGTTAAGACGAGGTCCGCCTCTAAAGTCATGGACTCCTCAAAGGTCTATGCAATGTATGAGCAGTTGAGAGGATGTGGACAAGTTGTAAAGTGTGTAAATCTGTGTATACATTATACATATTGTGAATATATTTGGAAATAGAACATACAATTAATTCAAACCATCCTAGTCCGTTTTTGTATGTAGCAACCTTTCATTATGTAAAACTGTTGTGCCATATCCTTGAATAGTACTTTTATACACATTTAGCACATAAATATATTGATTCAGTTCTTTAGCGTTGAATGATTCCATACTGATGAAAAGTAATGTATAGAAGCACCATGCACTTAAACTCAGGATGAACAGGGCCTGGAGGAACAGAGGCGCGGCCAGGAACAGGAAGTCCAAGGCTTAAGATTGAAAACGTTTATTGTCATGTGCACAGTTAGAAAACATGTCTCCCTGTACAGTTCAGTGATTTCTTTGCTGCACACACACGACAAATAACTCAAATTCTAAGGCATAAAACAGACAATAATAAATAATATCTATGTATTTTTATTAAGGTGTTTGAAACCAATTCTTGTTTTGAAGACAGAATTCTGGGGCCTGTTGCTAGAAGCCACTTGAAAACATCAAAACTAGAGTTTGAGTTACAGCAGCTAGATCTGTGACAATAATGACTACTGTCAAGTCTATAAATGAAGTTATTTTTTACAGAATATTCATTTGTTTAGATTTTACTGGAAACACTTTTGACACGTTGAGTGTTGTAAAGGGTTTTATAAATATATATATGATTTTAATCAAAGTCAGAGCAGGGACTGCTAGTCTCTTTACATTCTCATTTTTATCATATCTTATTTAAGAAAAAATGCCTTCAATTCCATTTGTATAGATATGTAATCAGGTTTAAATAGTTCAAATTAGAGTAACAATTGTTGTATATATCATATATATATATATCACATAAATGTCATACCTATACACACACACACACACACACACACACGTGCACACACACACACATGAAGCTATGTCAGGTCTGTTACCAGAGTTTGCTCAAAGTTGACTTGTACCTAGCCTGAACTAGACCTAAAGTGGGCTTCCAACATCAGGCCTCAGATCTTCTGGGTATCATCTTTTAAACTTGTATTCTACAAGAAGTCATTACCTGGACACTTAAGAGGCACCAAACACTAGTGTTTTAAATTTCCATTTTTAGTGCCGAAATGTGTGTTCACTTTGTGCTCAATTACTTTTATGGAACACCCGACAAGCTCTAGACACATCTGAAGTCTCATTTATAAAACTTTTACTAAAGGTTGTGTACTGTCAAAACACAAACGTCCTCAAACTTGCACAAGGGAGAATCTAGTTTTTCTGAGCACTGGACAGCACATTTCTAAGTAGTGTTTTTATTTTTATTTTATACATTTTTTAAACTTAAAGGGCCTATACCAGATTTATTTTCCACATATTTGCACAGCTATTAAGGTCAAAATGTGTCCTGTCTGCATATTAATTATAAAGCGTTTTATTGTCCATTAATCAGGATGTGCTCAGTTAGCATGCTGGTTGTTGTTAGCCTTACTGTCTGGTCTCTGAAAACTCATCACGGTGAATACTTGGGGTGCTCAGAATGCATAAAGTAAGTGAGGAATAACTTTGGACCACTGCAAACCATTTAGAATGAATTAGTTCTGTTTTTCATGTTTAAGACAATAAAAATCACATACATAACATTTCTGTACGTACGCACGCTTCATAAATGAGACCCCAGGACCTATAGCATACAAAGTATATGAGCTGCATGACCACGTGTAAAAATGCGATGGCAGTATCAACATTTGCTTCTATGGCATACATGGAAAGTGACATTATAAACAGGATTCCTTTCTCACATTTCCGAATAGACTTAATGGTCGCCAGGCTCTTGAAGCCCGGAGACAGTTCCAAGGACAGGTTGGTTTACACGCCACAACATCACGATAGAAAACAAAGCAGAAAATGTCCACCCACGAGAGTCCCGGGCGGCTCGAAGACCTGTGGGTATCTTCTTCAAAAGTCAGAGAGCGAAGGCAGAGCTGTGAGGGACACGTGTGGTGATAAAGGGTGTTAGATGCACCGTTCACAGTAATTTTAACGAGTCACAGAAACAGTACAAGACACATGCTCCCAGGAACCACAGCCCCACACAGGGGCTTTCCACGGATGAGCTGAGGGCTTCTAGGAGGGCCCTTCGTCCTCTGTCCATGTTAGTGTACCATCATTGCACCAATAACACATTCAACCATTTATTTTCAGTAGACTCAGGCACGCACTCATCCATGCCTTTGTACACAATATATGTGCTGTAAAAACGCACACTACGATACATATCTCAACAAGGCATTACTGACAGGAAATAAATATTAATAATAAATAAAGTCTCATAAAAAGAATACTTCCAAAGAGCAACGAGTGCCGCTTACCAAAGGTATCAAAGACTGGGGGCCGTATGTTAAGAGTGAAAAGGGACGGCTTCATTGGACATTCAGTCTTGTTCGTGTGTTCGTGTGTTCGTGTGTTCGTGTGTTCGTGTGTTCGTGTGTTCGTGTGTTCGTGTGTTCGTGTGTTCGTGTGTTCGTGTGTTCGTGTGTTCGTGTGTTCGTGTGTTCGTGTGTTCGTGTGTTCAGGGAGGGGGTTTGACCTGCACGCACTCTGCGCAGGCACTAAACATGAACAACGTAAGAGCAGGTAAGAGATCCTCAGCTGTCATTGTGGTGCCCATCCTGGACAGTAAGTGCTGGCAGTGAACAGAACTTGTGTGTGATGTTGGTGGAGGGGGCATGTCTGTAAAAGGGTTTTATAAATTAGCTGTTCAATCAAGCACATCGTAATAAAAAACTGACACGATCCTTTTCAGTGTGCATGTGGGAGGAGCCCTGATCGTGTGTACCCTTGTACAAAAGCCATAGGTGACGAAGTGTGAGCGACTAAGGGTGACATCGTGTCCCTGCTTGTATCAGTATTAGACAGAAAAGGACAGAAACGCACTGTGAGAGACTGACAGAATGCATCCATTTACTGCGTGGAAGTGCACACAGGCAGAGTCTGAGCTGAGGCAGAGGCTGTAGAAGGAAGCTCAGGGACCAGGAGGACCAAAGGGGCCGGAGAGAAGGCCAAAAGGACTGTGGAGAGAACCAGGAGGACCAAAGGGTCTGTGGGGAGGACCAGGAGGACCAAAGGGGCCGGAGTGAGGACAAAAAGGCAGTGAAGAGGACCAAAAAGGGCTGGATAGATGACTAAAAAGGGGTGGAGAGGACAAAAGAAGCTAGAGAGAGGATCAAAGGGGCTAGAGAGAGGTCCAAACGTGGACCAGGGAGGGACAGAGAGGGCGAGAGCGCTATAGAATGCCATCCATAAAACTGGTGTCCAGCCGCTGGATGAGCAGGCGGATGAAGGACATCTCCTTGCGGGTGTTCTCAAAGATGATGCGGGGGTCGTCAGACTGGCAGCGCAGACAATTGGGAGCCATGACCATAGCCAGGTTGTTCACGTCCATCTTGGTGATGGTTACATTGGCAGGCTGCGCAAACACCTGCCAAACACATAAAAAAAATAAAAATCATAAACAGGCCAACCTACCAGACTACTCAGCACACACAACACTGAGCAGACACAAACAAATGACAATGACTCTTATGTTGTGCAATACAAAAAAAAAAATAACACTCTACTGCACTTAGATTGGGCTAAACATGAAACATTGAACAACAAAGGACAAACATTATGGTATTTTGTAACTTACTGTAACCTAATCTTAGGTATCTATGTAGAAACCTACCTGCTGCCCATAAATCCAGGTTAAGAGGTCTCAAAAATGTTTTCAATTGAGAATTATGCATAATATGGTTTTATCTAGATGAACAGTTGAAATTGTGACAGAGAAGATGTTATGCTTCTAGCCCGTCTTTGCTTCACATTGATAAAGCAGATATGACAGAATACAGTCTGAACAGGGGCTTACCTGGAGGAAGCGGATGAGGTAGCACAGCACCAGCTTGTTGATGTGTGGCAGGCCCAGTACCACGGTGACTGCGGCTTCGGGGTTGTCATAGTGACGGATGCACTCGTCGTAGAACTCGTGAGGGATGAGTGGCTCCTCCAGCTCGCGGTACCACAGCTTCAGCAGAGATGCTGCAACAGGACACAGCTTCAGACAGAGCCCTCAGAGCTATGGCAGGTGCAGCTGAACACTGCACAGGACAGTACTATACAGGAGAAGTACCTGGGATGTGAGGGTCCTCCAGGCCTGTGGGGATCTTCCATTGGTCCACTTGCAGCTTTAGAGCGTTCACCTCATCGATGTCCCCAGGAACTCTGCACAGATCACAGCTTTAACAATAAGGGCTAAAGAACTAACTTGGTTAGTTACTTTTACCTGGATATACAATTCATACTCTAAACTAAAAAACTAAACAAAATAATAACAGGAAGTTTTATCTGTTCAAACTTAAATCTTTTTTAATGTTATTTGAGCAAAGAAACAACTTAATTATCTTTAAAGTAAGGTCAGTGCAGAGTGAGACCTCTTGCTTTCAATTTCAATAGTGAATCTTTGACGTCACAGGAGAAGGGATGCGATGACGATCTGTCACATGCACTGGAGGAAAGTTACACCGGGGAAAATTTTAGACACATGTGCGCCCAAATTGGTCCCACTCTGGAACCCTACCTCTTAGGGTACATTCATTTCCTGGAGACTGATCCTAACTTAACCATAGTCAGTATTTGCCTAAACTGTTTTAGTTTAATTTACTAGATCTACATCTTTTCTCGGCTGCTTTACAGACTCCTACCTGACACATAATGGGGATAGTGAAATACTCTCTTTTAGAAGGTGGCACTAAAAATCTGTTTTATTTCTCATGGCATGTCAAACACATTAAGGACACAAATGTTATATTTCATCTCCATGCAGCCCCCATGTCTGGAGATGTAGTGGACAGAACAGCACTGACCTGAAGATACCCTCAGTCTGATCTCCGTTGAGCCCCAGGACCTCCTCTGAGAGTCGGGTCTGCACCCAGGGGAGCTGATGATCAGGGTATCGCTCCTTCTGTAGGGCCATGACTTCCTCCAGAGACGAACCGAACATGGAAGGGCTGAAAATGGCCTTCTGAGCGTGCCTGATTTCATCCAGACAGGGCTTCTGGAGACCCTGTGTGCACACACAGCACTGTCACCAAGAAACCCACCAGGGGAAATACTGTGCTATGTGAAGGTGTGAGTGTTTAATACAAATTAGATGTAATTAGATAAATGGTTAGAACTGCATTTTTGTTCATTTACCAATTTTGTATGTTATATGAATGCAGAAGGGAGATGGCAAACTCCTGGTCCTTCGCTGTGCTGGGTTTGGTCTGGGCAGTTTGTCTGACATTTTCTAAGTGAGTTCAAGTTCTCTGTTATACAATGTGAATTTTATGTTATACGTGTAAATTTGATATCCTATGTGGTGTTTATTCTTTGTTTTTTGTTATAGAATAAACCATAATATTGTCTTAAGTTGTTTTGTTTTAGTTTTGAAAAAAAAGGGGAAGAGAGACTGTAAAAGTCCAGCATTTAATGCAGTTCTCCTGCTAGGTGTGGGCCATCAGGAAAATTAAAGACCCGCATCATTTTTTAGAGCAGCCGGTGTCTGGTCCATTATTTTACAGCTGGCCACAGACCAGCACAAAGCACACTCTGCTGCCCTCAGCTGGCCGTACAGCCCATTTGTCAATATAATATGAGATGTACTTCTAATGTTGCCATGTTCTGTTTTGATAAGTAGATTATATGCATATTCTCTTGCACACGACAGACAGGTGCAGCTGTGTAAGTCCCATACCTTCTTGGCTCCAGTCAGAGCAGCCTTGGTCAGCTTCCTGTAGCAATATTTGGCATAGCTGCTAATGGCCACTCCTAGAACATGAGCAGAACATGAGCAGAGCATGAGCAGAGCATGAGCAGAGCATGAGCAGAGCATGAGCAGAGCATGAGCAGAACATGAGCAGAACATGAGCAGAACATGAGCAGAACATGAGCAGAGCATGAGCAGAACACAAGCGGAACACAAGCGGAACATGAGCAGAGTGTGAGCAGAGTATGAGCAGAGTATGAGCAGATGGAGTATTGTGTAGTCCACACATCACACATATAGAGCTTTTGGCCTGTGCATACTACTGCAGCCTACAGAAGTTTGATGAAAGCATTAGTTCCACATGAGCAGCAGCTCAAAGTCAAGAGCAGGCATCATCACCCTGTGCTCCTGTCGCCCCCTTGTGGTAGAACCAAAAGGTTCTACACTATGCATAGTTAATATTACATAGTACTTGCAAAGTGCAATGAAATATACTCATTATAAAAACACATTATGTTTATTTTAGAGCTATGTTTGTTGTGAAATGTGCTCATACATAAAATGGGTCTGAATTCTACATTAGAGGTTACTTTTACCCAAATATCTGTTGTGCTGGCTTCTTTGGGTAAGAAGAAAAAAAAGCACTAAAATCACAAATAAAAAATATGAAAAATGTTTTGGTAATCGGTAGCCTTAGCAGCCAGCTGGTACAGAATAGTGGCGCCCGCCCTCTGGTAGCCCGCCCTCTGGTAGCCCGCCCTCTGGTAGCCCGCCCTCTGGTAGCCCGCCCTCTGGTAGCCCGCCCTCTGGTAGCCCGCCCTCTGGTAGCCCGCCCTCTGGTAGCCCGCCCTCTGGTAGCCCGCCCTCTGGTAGCCCGTCCGCCTCACCCTTGTTGTCGTTAAGCGGGTCCATGTGCCTCTGGATGTAGCCCTCCAGATAGTTGTGGAAGCGGGGTGTGGGGGGGAAGAAGGCCAGGCAGATGGCCATAAGCTCCCAGCCACGCTCCAGGCTGTCATAGCGGAAGTTCTCTGTGGTCTGACGACACAGCTGGATGTACAGCTCGTCCCGTAGACCCTGGTTACTCCAGCCACGCACCACCACCTGAGGGACAGGATGGAATTGCATTTATGAATATCCACAAGTTCACTTTCATCTCTGCTGACCACCAGAGGGCGGTGCCTAAAGCGTTGGATTACTCACTTCACGCATGCACAGGGAGTCATAAAGGTCATCAAGGATTCATAGAAGCAACCGCAACAATAATAAAACAATCACTAATTGACGCTAATGAAACTACTGCAGATTGCATTAAGTTTGTGAAGTTGTAGTGTAGCATTTTGGGTAACACTTTAAAATACGGTCCGGGACTTACCAGTACTTACGGTGGTAGTTAGTAGATACTTGACTGGTAGTTACGGTGGTACTTACAGTGGTAGTTTGTGGTACTTACAGTGGTACCTATAGTGGTACTTACAGTGGTACTTACAGTGGTACTTACAGTGGTACTTACAGTGGTACTTACAGTGGTAGTTTGTGGTACTTACAGCGGTACTTACAGTGGTACTTACAGTGGTACTTACAGTGGTACTTACAGTGGTACTTATAGTGGTACCAGAAGTGATACTTAGACTAATAACTACTGGTACTAGTACTGGTACTTACTGCAAAATCATATGAAGTGAATGGTATTAAAGAATATGGTGTTATTAGGCATATGAATCTTTGATTTCATTATACGTTCATAGAAAATACACAAGACAAAACACTGTGAAAACACAAACACTTTATTATGACAAATTTCACATTAATACGACAATCAGATTTAAAAGAAATTTCCAATAATGACAATAACAAATAAATGACACGTTTTAAATGAACATGACAGTGATACATACTGTAAAATATCAATACTTTAACTGCTATTTTAAAGCGAGACATTATGGTACTTGCATTATTAATTACTGGTACTTACTGTAGTTTATACTGGTAATTACTAGTACTTTCCGTGGTACTTACTGCTGTATGTTCTGGTAATTACCATAGTAACTATTATGGTAATTACCAGTACATACAGCAGTAAGTACCACGGAAAGTACTAGTAATTACCAGTATAAATAGTATTACTAGTACTTTCCGTGGTACTTACTGCTGTATGTACTGGTAATTACCATAGTAACTATTATGGTAATTACCAGTACATACAGCAGTAAGTACCACGGAAAGTACTAGTAATTACCAGTATAAACTACAGTAAGTACCAGTAATTAATAGTGCAAGTACCATAATGTCTCGCTTTAAAATAGCAGTTAAAGTATTGATATTTTACAGTATGTATCACTGTCATGTTCATTTAAAACGTGTCATTTATTTGTTATTGTCATTATTGGAAATTTCTTTTAAATCTGATTGTCGTATTAATGTGAAATTTGTCATAATAAAGTGTTTGTGTTTTCACAGTGTTTTGTCTTGTGTATTTTCTATGAACGTATAATGAAATCAAAGATTCATATGCCTAATAACACCATATTCTTTAATACCATTCACTTCATATGATTTTGCAGTAAGTACCAGTACTAGTACCAGTAGTTATTAGTCTAAGTATCACTTCTGGTACCACTATAAGTACCACTGTAAGTACCACTGTAAGTACCACTGTAAGTACCACTATAAGTACCGCTGTAAGTACCACAAACTACCACTGTAAGTACCACTATAAGTACCACTGTAAGTACCACTATAAGTACCACTGTAAGTACCACAAACTACCACTGTAAGTACCACCGTAACTACCAGTCAAGTATCTACTAACTACCACCGTAAGTCCCGGACCGTATTTTAAAGTGTTACCGCATTTTGTGTTTTGCTTTTGTATATTTCAGTGGCTCCAGAGTTCGACAATTTTTTGCACACAAATGTTCCCTGATGCCACAAAAAAATTTCCTTTGGTGCACCAGTGCGCCTGACAGATCCTCATCACATTTCATCTCCTGTACCCTCTCTCCTCATTATAAAACACAGATTAATATAGAACACATTTAAGTGATTGTTTTAATGGACAACTAAATGAAAAAACCCGCTCTCACCTCTGACCAGACCACAAAAGCCAGTCGGAGCTGAGGCCGATGCACTTAGGTCATATTCTGCTGCACGGAGTGAAATTACATTTGATTTTTTCAGATGAACCCCTCGGAAAAACACATTTTTGAGAAGACAGTGAGAAGCACAGACCTCCAGAGCCACACTGAGGGGGTCGGCCTTGCAGCGCCGGTCTCCCATGAAGGTCTGGATGAGTTTGAAGATCTCCACGGCCTCCTTCTTCACAGTGCGGTCCGATGTCACGATCATGGGCTTCTTGATAGGCTCACTGCTCCAGGCCAGCATGTTGGCTATGGACACTTTCCTCCGGAACAGACCCTGACCACAGCACAGAGAGTGAGGGGGCCAGCATGGGCATTGGGGCACAATCATCCACTCAACAACACTCAACAATAACATTAGTTCTTGTTATTATCAGTAGGTAATAAATAACTATAATAATAACTAAAAACTAAAATAGAATTAAAAAAAAAAGGTTTATAAATTTATATATAAAATTAGTGCCCCTTAAAAAAAGGTGTGCGTGGCATCCCTTGGTTACCATGACTCCTCCCTGATGGTGCTTCACAGTGGCATATGGGCAATCAATACAAGTAGTGCTTGTCCAATAAACTTTTGACACACATTTATTTTAGATTTTAAGTAAATAGTAACAAATTATATTCAAATAACCCCATTTTCACTCCACCTGTTTGAAGCATGGTTGAAGTCACTGTGTCCTTTAGTACACCTTAATGTCTTATTAACTTGCTGTAGCCCTTTGCTATGGAGGTCATGCTGCGCCAGACTCTCTACATGTGCTTTTACAAACAGGAGAGGCCAGCTGCTTGTTTTAGAGGTTTGAACACTGTGTACCGCTACAGGCTAAAACTGCACTGAATAAAGCCATGATAAACCTATGGAGGAATCGACAACAGCAGCGCCAACTTTGTGCCTAAAAATGTTTGCTTTTAGCTTCGCATTTGTAATGATTACATATTTTTTGGACTACAAGCCCTATACTATATTGCATAGTTTGTCTGGGGGTGCAATTTATGTGAAATTATTAAAATACATATTTCACATCTTTGTTATTGTAGACACAACAGCGCGAGGGCACTCTAGGCTTTTTTACCAGTATGGCAGCCACGCGGAAGCTGAAGCGGTGCTTCATCTACTTCTGGAGCAGGTGGAGTTGTTCAGAAGGATGTAGAATTCAATGGATTTAGTGATTTGGAGTGAGATTGAGAGTAAACTTGTTAGCTTGTTTCATTCATTTGGAATAATATTGTAAATGTTTAGTTTATCATAAGTCTAGTTAAAGGTCGTGAAAACCACTTCCTGTTTCCCGGTTCAGCCTTTTACACTAAAGAGAAGTCTTACCCGACAGAGAACTATTTCGTTTTTGGTTCACCGGTTTTTTTACTAGCAGGCCAAAGTGGTATGTATATTTTTCCATGTGTTCATATGCAAATTTTGTGTGTATATGTGATATGAACCAGAGCTTATGTTATATTTTATGTGTTTGCTGGTTCTACTGTGTGAACTGTGATGAAGAAGTAAGACCACAGTAAACATCAGTGAAAAGAACTTTCATGTCTTTCATGTGTGTGGACAAGCCGGCATATGTTACATTAGCGTAGTGTATCTGATTAACTGTAAATATCTTACGTTAACATACTAGACACATCTTCAGTTCAATGTCTATGTGTTACATTAATGTGCTGTACTGCTATTCAGCCTGTTCTCTATTTTATTGTTATTATTATAACTTGCCTTTATTTGTCTGTTCATGGACTCGGATTTTGTGCAATAAACTTGCCAAAAAATGAGACTTATAGTCCAGTGCGACATATGTTTTTTTTTCTTCATTATTACGCATTTTTTCGATGGTGTGATTTATACTCCAGAGCAACCTATAGTCCGGCAAATACGGTAGATGTTAGTTAGAAATACAGGCATACAATCATTTACTCAAACAGTGAGCTAATTTCAGGGCAGTGTGAAATAGATGATCTGGACAAAGCAGTGGTCTGTGACCTATCACACACGTGTATCGGAGTGTGTGGCTGTCCTGGACCATCTTCACTTCAAGGAAACAGGATGTTTCTTCAGGAACGATGTTTGGATTTGCAGCTGTGAGAGGAGAGTGCGAGTGCGCTGTGTTTAAGGGGATCTAAGTATCTCTTTATGAAAGGAACATTTTCTGCATTACATATCTGTAGTAGAGCCGTCTTATGTCACTCATATGGTTTCTAGATGCATAATAATTATGGGTGTAGGAGTAGAACAAATATGTGAAGAAACAAACAGCTCACAAATAGCCCTGTTTGTACAAATGCAGCGTCACATACAGTCCAATACAAATATTAATAAGCTATGTATGTCTAGGCTCTAATTTGACTCCAAATGGCTCAGTATATATGCATTTAATATGTAAAATAAATATACTAATTTGGTCAATAGTCACATTTTTATATAACGCTTTTCCACCCAAGGCACTCAAAGAGCTTTAAATCAAAGAACCACTCACCCATTCACACACATTCATACACCAGTGTAGGCAGACACTGGGGGCGAGGTGGGTTAAGTGTTTTGCCCAAGGACACAACAGCATTCATCTCTGAGAGCTAGAATCACACTGCCAACCTGTGGGTTAGTGGATCTGATGGCTTAACCAATGATGTTTATGTTGAGAGTGGAATTTAGTTATCGACAAAATGTTGATGTCCACCCAAAGTCTGCTTGCTCACCCATAAAAGTCACCATAGTTCAACATCTCAGAATTCAACTTAACTCAATTCAATCCAAAGTCGTTGCTATATGCATACTTTTGTACATACTTTTATACAACTGAAATTCAGCACTCATTAATTTTGGAACATTCAATCAGTGTAGACTTTATCAGAAGTTAAACTTACATACAGTGATTTATTGTCCCCATAAGCAAATTTTCATTAGAGCCATTGTTCCAATATAACTGGGTCTATCTGTAGGAGCAATGAGCAGAACTCCAGATCTTGAGCTAGGCTTGGTTAGGCTTAGACCTCAGACCTTAGCTGGAGAACTGTTTGGGTTGATGGGGAGGGGGAAGAAAAAGAAAATCTAAACCTAAAACCAATTGCAGACTGCAAAAATAAAGGTCACTCCCTGTCCGGGAGTTGAAACTGAGACCTTATTGCTATGGGAGGTACCTGTGTGTGTTTGTTGAAGTGCTTAGAGGCCCAGTTCTCAATGTCTGTCTCTGAGGAGGGTTTTCTGAGAGAGAACTCTGGAAAGACCCCACAGCTGGCACTGGGCATCATGTTCCTGGCATTCCGACTGGCCTCAAACTGGGCACAGGCTCCGAGGTCTTCAGACTGGGGACAACAAACAGGAAGACGTGTCCAAATAGATATTAGCCAAGTTTACAAAGATGTGACAGCATATCCATCTATATGCATGATGCATATATCTCTATGCAGCAGGCACATGATGCTAGCTGCTGAAGGGCTGGCTCACCTGGGATGGATGGAGGTAGGGCTCTGGAGAGGCCAGGTTGGTCTGGACAGAGAGGCTCTTCTCTAGCAGAGCCTGGGGAAAGCCCAGCCGGTCGAAGGTGCTCCGCTTCCAGTGCTGTTCAGTCTGAGCCAGGCCCTCATCCTCACTGAAGGCTCTGACCACAGGCCCAGGCAGGGGCAGAGGCACAGCACCGTCACTCTCATAGCCATCCTTAGAGCCCCCCGCCTGGCCTGAGTCCCAGCTGCTCCTCTGCTTCATCACCTGTTGAGCTTCCCAGGCAAGGCGAGCCTGTGCCAGCATGGCCTCTGATGGAGACGCCCCCTCTCCCTCTGTGCCGCAGCGTGCCAGCTCCTGGGGCAGGGAGGGCTTGCGACTCTTGCGTTTGCGGTTCCCACCTGGAGAAAAGGGCCCGGGGCCGATGGTAGAGGAGGACAAGGTGTGTGTTTGGCTGGAGGACCATGAGATGGAGTCCTCATACAGGAGCTTCTGAGCATCCCCGGCCTCCCCGCTGTAGTCCAGGAGCGGGCGCGGATCCCTGATCAAAGACTGGCTGTGCTGCAGAGTGAAGGAGCCTCCATAGGAGCCCCCATAAGAGCCCCCATAAGAGCCTCCATAACCTCCGGACGTGCCGTAGCGGAGTAGGCGGTCTGCAGTGCGAAAGCGCGGGCTGGATGTGGACTGTTCTACGTACACCAGCTGTTTGACGTACTCCTTCCCCACGGGGCTGTACTCCAGACTCTGGGCCTTCTCCGGACACTTCTGCCGGGTCAGGACCAGCTGACCGTAGGGGGACTGCTTTGGGGAGTGGTACAGGGGCACGGGGCTTTTGCGGGCAGGGGACTTGGAGCCGTACAGGGAGGAGGAGTCAGACAGCTGCATGTCTGAGGGAGGCTCCTCATAGATCGGTGGGGGCTGGTACTCAGAGGGTGGCTCTTCGTACAGAGGAGGCTCATAGCCATAGCGGGGAGAGGGTGGCTGGGAGTCTGCAGAGGAGCGGCGGTTGGTGCCAGTCCCACCCAGCTCTGCCCGCTTCAGAAATGGAGATTGGCGGCGGTCCGAGTAGATGACCATGGATCCATCAGCCTCAGAGGAGTTCCCCCCTGAGGAACGACGTGTCCGGCCTGGGGCTCCAGAGGATGGGGGTTCACTGGAGGAGTAGCCATTGTCCTGGTGGGCCAAGAAGCTGGGCTCACGGTCTGTCACTTTGATCAGCATGCGCTCCTTTGTGCCAGTGTTCCACCTGAAAGGAGAAACTCTGACAGGACAAGAGAGTTCAGTGTTAGATTTTAAATACAGACCACTGTCATTCAAACACACTGGAGGAGAGGAGAGTGTCTAGGGTCAGGATTGTGTTCACACAGACGGGAATAAATGGGAACAGAGAGAAAGGTAGAGCATAATGTGTTTACTCTGATGACCAGAGGAGAAGACCAACAAGCTCGTCAGAAGGACAGCTCATGAATTTGTACAGCCTCCATTTGGAGACAGATAATAAAGAGAAGCCCTGGGCAATTGAAAGTTCTTGAAAAACAAATCATCTTCCTCTGTGTGATATTTGATATAACATTTCAGTATTGTAAATGTCTCACTTTTCGGGCCCGTCTCTGGAGCTTTGCTTGTCAGAGCCCTCCTGGTCTACAGAGGAGGAGGTGCTGCCCTCCTGGCTCACGGCGCTGTTCCTCCCTGGGCTGTTGTGGGCAGACGGCTGCTCTCCGGGCTGGTCTCCGGGCTGAGGGAGGCTGGAGGCATCCGTGTGCTGCTTGAGGGTCTGTAGCTTGGCTAGGGGGATGATGTCACAGGCCTGCGGCCGGTGCCACACAGTGCGCTGGCTGGAGGCGTTGTAGTAGTAGAAGCGGGACGTGTTTGGGTCGAACAGCTCCCACCATTGGTTGTCCCCAGTGCGCTTGATGCGGACCCCCTGAGGAGGGTCCCACACGCACTCACCCGTCAGAAGGTTAGCATACATCCGCTCCCGAGTGCGGGGCTCGATGATCTCCACCCACTCCAGCCTGGAATCACAATCAACTGTAATTATAATCAAGGTTTCAGAGGTAGGGCATTATGCTGTTCCATGTACATCTCAAATTAAACTGCAGATGGTTCTTGTGCTTTGGTCATTTTCTGGAAATTCTCTCCAGTTTTCACCAGTTTTAAGGGTCTTCCCCCCATAGTTCTACCTCTGACCCCTTCTCTACATTGGACCACTCCTGGATGAATGAGGGATTTCACATTATTACACGAACATATTAAGTATTCCTTAATTAAATCAATATAACCTATATCAACATTTGCATCCAACAGTGATTTATTTATTTATTTTGGATAACACCGAGGCTTGAACTTAGCTGTGCCCAGTGCCCACAGAACCAGCCTGCAGTGAACATGAACATGCACACAGAAGACAAACACACACACAGAGCAGTAACAAGTGGATACTATGGTCACTGACTAATGATTTTTTTTTTTTTAATTCAACTAGTCAAATAATCATTTGTGTAGCGCATGACCTCTGTAATGAGTTTAGATCATCTCTAGTGCGCAGCTCTCCACTCTGATCCCTGCTTTACTCACCAAGTTTGTTCAGTTGGCACAAACGGGTCTGAAGTTGAAGGCTCAGTAACCCATTACATTATGATAATCGGTTTCCTCCCCACTTTTGAAGTGCTAACGGAGTGCAGTGGTAATGCCCACAGTTGGCTCTTTTGTGCAATGAGAGGCCGTGTGTGGTGAGGGGCCGTGTGCCAGGCTGCTCCACTTAATAAGGACCATGGCCATATTGAGCTGTCAGCTCCAGTGTGAGGGGAGAATGGTGAGCTCTGTCAGGGAGAATTGTGTTGGAGAGTGGGCAGAGTTCAGAGTGGCCGAGAGCATTAACTGCTCCTAAAGCTTTGTATGTGGGGCTCTTCCAAATGACCCACTTGAGCTGGCTCTGAAACACTTTGCGAAGATGCACAGAGGTTAGCAGGGACAAGGACCTGGTCTTCACAGAGAAGTTAAAGACACCTGTACATGGTACAGTGCTGTCGGGACTGGTCAGTAACTTAAACTAAAACAGAAGTAGACTAGGGACTAGTCCAGACTAGGGATTCACCGATCTGTTACTGGTATTGGATATCTGCCGATAGTGAAAAATTAGCTGGAACGGATAGCACATTCCAAATATTGGTTCAGCCAATATCCTAGTTAGACATACACTTTTATGTAATAAAGACAATTTACTGATCGTAGTCAGCCCAGTCCAATAGTAAGTCTCATAATATTTCAACATGTATTTATACAACGCTATTTTGGAGTTAATTGAGAAATAAATAATAGTTACATGCACATTTTGATAAGTTTTGTCTTATTTCATTTTTGTTTTATTTGCTTTATTGTTTTTTATTTAACCTGCTAAGACCCAAGCTGTTGCATGGCATGCTTGGTTAATTTCTCTTTGTTATTTGGGCTGATTGGGACCTGATGAGTGTAAAAATAAATTATCTTATTATGAGAAAAATTATGTCCACATATGAGGGCATTCGTTCTACTTTTTAATGTTTTTGATAAAACTAAATAAAATCACATTTGAATAATAATTTGCAAAAACTAGTGCCTGAACACAGCAACATTTTTCCTGAGTGTAAAAACAAAGTGAGAAACAACAATTGTGCCTCTTGGAACAATGTGGCTCATTTGAAGTATTGCTAACAGGTGCAGAAAGACATATGCCTTTAACTAAGTCCATCTTGAATCTAACTATAATGTGTTATACTCTGCTGTCACCTTTAAATGACAGTTTAATGACCCCATATGTAGAGACCAGGACCTTGTATAGAAAAAAATGGTATTGTGGGCCTAAACAGCCCAAAATGTGTTGTCCACATAGGTGGACACCAGGTCCTAGGAGGAATTAGTATTGCAAGCTGGATCTGTGCATGTGCAGTCCGGACTGGACATTTTCTTTAGTAAATAGGAGCAAAATCTGTTGCAGTATGTGTCGTTATACCACCAATGACATGATGTGGCCCAGCCCTGATCAGCATTTTACAGTGCCACTGCTAAAAATCTACAAAACTGTAGTCTCAATCTCAATAATAACCTAAAATATTATTGTCCAGTCTCCAGTCTCTGCTGCTTTGGTGCACTAGAAGAAGCACAATACAAAAACACAACGTCTGGGGCCCGGTCTCATCTTGTAGAATTCAGATGGGAATGATTCAGCAGGTGGATAAACCAATCAGAGAAAGGCACGGTCAGAAGTTTTAGGAGTGTGTGTTTGGGCTGACCCAGACCCGGAGTAGCGAGTGGTCACCAGACTGTCTGTGTAATCCCTCAGTTGTCCAGGTCTGATCCACAGTAAAAGCCAAAAGTAAAATCTGTTCAGGACCACTACTAGTGGCATGAGGAGATGCCTGGACCCAGCAGACACAGACAATCCAACTCCTAAATGTGCCTTGTTACCTGAAGGTCTGCTGTGTTAAGAGACAGAAAGTGTTCACTTCTTTCATAGAAAGAAAAGGTTCTGGATGCTCCTCAAATACGTCTCGAAACGAGACGAGTTGTTTGGTTTATTTGTCCATGTTTCAGTAACGCTGCAGATGGAGTCTCATTCTACAGTCATCAGATTCAGCATACAACTCATGAAGCTCCTATGGTCCTATATCACATGCAAAATTGACTCTCATGAGCTTCAAATCATGTTAGAATGTTGTTGCCTCCGTAAAAACATACCTTCAGTTGCGTTTTGTTTTGCATACACACATGTTTGAGTAACCCTTTATTATTAGTCTGTCTGCACCTCCAAACCTCAAAATGCTCAGTTCCACCGTGTGATGTTATGAAGCTGTAGTTTAAGTTAACAGTTAATTTTAGTTTAGTAGAGACTGGCAATACCAGGGCTGAAATCAAAAACACAATTTCGGGGATGTTTATGATGAAGAAACAACATTATAACATAGATCCAAAAATAGCGTAATATGGGTAAAGTCGAACATCTTTACTAGACTGCTAAGGGCTATTATGTTTGTAAACACTGTGCTGGTATATGTCGTGTAAGACACGTCATGACCTCCACACTGCACATTTTAGCACAGGAGACAGAGCAAACCTTCATGCAAACAACTTTACTTTTATGCTAGCAGAGGCAGTTCTAGCACTTTCTGCTGGAATTTTGACATGTATATTATTTTCTGTTACAGTAGGCATTCCCAAACTGTGGCCCGGGGGCCAAATGCAGCCCTCAGACCAATTTTTCTTGTCCCTCATGCTTCCAGGTGAATTGGCCCATATTACTTTAAACAGTACTTTTTACTGTACATTTCTGAAAAACTATACTTTAACAAGCCCATATCAAATATTTAATGTGTCCCATTGAGGATGTAAGCATGAATAAAGGTCTAGTGGTTCAGTCTAACTTGAAATAATAACACAGATTTGAAGCATTCACTGTATTGGTGACCAGTCTATGGCCCTCAATCGGCCCTCAGCCTTGTCTGTGTTGTTATATGTGGCCCATAATGAGAAAAGTTTGGACATCCTGTGTTACAGGATATAAACCAAGAGTAAGGAGTCCAAAAGAATACATTATATAGGACCATGGGATTTAGATTTAAAAAAATAATAATAATAATTTTTTTTTGCATTTTAATGGACAGGTCTACAGCCAATCCTGTGGCAGTAAGAGCTCAGAGTCACCGCTCCCTTGTTTAGGTGAAAGCAGAGCCAGTCTCTGTCTCCCCTAATGTCCTCGCAGTTCGCAAGTTTTGACTTAAATCTGCACAATCTGACAAAAAAGTCCAACCTCTCCTTCCTTCTGCCTCTGCATGTGCCGTGCGCCCCGCTCCCCCTCACTCTGATCCAGCGGCAGCTCCTCTCGTTCTCATAACTCTAGTGCTTCTTAGCATTATAATCAAAACAGAAAGTAAACGACTATTTTGTCACCATTTATGAGTGAATCTTAAGACCTCATTTAGTGCACGGACATCGCATGTGTTTCTGATGATAGTGGTAAATAAAAGATAAACTCACATGAAACATTGTTGTTCTGCCAGCTTTGGGTTTAGGACACAGACACAAGTGGACATCGTACAGATGTGATGTCAAAAGCCTTTTAAAAATGTATCATTACAATATAACAAAGGTGTGCAAATTCAAAGTAGGCCATCTGGAGAGCACATAGGCCTACAAACTGTCCAACCCTGTGTCATCCACATGTTTCTCTCTGGTCACTGAACCCGCTGCGACAGGAGGATATGGGACACACCGACTTCATGGAAGGAGTGTTCTTTGTCAGTCACATTAAGTTCTGCCACAGCTGCCCTGGGGCAGACTGACACGGGGCTGCCCTCTGTACCCATGGCCACTACTCTTCACTCGGGACCACGGTTTCCAGCAAAAACATAACAGTCTCATCAGCCCGACCCCCCGAAGCGCCCCACAGCTCTCTGGACTAAACTCACTGGCCCATAAAGGGGCAGACGTGTAGGAGACCTGCTGCTCTACATGTGCGCACAGGGCCGGGATAACGCTCTCCAAAGCCATGTGAGCACACACCGAGACATTTAAACATAATAGCCCACCGCGAGAGCACGGGGCAGGAGGACACAGGACCTCCCCGGTGCTCAGCCTCCCTCCCAGCAGACCATGGGACCAGGACATGCGGGCTAAGGCCCTGGCCGGGTAGGGCAGCCTGGCCGCATTCCAGCAAACAGACAACAGTAGAGTCCGACAGGTGCACGAGCATCACTAGCACCACCCTCCATCACTCTCCTCCAGCTGCGGCCATTCTCCGCCATCATCGCTCAGCTAACCGCACATCAGCCCCGGCTTACGGCTCACACAGCGGCTGTACCCGAGAGCACATGCCCTTACGGGAGGGAACCCTCTCCACAGAGACAGACCCTGATGCCGTGGAGCAAACCCGAGCGGGCTAGCTAAAAGCATCCGAGTCCGAGCGGCGTTAGCCCGCTCCGCTAACAGGACTCCCCGTGCTCCGCCTAAGGCAGCCCGGATCACGATGGCCCCGGTTCGGTCCCAACGCTGCACTCACCTCTCCGCCATTGTCCCCGAGCCTCTCAGCAGCAGCACAGCAGAAAGCCCAGCAGAAAGCCCGCAATGTCCCCCATGGTTCAGAGAGCGGACAGTCGCCGCAGTCACCGAGTCACTCCTTTCAGACCATTACCAAGAGACCGGGGCCTGGATGAGCTGCATCCGCCTGGACCTTCACAATAAGAGCCAGGCTTGCCCACTGTGTGTGTGTGTGTGTGTGTGTGTGTGTGTGTGTGTGTGTGTGTGTGTGGGGTGTGTGTGGGTGTGTGTGTGTGCGTGTGGAGGTGTGTGTGTGTGGGGTGGGGGTGGGTGGGTGGGGGGGGTGGGGTGCGTGTGTGTGTGTGTGTGTGTGTGTGTGTATAAATAAATATATCGACATAAACATCATCAGTTGAGCGGTCGGATCCGCTGATCCACAGGTTGGCGGTGCGATTCTAACTCACACAGATGAATGCTGTCGTTGTGTCCTTGGGCAGGACACTTAACCCACCTCGCCCTTAGTGTCTGTGTACACTGGTGTATGAATGTGTGTGTGAATATATCTATATCTATCGATCGATCGATCGATCGATCGATAGATATAGATATCAAATAGGCCTGTGGAAACTTTAAAACCACGTATGGACCGGAAACAAACTGCTCGCTTTAGTGCTAGTTTTCTAAACCACATTGCGCAGCCGATTAACCCAGTGTTTCCCAAACTGGGCACGGGACTCGCAGATGTCCGCTACCGTGCAGAGGGGGCTAGTCTATTCCAATGAGATGTGAGCCTATTTATACAGCCTATGGATGTAAGATGTGATGTTACATTGCAATATATTATTATGTTCTGTATATTTCATTCATCCTTGTTTTGCATTTAACGAACCGTTCAATATAACACAACTCGGTTCAGCCTTAACATTCTTATATCCATTCAATTTTTTAACACACACACACTTACACCCCCCCCCCCCCCCCCCCCCCCCCACACACACACACATAAAATTTATATTTATATATACACATATAGTGGGGCAAAAAAGTATTTATTCAGCCACCAATTGTGCAAGTTCTCCCACTTAAAAAGATGAGAGAGGTCTGTAATTTTCATCATAGGTACACTTCAACTATGAGAGACAAAATGAGAAAAAAAAATCCAGAAAATCACATTGTCTGATTTTTAAAGAATTTATTTGCAAATTATGGTGGAAAATAAGTTCATCTCAATACTTTGTTGTATACCCTTTGTTGGCAATGACAGAGGTCAAATGTTTTCTGTAAGTCTCTACAAGGTTTTCACACACTGTTGCTGGTAGTTTGGCCCATTCCTCCTGCAGATCTCCTCTAGAGCAGTGATGTTTTGGGGCTTTCACTGGACAACATGAACTTTAAAAAAAAAAAAAAGTTCTATTTTGGTTTCATCTGACCATATGACATTCTAACAATCCTCTTCTGGATCATCCAAATGCTCTCTAGCAAACTTCAGACAGGCCTGACATGTACTGGCTTAAGCAGGGGGACACATCTGGCACTGTAGGATTTGAGTTCCTGGTGGCGTAGTGTTACTGATGGTAACCTTTGTTACTTTGGTCCCAGCTCTCTGCAGGTCATTCACTAGGTGCCCCCGTGTGGTTCAAGGATTTTTGTTCACCGTTCTTGTGATCATTTTGACCTCACAGGGTGAGATCTTGCGTGGAGCCCCAGATCGATTGTGCTTACATGGCTAAAATATATTCAATTACAAGTATTGCTGCCAAAATTGAATTTGAGTAAAAGCAAAAAGTACACATGAAAAATATTACTCAAGAGTACTAGTTACTTTAGCATTTTAGATCAGTATCATATATGCTAAATTAAACAGTTTTAAGCTGAATTCAGTCTTTTTTTTTAAACTAAAGTCATCTCCTCTTAGCTCTGGCCAATCACAGCAGGCAATGCAGCACCGTTATGTGTGTCGGTATAGAAACGAGTAGATACAGTAATGAGACAACCATGGCTCAAGAGAATTGGGACTTGTGCTGTACTAAGAACTTAAAATATGATTTTAAATGTAACTAATTACAATTACATGGCTAGAATTATCCTCAACAACAAGTACATACAGTTGAAACTACAAGTTTACACACACTATATAAAAAGACACAAATGACATGAAATCAGACTAAACCTTTCCTGTTTTAGATCGGTTGGGATGATCAAAATTATTTCTATTTGCTAAATGCCAGAATAATGAGAGAAGGATTTGTTTATTCAATTTCTTTCTTCCAAGTCAAAAGTTTACAGTGAGATTACTATGACTTTTAACTATCTTCTTTCTGTAACATCACTGGAAAGTCAAAAGAAATCAGCCAAGATATTAGAAAGAGAATTGTGGACTTAAACAAGTCTGGTGAATCCTTGGGTGCACTTTCCAGATGCCTGAAGGTGCCACTTTCATGGGTTCGAAGAATTAGGTGATGAACATGCTTTGGTCCAAAATGCACATATCAAGAACAAAAGCAACGGACCTTGTGAAGATGCTGGCTGAAACGAGTACTGTACCAACATGGAATAAAAGGTCACAATTACAGTTTGCAAATGGTAATAGTTTTGTCAGACCACAGAACATGTTTGGCCATAATGAACATTGTAACATTTGGAGGAAAAAGGGCGAAACTTACAAGCCTGAGAACACCATCCCAACTAATACCAGGGTGGCAGCATCATGTTGTGGGGTTGTTTTGCTGCAGGAGGGACTGGTGCACTTCACAAAATAGATAGCATCATCAACAAAGAACAAACAGGAAGTTAAAGTTTGGGAGCAAATGGATCTTCCAAATGGACAATGACCTGAGACATACTGCCAAACTGGTTACAAAGCTTAAGGATAACAAAGTCAAGCTAAGTCAAGTGGCATCAGTTTTATCAGGAAGAATGGGCTAAAATTCCTGCTATTCTGAGAAGCTTGTGGAAGAACTTCCAAAACATCTGACCCAAGTCATACAGTTAAAAGGCAATTGTACCAAATACTAATGAAATGTCTGTAAACATCTGATTTTGCTAAATACCACAAAAAGGGAAGACGACAAGTTACTGTTTTTGAAAGGTTTATTACAAAAAAAAGTTCAGATTGTTGAACTCTTGTTTCCTGTATACAATGACATAATTCCAGTCTGAATTTGATTCAATGAATATTGATGTCCTGTACCAGGGTCTGCACAGAGCTGGAGGTCACATGTTACTGATGTGGTCCACCATGCTGTCTGTGGACTTCCAGCCCTCCAGCAGCAGATGGCAGCAGAGAGCAAGACTGCTGACAGCTACGCTCCATGTGTGAGGGTCCCGGTCCCCTGGGTTCCTCCGGAGGTCCAAGGTGATTCTGCGCCCCGGCCTGAGAGCCCTGAGCCGCTTAGAGAACTCCAACAGCTCCTCTGGCTGGATGAAGTTAGAACTGCACACAATGTCAAATGATCCACAGTTACAAAGTCTGACAGTGCACTGGCTGCACTTAGTGTTGGCACAATACTAAAATTTCAAGGTTGATTTTGATACCCAAGAATAGATTCAATGCTCAATACCATTTCCGATACCACAATGATAATTTAATGCAGACCTACTACGCAAATTCAACTTTTCAGAGCTTTTAATCCATGTTAGTTGTTTCCCTTCTCACTTACTGTCTCAAAGTTGTTTTTGCGTTGAATTGTGCATGTTTCAGCAATCTTTAATCGCTTATTTTCAAGACACCATATTGCCGATCAATCCCCGATCAATCAATTTTCACCGCCACCAGCCTATGTCCACTGCTCTGTACTTAGTCTTTTTATTTTATTACCATTGCCATTCATTTACCATGTGGGTTTATATTTGTGTAATCCCTCAGTCATCCAGGGAGGTTCCATAGTGGTCCATGGGTGTATACTAGTCTGTGTGGTCTTATACTTGTTCTGATACAAGATCATTCTACAGATATTCAGGAAAGGTTCATTTCTGTCCTGTGAGTATGAGTATGTATCGTATATTTTTAGTATCAATACTTGCTAAAATTAGTATCTTGTTTCAATACTAGTTTTAGTACTGATTCATAACTGATTTTCAATACTTTTTACAGCCCTCATGCACATCAACACTTTTTTCATCCATCCTCCTCTTCCAACCTGCAGTTTGAACAGGGATGCCCACACATCTTTGTCCAGTCTAGAGCTGCAGAGTTACCGATCTGCAAATTGCCCAAGGGCCAGCAACTGACAGAGATGATGACATCATCATTATGCCATGAGTTTAGATCTGAGTAATAGTAGTAATATATAGTTAAACTGTTAAGTAAAAATGTCTTTTTGTCTGTCAGGAAAGTTTATCTGCTCTACTCCATCATTTGGAGTGGTAAAAGCTGTTTGAGTGGCAGTGATGTGAAATCTGCTTCTGCTGTCTACTCTAGAAATAAACACCCCCCCCCCCCCCCCCCCCCCCCCACACACACACACACACACACAACTACTGATACAGCTCTATGCTATCATACACAGTTAGAGTGAAGAGCAGGAGGAGTGATACCTTAAGTCCAGTCTTTGCAGAGCACTGTCAGGGGCAGAGAAGAGCTGCGCCAGCACTGGGACATGCCTGGCTGTGGACACAGAGACACAGGGTAAAGTGATGTGGTTGTGTGCAATGCTATAGATGTAGTTGTGATGTGGTTGTGTGCAGTATTGCAGATGTGATTATGTGCAGTGTTACAAATGTGGTTGTGATGTGCAGTGTTAGTCAAAATAATAGTAGTACAACATGAATAACCAGAATAATCCAGGTTTTTAATATATATATTTTTATTTCTACATGGCAAACAAGTTACCAGTAGGTGCAGTAGATTCTCAGAAAACAAACAAGACCCAACATTGATGATATGCATACTTTTAAGGCTGTGCAATTGGGCAACTAGTTGAAAGGGGTGTGTTTAAAAAAAATACCAATGTCTGTTGTTGACTGTACAAACTCAAAATTATTTTGTAGAAACATTTTTGTTTGTAGGATTTAGCAATCCTGTGAATCACTAAACTAATATTTAGTTGTATGACCACAGTTTTAAATAACTGCTTCACATCTGTGTGGCATGGAGTCAACCAACTTGTGGCACCTTTCAGCTGTTATTCCACTGCATGGTTCTTTAACAACATTCCACAATTAATTTACATTTCTTGGTTTTGCTTCATAAACAACATTTTTCACATCACCCCACAAGTTCTCGATTGGATTAAGGTCCAGGGATTGGGCTAGCCACTCCATAACATTAATTTTGCTGGTTTGGAACCAAGACTTTGTTCGTTTACTTGTGTGTTTGGGGTCATTGTCTTGCACTTGCACCTACTGATAACTTGTTTGCCATGTAGCAATAAAGATATAAAGGTATAAAAATATACTAAAAACCTGGATTATTCTGGTTAGTCACATTGTACTGCTATTATTTTGAACAATACTGTAGTTGTGATGTGGTTGCATGCAGTGTTACATGTGTGGTTGTGAAGTGGTTTTGTACAGTGTTGCAGATGTAGTTGTGGGCAGTGTTGCAGATGTGGTTGTGATGTGGTTGTGTGGATTGTTGCAGATGTAGTTGTGTGCAGTATTGCAGATGTGGTTGTGACCAGTGTTACAGATGTGGTTGTGATGTGGTTGTGTGCAGTGTTGCAAGTATGGCTGCGATATGGTTCTGATGTGGTTGTGTGCAGTGTTACAAATGTAGTTGTGATGTGGTCGCATGCACTGTTACATGTCTGGTGGTGATGTGCTTGTGTGCAGTGTTACAGATGTAGTTGTGTGCAGTGTCGCAGATGTGGTTGAGTGCAGTGATGCAGGTGTGGTTGAGTGCAGTGTTACATGTGTGATTGTGATGTGGTTGTGATGTGGTTGTGATGTGGTTGTGATGTGGTTTTGTGCAGTGGTACAGATGTGGTTGTGCAGTGGTACAGATGTGGTTGTGGTGTAGTTGTGTGCATTGTTACAGATGTGGTTGTGATATGGTACAGATGTAGTTATGTGCAGCATTACAGATGTGGTTGTGATGTGGTTGTGTGCAGTGGTACAGATGTGGTTGGGATGTGGTTGTGACGTGGTTGTGACGTGGTTGTGTGCAGTGTTACAAATGTACTTATGATGTGGTTATGATGTGATTGTGGTCAGTGTGTTACCGATACGGTTGTGTGCCAGGCTCAGAGACTGCAGAGTCTTGTGGGCAGCCAAAGTAGAGGTCAGCTGCTGTAAACTGTCCTCTTTGTCATTCCATTTCTCCAACAGCCGACAGTCCTTCAGGCACAGCTCTGGGAAACAAGGTCAGATTTAGAGATGAGGCAGGAGCACAAATTAATGATGACCTGCAAGTTCCATATCAAAATATGAACAAATACTTTCTTAATGTGGTAGCTTGTGTGTTGAGTGGCCAAAAAATTGGGTACATTTTCAAATATTACAGTATTAGTCAATTACATGTAAAAAGTAGAATGTGATAAAAGTACTATTTGAAATATATTTAGTATTGTGTTTACACAATACGTTTTATGTGCATCATTCCAAATTAATAAAATAACATGTAGTGGCAATGTTTAACCATTTTCATTCAGCATGCACAAATGCCATTTTAGAACAGAACATAACAAAGCAAAGCAGATGGTTTACCGTGGAGTTGACAGCATCTGAGTAGCAGAAGGACATGCTCTAAACAGTCGGACAGGTTCACATCCTCCAGGGACAGGCTACGCAGGCACCTACAGCACTCTAGGACAGTCACATGACACAGCCATCACTGTCATCATCTGCACTAAGGGTCATATTTACTAAGCCAAGTACTAAATTACGAGTGCAAACTGAAAAATCGCATGTGCTATTTGTGGGCATGTGCACCTCTTATTCCTACTGCAATTCAATATATAATAATATCAGTGATCTGCAACCCACAAAAGGGGCGCCTCCTCCCATACCCTGTGTGGACTCAGTTTGATGAACAGAACAGCTGCTGGGATGCTTGCCTCTTTTGTGAAATACAGGGGCTGCCTTCAAGACAACGCAATTATTATGCTATTTAACTTTGTGAATTAGTAAGTGTAGACTCGAACACTTTGGTGCAGAAACTGGAAATGCCTACCCTCTGCAGACATGCCTGTCTTTCCAATGTGTTAAATTTCCTCAAAGTTTTTGCTCTCGTCATCTTCATAAATTAAACAGTACCCGCTAAACAACTTCATCTGCGTTTTCTTTTTCTTTTTTGAGCATTTTGGCCAAAATGCCCCATTTTGCAAAGTCTGCACTGCGTCTTTAAATCGCTTAGTAAATATACCCCTAATATACCCCTCATACACAGTGAGGCAAATAAGTATTTGAACACCCTGTGATTTTGCAAGTTCTCCCACTTAGAAATCATGGAGGAGTCTGAAATTTTGATCTTAGGAGCATGTCCACTGTGAGAGACATAATCTAAAAAAAATCTAGAAATCACATTGTATGATTTTTAAAAATAATTTCTTTGAATGTTACTGCTGCAAATAAGTATTTGAAAACCTGAGAAAATCAATGTTAATATTTGATACAGTAGCCTTTGTTTGCAATTACAGACGTCAAACGTTTCCTGTAATTTTTCACCAGGTTTGCACACACTGCAGGAGGGATTTTGGCCCACTCCTCCACACAGATTTTCTCTAGATCAGTCAGGTTTCTGGGCTGTCGCTGAGAAACACAGAGTTTGAGCTCGCGCCAAAGATTTTCTATTGAGTTTGGCTAGGCCACTCCAGAACCTTCATATGCTTCTTATGTAGCCGCTCCTTGGCTATCCTGGCTGTGTGCTTCGGGTCATTGTCATGTTGGAAGACCCAGCCACGACCCATCTTCAATGCTCTAACTGAGGGAAGGAGGTTGTTCCCCAAAATCTCGCAATACATGGCCCCGGTCATCCTCTCCTTAATACAGTGCAGTCGTTCTGTCCCATGTGCAGAAAAACAACCCCAAAGCATGATGTTTCCACCCTCATGCTTCACAGTAGGGATGGTGTTCTTTAGATGGTACTCATCATTCTTCTTCCTCCAAACACGGCGAGTGGAATTAAGACCACAAAGTTCTATTTTGGTCTCATCTGACCACATGACTTTCTCGCATGACTCCTCTGGATCATCCAAATGGTCATTGGCAAATTTAAGACGGGCCTGGACATGTGCTGGTTTAAGCAGGGGAAACTTCTGTGTCATGCATGATTTTAAACCATGACGTCTTAGTATATTACTAACAGTAACCTTGGAAACGGTGGTCTCAGCTCTTTTCAGGTCATTGACCAGCTCCTCCTGTGCAGTTCTGCATTGATTCCTCACCTTTCTTAGGATCACTGAGACCCCACGAGGTGAGATCTTGCATGGAGCCCCAGTCCGAGGGAGATTGACAGTCATGTTTAGCTTCTTCCATTTTCTAATAATTGCTCCAACAATGGATCTTTTTTCACCAAGCTACTTGGCAATTGCCCCGTAGCCTTTTCCAGCCTTGTGGAGGTCTACAATTTTGTCTCTTGTGCATTTTGACAGTTCTTTGGTCTTGGCCATGTTAGTAGAGTCTTACTGATTGTATGGGGTAGACAGGTGTCTTTATGCAGCTAACGACCTCAAACAGGTGCTTCTAATTTAGGATAAAAAGTGGAGTGGAGGTGGACTTTTTAAAGGTGGACTAACAGGTCTTTGAGGGTCAGAATTCTAGCTGATAGACAGGTGTTCAAATACTTACTTGCAGCAGTAACATACAAATAAATTATTTTAAAAATCATACAATGTGATTTCCAGATTTTTTTAGATTATGTCTCTCACAGTGGACGTGCACCTAAGATGAAAATTTCAGACCCCTCTATGATTTCTAAGTGGGAGAACTTGCAAAATCACAGGGTGTTCAAATACTTATTTGCCTCACTGTACATGGGGCATGATAATAACATTTAAAGGGACCAGCTGCTGGGACCTGTGCATGTCCAGGTTAACTCTTCGAACCCTGTCTGCATGTACCTGCCAGAGTGGTTAGGAGCTGGCCATAGGAGGCTCCAGTCTGCAGCCTGAGTCCACACAGGTGCAGCGAGCAAAGCCGGGGACAGCGCTGGAGCAGAGAGGGCAGCAGCAGCCAGGCTGAGGGCTGCTGGTTTAGGTTCACACTCAGCTTCTGCAGGGAGAACTCTGCAGCACAAGCAGCACCACTTTAACCACAAAACAAAGCCTCTGTCAGTTACAGAGCTGAGCCATTACAACTCACGGCGGTGGTTCGGTGACAAGGGCAGACTCCAGACTCTAGAGGGCCCCGCAATGCTGTGGACCTCCGCAGAAAAAGATAGCAACTGGGGGCAGGCCTCCAGCAGCCGCTCCAGCAAAGACGTGCAAGGGAGAGTGCTGATACTGAGCTGGGTCACACCTCCCTCTGTGGCCTTGCTCTGCTCCTGTAAGGCACGGCTCAGCTCCACAACAGAAGACTTTGTGAACGAGGCTGCGCATATAGAGAACAATTAAAGACTTTTGATTAGATACACAAGTACTAACCATTATGACACCCTACCGTTCACTTACCATAGCTGTGCAAAGTGAGGGACTTCAGGCAGCTCCAGAAGGGCAGCGCACGGAGCAATACTCCCAGACAGTCCACCTGGCACTGCCTCAATTCTAGGCTCTCAATGTGACCATGTGGACATGCCTCAGGTGACACGCTGCCACCCAGTTTATCACCAACACCCTCTCTCCAACTCTCTTTGCCACCCCCAGCCCCACTGTCTCTGTCACCCACACACCCACCCACACAGTCACCCAGTCTATCACTAATACTCTCACCCCCATCCTCACCCGCTCTGGCGCTCACACCCTCACTCACTTCCCAACCCTTTCTATGAGTCAGTTGGTGTTTCTTGTGACACAGTTGCCCTCCCCCCTCCCTGCGGTCCAGACCTGCTCTCTGGTCCTCCCCACAGTTCAGTCCTCCCCCCTGGTCCTCCTTGCGCTCCAGTACCCCTCCCCTCTCCTCCTCCCTGTGGTCCAGTTTGGGTCGTTTGCGGGCAGGGCCGTGGTCTTTGTTGCTGCAACTCCATGGTCCCGAGCACAGGGCAGATACTTGGGTCTTCCCCTCAGGCATGTGCTGAACCTGGGAGCTGCGTCCGTGCAGTATCCATGCGAGTGTGAGGGGGCAGCGAGCCTGGAGCACCACTCTCCTGCACTGGCCATGGTCCAACAGCCTGTGGAGCACCAGCAGAGCCAGCTGGTTCTCCGCTTTAATAACACAAAGATTTTGATTATTAAGATTATTAGGGGCACAACAGGAAACAATTACAACACAGATGTATTAAAGAAAACATATTGTGCTTGTGTCTACTATATAATTAAATCGCAATATTGATCTAAAACAATTTAATAAAAAAAACAAGTCCACAGAATTTCGCATTAGAAAACCACTGTGCCCAATAGGAGCCGACATCGATGTAAATGTGATCACAATTAAGAGTCAGCACAACCGATGGATAGCTGCAGATCACTCTAGTGAGCTGGGGATTTTTTTTCATTTGTATCAAAATGGAAAAAAAAATCCTACCAGATCCTACACGTATCACTGATTAAGAAAATATATACAACTTAATAATAACATTGGTAAAAGCTCTGAAAAGTCGATTTTGCATGATAGGACTGCTTCAAAAATGATTATAATTTTAAGCAGATATTAGTGACTAGAACTCACTAAGTTTAAATGCATGCCAGAAAACTGGATAACTGGCCAATTTAAAACTTGAAAAAAGAAATGAGTGTGCACAAATCACATATGTTCCAAATGATTTATTTCTCTCACCAGGGTCTGATGCAGTCGTTCATCAGACAAGAGAAATGGTGAGAAAAATAAATTGGAATACATTGGTTTGGAGCATATGGGAGTTGTGCAGGCCCATTTTTTATTTTCAAAGTTTGTATTGCCAGCTCGGATCCTGCACGCTTGTTTTAGAATGGATGTGCGTGCCCTCTCCCTTATGCGAGTCCAATTTAAATTTTTTAAAATTACTACTAAGAACTAAGATGGAAGTGTCATGGTTCACATCTCCCAGATTTGTATTGGGTACCTAAAGCATGTAATGGTGCACTTTGATTTACATTAGGCACTGACTAGGAGAGGCAGTCAACTGCATGGGGTAAAAAAAATACTATACATGAGTTTGGACATGTACTCCTTCATTTTGGATTGGCATCATTTGCTACTTTAAAATGAAAGCAAAAGCTACCGTAGCTTCAGTGTGTTCATTTGTGCTGCGAAAAAAAATAAAAATAAAATAACTTGAGTAATGCAGTTCTAAGCATGTCTAAATATCAAATGCCCAGTGTACATGAAATGCTTATCTATTTTTGACAAAATATAAAAAATATGGTTATATGTATGATTGAATTTGGTCGTTTAGGAAACTCTGAGTTCCCTGTACATGTACACATAGTGACTGAGGAGTTCTAATCAAAACCAGAACACCTTGATTTCCCTTTCAGCTTAAAGGTTAAAGAGGGGGTATTATGCCAAATCTTTTTTTTTAGCTTTCTACCATGTTATAACGTTGTTTGCTCATCAAAAACATGACTGAAGAGGTTTTATATGTCACCCATGTATGTCTGAGTAATCTAGCGATCTCTCCTGGGCCATATTCAAACCTTCCTTACAGTTAGCTGTAAGATGCTGTGCAATAGTCAGCCCACAATGCTACATCATCCATGCTCCCATATCACAATTCTCCATAAATATACAAAAACATGATATAAAACTGTACAAAGCAGCTTCGCAGACCTGATGTGATGTGCAGTAGTTTCATTAGTGGGATGCGCACTGGGGGGAAGGGGGAATAGTGCAGAGAGCAAAGTGAGGGGTGACACAGAGTGTCAAAATCTAAAGTCAAACTTGTACAACATCTCAATACGTTGTTTTTGGCAAATATAGGATTTTTAAAACAATAACAGGTAATATGGTGACCTAAATATGTGGTGTTAGCACATGATACCCCATAGTAAAATACCCCCTCTTTAACAATGCTTCTAGACAAACTAAAACAAGAACATTTGTTTCCAGTCGCTCTTAGGGAATGCATCCTCTGTGTGCAGTGTGATGCCATTAGAACAAACACCTTGTTATTTTTCTAGAATTGCTTGTAGATGTTTTCTGTGACTTGGATTCAGAAATGAGAGGATTCCATCTCACACTTCACTGTTATTAGTTAAATTCAATTAAATTCAAGTTTATTTATAAAGCACAACAATTTAGCAAACAATTTAGGCTAACCAAAGTGCTTCACATAAAAGTAAAAAAAAACAAAAAGCAATATACAGATAACACAATACATAGGAAAAGAACAATAAAGCACCAAGACCAAGATACCTGTTTAGCTAGTAGTAAGCAGGCGCACGGACCTGTTCTAGACTAGCAGCAGTGAACCATCCGTTTCCTCTGGGTTTTAAACCTGTGATCTACTGTTCCACGGGCAGATACTCTACCACCACATCATTTTCCTCAATATTACAGAGGGCCCCATTAAAGAAAAACCTGAATCACAACATAAGAATATGACCTGAAGCAGCAGATACTCACAGGGATCAGGTCATGATTTAATTTTTACTGCCAAATCGAACTATTCTCTCACTTAGGAATCATTTCACTATCAAAAAAGGTCCTATATATGCATTACATAGGCTTTTGAGGATGTCTGTACTGTGTCGTGTACCACATGTCCGAGCACAGGATGACACAGACCTTTGGCTGGGTCCAGGCTATGTGACACTCCCACACTGGTGATGCTCCTCTCCAGCAGGTCCAACACTGTCCTCTGCTCCCCGATCAGCCTCCTCAGTGGCTCCACCAGGTTTAGTAAGACAAAGTGTCGTAGGCACCGGGCCGCAGCACCCAGAAACCAGGAGGTGTTCAGATTGGATAGGTTTTTGCTGATGAAGTCGCTCTTAAAGTCGTACAGGACAGAGGAAAACAGGCCTTTCATCACCAGGTGCTTAGCCTCTCCTTCACTGCTGACATCCAGCACCTGCAACACATGGACATGCATCGATCTACACTTTACAATCCAATAGAGGCACAGTGAAACCATTATACTAACACACAGTCCTGGATGCCATCCATTCTCTTTCACTTTATCTGGGGCTGGGTGACTGAGGCAGCAGTCTAAGGAGTGATGCCAGGACTTCTCTTTGCCCACACACTTCCTCCGTTTTTTTGTGGGGATCCCGAGCCGTTCCTAGGCCAATCAAGAGACATACAGAGTATAGTCCTGCCAGCATGTCCTGAGTCTTCCCCAGGATCTTCCCCAGGGTATCCTAGTGGGACCTGTCCATAACACCTCCCTCGGGGAGTCGGAACAAACCCCCGAGCCACCTCAGCTGGCTCCTCTGCACATGGTGGAGCAATGGCTCTACTTCAAGCTCCTCCTGTGTGACTGAGCTCCTCAGCCTATCTCTAAGGAATAACCCAGCCACCCTGCAGAGGAAACCCATTTCGACCGCTTGCATCCACCATCTGGTCCTTTCAGTCATTACCCTAAGCTCATGCCGAGAGTAAGAACAGAGATCTAAACTGAAGACTATAGATGAGGGTAGGTTGAGTGGTATGAAGAGCTTTGCCTTTTTGCTCCTTCTTTACCCCAATAGTCTGATGCAGTGACCGCATCTCTGCAGACACTGCACTGATCCGCCTGTTAATCTCACGCTCCATCCTCATCCCTCACTCATGAACAAGACCCGAGATACTTGAACTCCTCCACTTGAGGCAAGGACTCTCCACCCACCCGGAGAGGGACAGCTACCTTTTTGCAGTGGAGAATCATGGCCTCGGATTTGGGGGTAATGATCTTCATCCCAACTGCTTCACACTAGGCTCTAACCGCAGGTTATGTTGCAGGTTCTGGCATCAGGACAATATCATCTGCAAACAGCAGAGATGAGATCCTGTGGTCCCCAAACCGGACCCTTACTGCAGGGAACCAAGGCAAAGGCCAAGCAAAGGGCCCTGGATATATGATGACTAGTTGGGCAAACTCCCATGAACCCTCAAGCACTCGATGGAGAGTATAGAACTGGTCCAGTGTTGATGTGTAAGATTACACACTGACATTGTTTTAGAGACATCACCTACACAAAATGGTCCACGCATGTTCCTCAGGATCTCCTTCCAGCCGCTCAGTGTAGACACCCCTGCACACAGACATAGACACATAGACCGTATGATAGAAGTGGACTAAGGGAGTGTGACATCACCCATAGAGTTTGGTTGCTACCAAATGAAACTCAGCAAGGCTAGCAGTTATAGCGGCTAATCTGCAACCAGGAATCATATTTGGAAATCCAAGTGTGAAGCCAAAAAGCCAATTAAGAGCAAGGGTGTTGAAGGTAATGTCAAGGCACTGAATTGACCTTTGAGAAATGTTGCCTCTCTCACTTTTCTCCTCTTTGGACCTCATTTCTCAGTGGGCTGGATGTACAAAGTGAGGCTTGGGGTAGTGGAGGGGTGTGTGTGTGTGTGTGTGTGTGGCCGTGCATATAGGACAGTTGTACCTCTGCGGTTGAGCGCTGGCTGTAGACTGTCCAGTTGACACACAGTAAGGTGAAACTGCAGCTCCTCTAACAGGTTGCACGGGAGAACTACACCAGCGGGACAAGAACACAGGCTCAGAGTCAGGCAGACAGACTAGTCTTGTCTTGATACAAAACAACATATTTAGACAATTGAATCTGAAAAAAATAATGTGATTTTCAACATTAATTTTTAGTACTTTTTTTATATTTCCACGTGGCCTCATATCTGTGTAATCCCTCAGTCATCCAGGTAGGTTCCATGGATGTATACTAGTCTGTTAATTTCTGTCCTGTGAATGCGACATGGGTTTAGTTGTGCTACTTTTTGCTTTACACAATATCTTGTACTGGAACCTACTTGAATTTATTCTCCAGAGTGAGGTTTAGGGGTCCTTACAGTTAACTACCAAACAGTCATGGGCGAAGTTCCCCTCTAGTTGTAACTAGCTAGTAAACAGTCAAACGGGTGGAAGTCATTAGGTGAAACTATCTAGGGTTAGTAACTGGTAAAAGGCAAAAGGGTGAGCGTCCCTGTGTACTTGAGCATAAGGACGGTTGAACTTTTTTCATGAGAGAAGTTCAGCAGTGCACCTCCATCAACTCTAAAGAATGGAGATATTATGTATTATTATGGGGTGGTTGGGTGGGTTTGGTGGGTGGGACTGATTTTAATGCACTGTAAAGCACTTTGTGTTACATTTTTCTTGTATGAAAAGCACTTTATAAATAAAGTTTGTTGTTGTTGTTATTATGATAAAATGCAGACAAATGTAAATTTACATACTGTCAACACTATGCTCTCATAATGTTAAGTGTGAAGAAAAAAAAACTGTAAAAAGAAAAAAAAAACTGAAAAAAATTTAAACAAAAAACAACAAAAACTGAAAAAAAAGAAAAAAAAAAAGGAAGAAAATGGTTAAGTAAAGAGTGTGACACCAGAAGTCAACTGTATGTTTATGTGTCCTTGGACCTGATCAGTCAAACTGTATGGTGTAAATTATGCGTTATCAGAAAATATGTGTTTAACATTTGAGACTTTGTAAACAATCAACAAGAAAATGACTGGATGCAGTTTTAACAGATCCACTCAATTTCTAGACTTAATTGTTTTTTTTATGTATATATATATATATATATATATATATATATATATATATATATATATATATATATATATATATATATGTTTTATTTGTTTTGTGTTTTTGCCTCATCACTGCAGTGACTTTAATGACATGCATGTCCTCAGAAAAGTCCATATATATATATATATATGTGTGTGTGTGTGGGGGGGGGGGGGGGGGGGTGTGTGTGCGGGTGTGAGTGTGCACGTGTGTCAAAGGGGAAATATTACAAAATTTGTTTTAGTTAAAAATTGATTGTAAGAAAACAGATGTTATCCTTTAGAGGCTGTTTTCCATTAACTACAAGACCCGTAACCTGACTACAATCTTTAAGACAAAGACAACCACAGTGAACCAACCACCACAGCTGAATGGTCTGAAGCCAGGAGATAACTTTCCACCTGTTCCTGAACCAAGAGAACCTTTTGAGCAGGAGGACACATGGTCTTCTTCTGGACAGAACCAGACCTACATCATTAAAACCATCAGTTTTAATGTTGTTAATGTGCAGTTTCACAACTGTCACTGGAGGAAAACTTCAAAAAAGTTAAGTCATTGACTTTTCATGTGACTCAAAAGAACTCGACCTGTTCCTCGTGTCTCCAACCACAGCCCTGAAGACCGACACATGGTCTGAAGGACAACTCCAGACACCAAGTTGTGCGTGGATGGAGATTACAGCCATGTGTGGTCAGACGGAGGACAAAGGGACAGAAGACAGGCGATGGGAAAGATGTAACTGAATACTGCCACCATCAGTATTCATCTTGCAACTACAAATCATATTGCATATGGACAAACTGAAATGAAGGCAACAATACTCCTGAAAAATGAACTGCTATATTTGCCTCATCTCAATCAACAAACTAATGTATTAGATCCACAACAATTAACATTTCTGTGCATGTTCTGTTTGTAAGAATGATTGTTTATGAACTATGATTAATGAATAATCAAAAGGGAGAAAATGTGGTGGAAATCAAAGTATATTCATGTTGTGTCTTTAAAAGTATTTGATCTGTGTCAGTCTGTCAGACCCAGACAAGACATTAACATGTGTGAAGGATCCATCTCCATCCTCCAGGAAAGCCTTTGTTGTCTTGGCAGTTCTCAGGTATAAAAGTTCATTATCTCACGTCCCCCGAGCATGGAGAGACTTGGGACACCGGGAGACTACTAGTCTGTGGCCAGGGTAGGCCTGTGCCCTATCCTGTGTGTATCTGCTGTAACAAAGAAAAACCTTTTTAAACCCACACAGGAGTGACACACAGACAGACTGGACACAGGAGTGACACAGACAGACTGGACACAGGAGTGGCACACAGACAGACTGGACACAGGAGTGACACACAGACAGACTGGACACAGGAGTGACACACAGACAGACTGGACACAGGAGTGACACACAGACAGACAGCACACAGGAGTGACACACAGACAGACAGCACACAGGAGTGACACACAGACAGACAGTACACAGAAGTGACACACAGACAGACAGGACACAGGAGCGAGACACAACTGGGCACAGGAGTGACACACAGACAGACTGGACACAGGAGTGACACACAGACAGACAGGACACAGGAGCGAGACACAACTGGGCACAGGAGTGACACACAGACAGACTGGACACAGGAGTGACACACAGACAGACTGGACACAGGAGTGACACACAGACAGACTGGAGACAGGAGTGACACACAGACAGACAGCGCACAGGGGTGAGACACAACAGGACACAGGAGTGACACACAGACTGACAGGACACAGGAGTGACACACAGACAGACTGGACACAGGAGTGGCACACAGACAGAATGGACACAAGAGTGACACACAGACAGACTGGACACAGGAGTGACACACAGACAGACAGCGCACAGGAGTGACACACAGACAGACAGTGCACAGGAGTGACACAGACAGACAGGACACAGGAGTGAGACACAACTGGGCACAGGAGTGAGACACAACTGGGCACAGGAGTGACACAGACAGACTGGACACAGGAGTGGCACACAGACAGACTGGACACAGGAGTGACACACAGATAGACTGGACACAGGAGTGACACACAGACAGACTGGACACAGGAGTGACACACAGACAGACTGGACACAGGAGTGACACACAGACGGACAGCACACAGGAGTGACACACAGACAGACAGTACACAGAAGTGACACACAGACAGACAGCACACAGGAGTGACACAGACAGACAGTGCACAGAAGTGACACACAGACAGACAGGACACAGGAGCGAGACACAACTGGGCACAGGAGTGACACACAGACAGACTGGACACAGGAGTGACACACAGACAGACTGGACACAGGAGTGACACACAGACAGACTGGAGACAGGAGTGACACACAGACAGACAGGACACAGGAGTGACACACAGACTGACAGGACACAGGAGTGACACACAGACTGACAGGACACAGGAGTGACACACAGACTGACAGGACACAGGAGTGACACACAGACAGACTGGACACAGGAGTGGCACACAGACAGAATGGACACAAGAGTGACACACAGACAGACTGGACACAGGAGTGACACACAGACAGACAGCGCACAGGAGTGACACACAGACAGACAGTGCACAGGAGTGACACAGACAGACAGGACACAGGAGTGAGACACAACTGGGCACAGGAGTGACACACAAACAGACTGGACACAGGAGTGACACACAGACTGACAGGACACAGGAGTGACACACAGACAGACTGGACACAGGAGTGGCACACAGACAGAATGGACACAAGAGTGACACACAGACAGACTGGACACAGGAGTGACACACAGACAGACAGCGCACAGGAGTGACACACAGACAGACAGTGCACAGGAGTGACACAGACAGACAGGACACAGGAGTAAGACACAACTGGGCACAGGAGTGACACACAAACAAACTGGACACAGGAGTGACACACAGACAGACTGGACACAGGAGTGACACACAGACAGACTGGACACAGGAGTGACACACAGACAGACTGGACACAGGAGTGACACACAGACAGACAGCGCACAGGGGTGAGACACAACAGGACACAGGAGTGACACACAGACTGACAGGACACAGAAGTGACACACAGACTGACAGGACACAGGAGTGACACACAGACTGACAGGAGACAGGAGTGACCTGTATATGGAGCTAAACAGTAGGCTACCTGCACAGATATTCAATAACGCATTCTCACTGAACCTGTAGCCTACATTGTGTAAAAAGCTTTTCTAATCGAGAATAAAGCAATAATGTAATTGGTAAAATTCCAATTAGACATGCGCATGCAATTATCTAGGGACAGTGTTAGGTAATATTCATTAAATATTAAACTGCAAATCCCATTTATTAATTAAATAGAAATTGTGAAAACTGTAAAGCATGCACTTTAAGGCACTTTATGTTGAAATCGTGGCATGAATGACGTTTGTATATAATGAAAACGCTGGCCAGGACAGCTTGCTGCTGTGAACCGTGATGTGACTTTGTTGTGATGCGTCTGTGGCACTGACCAGCGGCAGCGTGTGCGCCCAGCGCGCAGAAGTGCTCCCTCACAGCGTGGAAACACAGCAGTCTCAGACAGAGGCGCGGCTCTCTCCCCTCGGCCATAGCGAACAGCACGGCTGGCTTGGCCCCTTAAACTCAGGCGCAAGGATACAGCGGCACACGGGTTTGGCACGGTTGGCACGGAGGACTGGAGAACTGTCGGCGCATGCGCCTGTTTACGGTCCCATCTTTTTCTGCCCCTGTTTGAAGAGTTGTATTGACCGAGCTATGGCACTATCGCCACCTACTGTGTTGGGGTTTGGGCAGATTATTCTGATGTTCATTATTGACCAATCCCAACACTATAATGTCTCAAGGATATAAAACAGAGGTCAATGTTCTCAGCCCCAGAGGACCGCAAGACTCTATTTGACCAGGTAGTCACACGGGTGACACGGGTGTCAGTGTAGCCTCCAGCTCTACTGTAAGGAACCTTGGAGTCTTATTTGACCAAGAGCTCCCATTCACACCACATTTAAACCAAGCCTGTAAAACAGCCTTTTTCCACCTGCATAATCCCACCAAAATCAGAAAAGTCTTATCTCAAAAAGACACTGAAAAACTTACCTATGCATTTGTTACAACAAGGCTAGATTACTGTAATTCCCTACTAGCTGTGTGTCCTAAAAACTCTATAAAAAAGCTTTCAGCTAGTTCAAAATACAGCAGCCAGGCTCTTAACAGGAACTAAGAGAAGAGAGCACATCACCCCAGTGTTGGAGTCCCTTCACTGGTTTCCTGTTGAGTTTAGAATTAAATTTAAAGTTCTGACATATAAAGCCATAAAGGGCCCTATTGTATTTGCAAGATGCTATAGTACCATGTCATACAAACAGAGCATTCTGCTCTCAAAATGCTGGCTCCTAGAGTGTCTAAAAGCAAAATAGGAAGGAGAGCTTTCACTTATCAAGTTCCTGTGTTATGGAGTCAGCTCCCTGCCTATGTTAAAGAGGCCCCCTACAGTCTCTACATTTAAGACCAGGCTTAAGTTCCTCTATGAATAAGCTTATAGTCAGGCCAGTTAGGAGTAGAAATAAACCCTACAGTTTTAGTTAAGCTGCCTTAGGAGCAGCTATGCTGGGGGAAGTATGGTAACTTGAGCACTATCCTCTTTTTCTTCATATTTTCCCTGTCAACAGCATTCACAATTCAGTCCACCTGGAGTTCATTCATTGCTATTCACTGTTCCCTGCCCCACTCCCCACTGGGGAGGGCAAATTTTTCAGATGCCTGGCCGCTGACCACCCAGTGATGGCTGGACCCTAGATCCCCTTCTGTGTCCTGATCCTCTTCCGTGGACCCTCCCTTCCCTCGCTTGAATGGATGGCCTGGTGCCTGGCTGAGGGGGCTCCTGCCCTGTGGTGGGTGGGCCTCCTTCTGCCCCTTAGTTGAGTGGGCTTAGGCCCTACAGTCTTGAACTCTGCAAATGTATGCACTTTAGTCCTGGACACATCTGCAGCCTGCTTGTCCATGGGAGTGGATCTCTCCTTTACTGTGGTTCTCCTCGAGGTTTCTCTTTTTCCCACTGTTTTTTTTTTTTTTTTTTCGTGCAGAGGAGGAGGGTCTAAGGACAGGGGATGTTCTGGGATGTTTCTATATTTGTTTGTTTTCTTTTGAATAATTTGCTTGTCCGTTTCAGTTTCATTGTTGATTTTCGAAGTTTCTGATGGTTAAATCAATTCTTACGTTTAGCCCCGGAAAACCAACCTTAGCGGTCTGACGAGGAACACTGCAGATCAGTGCATTTATTTTCCAACACCAAAAATATTTACAATAACAGGAACATTTAAAAATCAGCATGTCAGTAACATCCTATACAGGTGGTTCTTCATGTTTTGCCATTACTGCTTAATTTATGATGAAATGTGTGATACATTTTTTACTCAAAAGAAAATAAGGGTACACATTAAAAGACCAAAGAAGAGTAGGCTTTTATTTAAAACAAAAAAACATTATCATCACCTATTATTACTAGTGAATCTGATCACAGGCAGTAATGACTGAGTCGATTAATCACTGACTAAGTAAAAATCTATTTTGTTTAATGAACTCTACAGCACATAGACTGTAACAACGTGTGGTAGAAAAAGATATATCATCAGTATGTCATTATTATAACAGCAGTGGGGACTATGTGTAAAACACCCTTTATAAAGATGTCTGTGTAGACCCTCAGTCATCCAGGTCTGATCCATAGCAAAGAACAAAGTTAAATCTGTCAACTGGACAAATCTTGTAGGAGTGAAGACGTTTCGCTGCTCATCCAAGCCAATAGATTGTGCAGTAACAATAGGAGAGGAAAGGCGACTCCAGGTAGAAGTTTACAGGAAGCCTACACATAGGGACCAATACCTGCTGTTTGATTCACACCATCCACTGCGGTACAAACTCGGAGTGATGCGGACACTACAACACAGAGCTCAAGTGGTGCCTACAAACAGAGGGAAAAGTAAAGGAGGAGCAACATGTGGAGAAAGCCCTCTCTGCTTGTGGATATCCAAAATGGGCCTTCAATAGATCAAAGAGAGCTAAAAAACAGGACAACAGGGAATCTGAACCTAGAAGGAGAGGTGTTACCATCCCTTACACTGCGGGTGTGTCTGAAAAACTTCAGAGAATCTTCAGACAGTATGAGATTCTGACCAGAACTGAAGAAGCGGCTTGGATGAGCAGCGAAACTTCTTCACTCCTACAAGATTTGTCCAGTTGACAGATTTAACTTTGTTCTTTGCTATCCTTTATAAAGTCTTAAGTTGGTATATTTCACTGTTATCTGGTTAAAGCTGCACTATGCAAGTTTTATAGTGGGTCTATCACCTGTTTGTCTCCACGGAGAGGTTATTACTTTGCTTGGATTGTTCCACAGTATAGCAGTAAACGTATATATACATGAAAAAAGCAGGTGACAAGTAACAGGTCAGATGTATAGAGAGAAGACCACACTCATAAAAACAATGCATGATTTCAAGGTATTAGTGAGCAATTAAAACACCCATAAATGCAAAATAGACACATTTAAAGCCATATTGTGAAACATTCAGGCAAAGCTAAAAGCTCTCCGTAAAGATGAGCAGGAGGAAAACACACCAGAAATGTTACACAGTACACCTTTAAATGTAAAATTTCAAGGCACAATAGTACTAGAAAAACATCATTAGTGGCACTTGTATTCACAATTTATACATTTTTTTTTTTAATTTTTTGACACAATACATATATATATATTGCAGAGTCATGTCAACACTCTGAATGGTTAGTGCTAGATAGATAGAAAATAGATAGTCTGGTCTGTAGGTACAGAAGTGATCAGAAAGCGCTGGTTGCCATGGTAATGTGTTAGCTTCTGATGCTACGAACAACAGAAGAACATATTTTTGACAGTTTTATTGTATGTAAAATATACTGACATCAAGTTGAAATAAAGCTAGTAGATAAAGTATTTTTTTAAGTTACCCAAAACATTTTCCTAACCATAACCTTAACCACTTAACCACACCTTAACACCATCCTGTTCTTAAATTTAACCAAACGTAACCCCTAACCTTAACCAAACAAAGTTCACCAAACCCACATAAAGGAAATAACCCATCTCGGTGGACATATTTAGGCACAGTATGATGGCAAAACTAAACTTAAGAAATACATTCAACAAGGAAAAATAAATACAGTAGCATTGCTCCTGAATCTCCAGAAGTGTGGATGTAATGACCTAAGCTGAGAAATTAGAAACTGTACGCCACCGTCTGAAACATGACACCCACTGAAAAAGTTTAGAACCATTTCATTATATGTTCCTCTGGATGCAGCGAGTGAATGCCCCATGTGCCATAGGTTCAGTTGCTGTTCCTCAGGTTACGGTGGGTGTGACAGTTTCCCTTGATGTTCTTCAGGATTTGGCGGGTGTGGCAGATGTGATAGATTCATCTGATGTTTTTTAGGACAGGTGTGTGAATGTGGCAGGTCTGATATGTACGACAGGTTCACTTGATGTTCCTCAGAATGTAGCGGGTGTGACAGGTTCATTTGATGACCCTCAAGATGTGGTGGGTGCAAGAAGTCCACTTTATGTTCCTCAGGATGCGGTGGGTGTGGCAGGTGCGACAGATTCACCTGATATTTTTCAGGATGCGGCAGGTGTGAGAGGTGAATGTTACAGGTGTGATAGGCTCATTTGATCCTTATCAGGATGCGGTGTGTGTGGCAGATGAATATGACAAGTTCAATAGGCTTACTTGATGTTCCTCAGGATGCGGCAAGTGTGGCAGGTGAATGCGACAGGTGCGACAGGCTCACTTGATGTTCCTCAGGATGCGGCGGCTATGGTTGCTCTTCATGGCATCCAGGGCCTTCTCCAGCACAGACAACAGGTGCAGGAGGGTACTAGGACGAGCCTGGAGCAGCTTGCACACCTTCCCACTGGCGTCCCCACTGGTCAGGTTCAGGCACAGCGTTATGATGGGACATAGCTGCTGCCTCAGTGCTCGGCTGGACATCTGTCCGCAACACAAGACATCGGATTAAAGTGCAAACATTTACATTCACTTGATGAACATTCTAAATGAGCTCGTTCTGTCAGAACCTCAGCTGGAATGTTACTAGAAAAATCAAATTAATTTTCTAGCTCAAGGCTAGGCACATAATTTAAAGGTGCACTATGTAACTAAGGGAGGCCCTACAACTGGATTGTCCCCATGGAGATGCCACTGCTCTTTGTCTGGAGTGGTCCATATGATGGGACTGGACTTGTCATTCTCAATGGAGAGACATGCAGAAGTGAGGCTGCCACCACCAACACTCACACACCACATTCATACTAGGCAGGGTGGCATGTCTATGAGACGAGTCTTTGGGACCAGTATTTGGGACATACTTACATTGACATCCAGTCTCCACTCCAGACTGTGGTAGACAGGCAGTGAGGGAGCAAGCTGAGCCAGGACAGACCGCACCTGAGCACTCTGCTGCAGGTACAGCTGGAACACACAGGACATGGGGACAGAGGATATGAGCATAAGGGAGGGACAGAGGACACCAGTATGAGAGTGAGTGTGTGTGAGAGAGCGAGAGAGAGAGAAAGACAGGACAGAGGGACAGAGGACATGAGCGTAAAGGGAAGGACAGAAGACGCCTATGTGTGTGTGTGAGAGAGAGACAGTGACAGAGGACATGAGCATAAAGGGAGGGACAGAGGACGCCTGTGTGTGTGTATGCGCATGTGCGTGTGAGAGAGAGAGACAGAGGACATGAGCATAAAGGGAGAGACAGAGGATGCCTGTGTGTGTGCGCGCATGTGTGTGAGAGACAGAGAGAGAAAGACAAGACATAGGAGCAGAGTGACAGAGGACATGAGCATAAAGGGAGGGACAGTATTAGAGAGAGAGTGAGTGTGAGTGCGTGTGTGCATGCGTGTGTGAGAGACAGACGACATAGGGACAGAGGACATAGGAACATAAGGACAGAGGAATAGAGGGACAAAGGACAGAGGGCATCAGTATGTGTGTGTGTGGGGCAGAGGGACATAGGGACAGAGGGACATAGGGACATAGGGACATCACACAGACCTGAAGAAGCGTGTTGTTGAGGTCTTGGCTGAAGCCCAGCACCAGAACAGAGTCGAGGAAGTCCGTGTCAGACAGCTGCACAGAGGACAGAGGACATAATACAGAGTCACGTATCAGTCATCAGTTTCCTCCACTTGGTCTTATAATCTTTACTCTGCTCTCTCTGCACTTCTAGAGATCTACATTTCCTTCAGATACATAGATAAAAGTTGTTTAGGATGTCAAAAGCCAAAGTGATATTACAGTGCTCCATCTTAAAACAATCATAATCAGACACAATTTTTACTCAAGTAAGAGTACTGTTACTTAAAAAAAAAAAATTACTTAAGTAGAAGTAAAGGTATGCTGCTAGACAAGTACTCTGAAAGGCACAATTTCTTTAAACAAGCAAATGTAACTGAGTACTACCCACCCACTTTTTTTTGCCAAATGCTACAAATTTGCTTTGATTTTTTTCAATCAGTGCTCTCAAAATGGTCCTCCTATATATAGAGGACCACAAATGATATAATTGAAAATAAATAAGTAAAAGAATAAATATTGGAATGCATTCAATTAAATGATGAGTACTGCTACTGCAACTACGACTACAAAATTTGGAGTAGTAGTAGTAGAATAATTTGTAAACTAAATACATATAAAAATGAATAAATGAATAAGTACAGATAAAAAAGAAAAAGGAAAAAAGAAATACATAAATTACAAATAAATGTATAAATGAACACTTAAGAAATAAAATAAATATAAATAAAATATATTTTAAAATACAAATGTAAATAAATGTATAGAAATGAATACTTTAATACAGTAATGTAAAAACAAGCATATTTTAGCATTAATGTGTAAATGCATTTATTTATTTACACATACATTTTTATTGACCATTTCTTTTGATGCATTACAACATTTAATTCAATTTTATTTATTTCAAATTATGTCATTGTTGGTTGTTCATATTATAAGTAAACATCATTGTTTTAAAATATCAAATGTAGTCACAACATTGAGCAGAAAAGAGGATCCCGTGGGAGACTGACCGTGCGCCTGCAGCTCTCCAGGACCAGGAACATGAGGCCCTCCACGGCACACTGCACTCGCTCCACCGAGACACCCAGCTTCCCTGCAGCAACCAGAGAGAAGGTTATAACATACAACAGCACCTACAGCCCCCACAGAAAGTTACCAAACACACAATCACCTATCCTGATTAGCTTTACGGTGATCTTGAGCAGTATCAGAACAAGTATAAGACCACATAGACTAGTTTATGCTCATGGGCCATTATGGAACCTACCTGGGTCACCTAGGTATTATAGATATAAGGCCACACAATAATATATAGAAAGAACTACAGTCACTTAATGTTGAAAATCACAGTGTGTTTTTATTATCATCGTGGCATCAGAATCGGTATTGAGTATTGAGTCTATTCCTTAGGATTGAGTTTGAGTATTGTGACAGCACAAGAATGACTGTAGTTCTTTAAGTCTGCCCATAGAAGATAATCGATTTCAGCCGATGAGTTTAAAATAAGGTTAAAGACAATAGATGCTGCTTATTGTGAAGGCATTCTGCACACTCACTGAAGATCATTTAAGCATTCAAGCAATCATTAGTAGTCATAAGTCTTCTCATGGGACAGGTCTGGAACTTCTGCTGTCTTTGGGGTCTTACTTGCTGCAGCCTCGTAGATCTTGGGGCTTGTCCCTCGTTTCAGGAAGTCCAGCGTGATGCGTCCAAACTCTGCCACCACTGTAGCAGAGACCAGAGACCAAAATAGAGCCAGATAGGACAGAAGAGAACCCAGGAGGGTCAGGAGAGGACACAGGAGAGACAGGACAGGACATAGGAAGGACAGGAGAGGACACAGTCATTAAGCATGGATAGTTTCATAGCACCGGAGTGGACATGTTTTATTGGATCCACTGGAGCGGATCGGGCCTTACCCTCAGGCTCCACGGTGGACAAGAAGGACAGGTGTCCTTTGTGCTGCTCGGAAAGAACAAGCAGCATCGTGTCTCATCTCCCCCACAGAAAGCATCAGTTCACGGTCCGATCTGCTCCGGAGGTTCCGAGCAGCGAGTTTAGATCACGTGATCCCCGGTGTCACATGACGCATCGTGCATCAGAAGAACAAAGATCTATGATCCCAGTGCTGCCCCCTACCGGAGAGATCACTGTTAAACAGATGTTTTATAGAAATACTGCCTAAAAAGTCCAGACAGCATTCCTAGCAACTTAACAACTCACTATTAAATTTAATAAACATCAATCCCTTAATGGATAAGACTAAAAAACTGTTTAATTTATGTCTCAAAAGAGACTTAAGTTTAAAAAGCAGAGCATTACTGTCTAAGGCAGAGGGAATTTCTAACTTTGTAGCGGCCAGTGGCCCTGTGCCATCAGCCACTAGACAGAGTTTAAAGGTGTTAGAACATGTGTTTAAAGAGCTCACTCATGTGTTTAGTGAAGAATCCTTTTTACTGCCATTTTCTACACCAGCACAACCACAGGCTCTTACTACGCCCCTTAACTGGGTGGCACAGTATGTAACACAATGACAATTCTTTCAAACAGTAAGAGCCATGTTAAATGAACTAGTGTAATGTATTTGGCTTTTTAAGGGGGCGGCAGAGACATTTTTCATCTTTTTCAATTGCGCTTTTAGATTACTCCATCTGTTGGCAAACTTGAATTTTAGGCCATAGTTGGATTAGTGTAGGACATCTATTTAGTCTACAAAGTCCAGTACTCTGAATTTCAATGACACATTTCTTATGTTACCACGGTAACATAGTTGCAGATAGAGGTTTGTCCTGATTGGCTTTTTTTGATCAGTATGTCAAGAAGGATGTATGTGCTAAATTTCAATTGTCTATGAGAAACTTTGTCAAAAAAAAAAAAAAAAAAAAGAAAAAAAGAAAAGAAATGTAGCTGTTAGGGGGCACTACCGAGTCACTTTTCAATATTTTTAAGTACAAATGCCAGAAAACCTAATTTTGAATTTTGGATCCAATAAAATTGACTTTTCGTTAATGTTCAGGGGGTCAAAAGTGGCTTCAATCCAGCACGTATAATAATAATAATAATAATAATAATAATAATAATAATAATAATAATAATAATAATAATAATAATAAAATAGAACATTTTTTCCACCCATTATTTTTCTCCCAAACCATAAAAGCTAGAATCATGTGACTTTCTCACATTGTGCCCCATCACAGATAAGGCGCCACAACAAATCAATTGTCTGTGTGAAATTTGAAGAGGGCGCTAGAGTCATTTTCAAAGATAGATGATTTGCATATCATGGCGTTCAGCTCACAAATCTGCATAAATTATGTATTGGCATTTTCTCAACAAAAAATGTGTGCAAGAGAAATATTTTTTTGAAATATTCCAAAAATTGTAATTTTTTTGAAAATTCACCATGACCACAACCAAAGACATATTCAAAATATAATTGATAATCTTTATTTGCACATGGGTTTAGGCCAAATTTGAAGTGTTTGCAATGAAAACTGTGCGAGGAGATGTCCTGCGCTTTTGTCATTCCCGGGTTTGATCCAATATGGTCGACTTCCTGTATGTTTTAGGGCGGGGCCATAATTTCATTTTTGTCCCAGGCTCAGGCTTAATTAAAATGGTACATGTGAGGAAATAGGTGGGTTTCAGATTACATCACAGCATTCTACTTCTAATATTTAATACAGATGGGGCAGCTAAAATTAATATTTGTGCTGTAGTACAGTAAGGTCTTGGGTCTAATCACCAATTGAAATGATCAGGTTCAACGTTTGTGAATTTCTCTTTTGGATACATTATAATATAACGTACAATGTAATCAATGCCCTCTAGGCTTGACCCCATCTGAGAACATGACAGTCACGCTCTAGAATCTGAAAAAGACAAGACAGTTGTTTGCATAGTCTGATCATGTACAAGTCATCACACTCTTACTGATAAAAAAAGATTTATTACAAGTTGAAAAGTACATGTTTGTACCACTCTCTAAAAGAAGCGCTTCTGTTTAGACAGTGACGGAGTGTTTCACAGAGATTATCTGGACCTCAAGTTCAACTAAGCTTCAGAGACAATCATGATTGAAGTTCATAATAAATCACATTTAACATGTCACATGTCCATAATAGCATAAAACAAAGGAGTATTAAGCTTTCAGTGCATCTTCTGAAACACTGATGAGCAGAGAATGAAGCTGTCCCTGTTGAGTTCTCTTTGCCCAGTCCAGTGGTCTCATACAGGACTTTGTCACATGAGGGTGAGTATTTTTAATTAATTACTTTCCACCCCTGGTCACAAGGAAGCCAATTAGAGTGTGCTTCTCTGCTACCCTGTCCAAATCAAATTCACTGATACCACCCTTTTTTGCTGCTGTAGCTCATGACAGCTGCTCAGTTAGTGATAAAGGCTCTTTCTAAACGAGTGCCTCCTCCTCCTCTCTCACTTCTAACTTTAAGGAGCATTACTGTGTTTTATGCACCAGGAACCAGTAAAGTACCCTAAAATACGCTTTATTGCCCTTCAATGCTGCTGCGGCACCTCATCATTTTGGTGTTTGGGTTCTCAAGATGGTTGTCTAATAAAGCCTAAAAAGATTCTCCCTGATCTGAATGGTCAATATGTAAACTCCAGCACCTGCAGCCAATGATTAAGCAGTGCTAGTGCAGCCTCTGCAGCTCAGTGGGTGAATTCTGGGAGTTCTGAGCATTCACATGAGGCATGACATATCCACATACTGAGAATGAGAAAAACGTGCATGTCTTCCATCTGCAGGTTAAGGCACTGGCAACAGACGTTCAGTTGTGATTGTAGTACCTTATTTAAACTACAAGAGCAAAGGCTTCATATAGTTCTTTTTAGCCTTCCCTGGACCACATTTGCAGTAGAGAACAGAGGGAGAGGGGGCAGTTTGAGAAAGAGCCAAAATATAAAAACACAATATATTATTGTATTATTTGTTGTTTAATATTTGTATGATAATAATAATACTAGCATAATTTCACTGCAGAGATATAGTGGAAATTTGAAAAAGGGGGTCCTTCCTCACATTATAACAAAAACTGAAAAAAAATTATACAGTGCAAAAAGTCTGGTAAAGATGTGGCTTTCAGACACTTGGATCCAGAGAGGCTTCTTCATGCACGTGTCTGCTCTTCTGAAGGAGACTTCTGAAGAGTGTCGTTGCAGAAGTTGGGAAAAACATGTTGAATTGAGTTCTGAGCTAAATTTGAAAATTCCAGAGTCTTAAAAACACACAAACTTTTTTTTTTTCCATTTCCATACGTTTTTTTTAAAGAAAGGTTGTAAAGGCCGTTTATGGGAGAACGCGTCCCAAACAGCTCGCTTCTCTGGTGGTGATGATCACATGACCGCACACTCCCGAGATGAGCCACGCCCCTGGAACAGACAACAGCAGCATTCAGCAGTGCACGAGAGCAACCTTCGGAGCCTTGGGAAGAGTGCTGCACAAATATTTAGGTCAATGTACCACTGTCCCATCTATGATCAGGGAAAGATATATTTTTTAGGTGCCTGGGTTAGAGTAAGTTTGTATACATACCTTTACAGTTCTCCTTTAAAACATTTCTTTCTGTGATCTCACAACATTCTTAAGAGCCAATAAGTTGAGCTTGGAGGACTGTCAGAATTTGGTCATATCTCTGACAAAAAGTTCTTCAGTGTCAGCAAGAACAATTATTTTCAATTTGGTAACAACCAACTGTGTTTGACCAGTTTTTAAGCACTGTGGTTCCCAAAGTGGGGTCCTAAAGTGGGGTCAAAGGTTGTCAATAACACCACAAGCACATAAAAGAAAATCTTTTTTACTAGTTTAGTCCAAGTTCAATTCTGGCTTAGTTCTGGTACTAGTTTAGTTTAATTCTAGTTCAGAAATGGTTTGAAATTTGACAAGGGAATATTGATAAAGCTTTTTATTTAGTTTTTCATAACAACTCAAATGTTGCAGTTATTATATTACGATTATGGATACAGATCTAAATATTTTATCGCACCCCAAATTGAGGTAAAAGTGGTGGCGATGGCGCTCCAAAAAAAATCTCATCCTCAAGAAACCTTAAACTCCTTTAAATCATCATTAAGCTGCTGCCTATAGTCATTATAGATTGTTTTTTTCTAGTAAAGTAAAGAGTAAAAAACAAATAAAGTTAAAAAAAATACATTATTTTGAATAGAATGTGAACTTTGTGACCTCATGGGATCTTCTCGGGTTGATAAGGGGCCAAGCACTGCAGACTTTGGAAATGTGGGACTTTGCGTGGGAGCAAGAACAGCTCAAACGAGCTCTATGCTCTAAACTATGGAATGTCTTTCGACTTGTGATTGAGTTGGATGTGGAGGAATCTTTCTGCCACACATTTAGGTGATCACTACACACCACAGAGTCCTATACTGACCGTGCCATTGACCTCCACCTCCTCCTCTCCGTCCTCCACCTGGGTCCTGGTAGCTCTCCTCCGGGCCACCTCCTGCACACACAAACACATCTTAGCTTTCCATGCTTAACCATAATTACTACTTGCCTTCCTTAACCAACAAAAACCCAACACAATACCCTAAATAAACTGACATAACTCTAAACCACGTTATTGATCTAATAATGGAAGACGTACCTCATATTTTAAATATAATAAGAGTACCTGCCCAGAGGTAAGTCTGAGCTTTGTGCTCCAGACTAACCCTAGTGCTTAATACAGCTAATCCCACATGTATGCCAGATGCGTACCTCTCCATCAGTGTTGGTCAGAGAGGTGATGACATCATTTCCTGTGCCCCATGAAGCCTGGCTCTTCCACAGCAGGTCTGAGGGGGGACTATGTGCTACACCGGCCCCTGCTGCCCAAACCTGGAAAATCAGGATCAAGGGAAACATTTATAATAAGGCAGGAGGGCTGAGAGCACCTATCTGCTTTCTTTCATGAAAACATAGGTCTCCATCGAGGGAGAACACAGAGTTCAACATTAAAGTTGAATATATTTTACTAAACAAGACCCACTTTGAAAATCTGCAAGAATTTTGAGTGGTGACACACTTTTATCTCATTACAGCCATGAACCAATAGTACGCTGTAGATTTTGACCGTAAACCAACCAGCATGCAGCACCACACAGCTGTACACCCACAACACAAATAAACAGCGGCTGAAGATCGGCTTCATGTAAGAATAATGCGAGTGAGAAGATGCAGAGCATTTGCAGAGAAAGTCATAATCTTTTGCATCAACATCAAGATTTCCTGCATTGATGATATTACAACATCCATTGACACACAACCTAATTATTCTGGATTCCCCATTTGTGGATGCTTTAGGCATTATCTGTAATTTTAATAAAGTTGCCTGGTACAGTGCAGAGATTTTATAATAGTCATGGTAAAGACAGAATCTTAAAAAAACTTTGTAACATAGTTAGGTGAAAAATGTAGTTGCACCATTGCAACTACCCAGTTTTATACCACTCGAGAAATGACCATTATGTGAAGCATAGAAGCTGAGTGGTAAATGGTGACCTCTGAAGTCCTTACCGTGACAGACTGTCCAGCCTTCAGCACATACTTGGGGGAGAACTTATAGACCAAAGGCTCTTCTCCATCCACCTGCCGACTGAGCCTCCAGCTGCCCAGGGACTGGTCCTGTAGCACACACCATAGTCAAACCACCTCACACTTTTGCAATTTTACTCTGACACACATTCAGACATCAGACAGTGTGGTTTTGACCTGCTCGCTGGCGTTGCTCAGAGTGACCGCATTGCCGTCCATGTCTGTGGGGGAGATGCTGACTACTCCAGAGGCTGTGGACTCCTCGGACAGCAGGAGCTCGCCCCTCTGCTCCTCACTCCTAAGCTCCTCCCCCTCCTCTGCCTCCTGCCTCTTTCTCTTCGAGCGCAACAAGGCAGAACCACTCATCCTTGTCACAGTGCCTCGAGAGGATGGGGAGGGGGACAGCTTCAGCCTGGGCACACGGGAGCACAAGCACTTTAGGACACTTTGTTAGGCTTTAGGTTTATTTTTCCGTGCGTCTTCTTCCACTTAAAATGATGCTAATAACAGATTAGTAGAAGATGAATCTGTATGAAATTAGGTGATCTTCTATAATGTCCTAAGATTTCATTGACAGCAATCACTCCTTGCTCCTCCCTGTGTAAAATATAACACCACGGCAGGAAGGGGAAACAACCTTCAACCTCCCTCCTAATTGGCTCTTTGGTTGCCATGAAACATGTACTCGGGATTCCAAATATGGAATTAGCCACTATAACTGATACTCTCGATTGAGTACCTGCTTCCTTCCCCTCCAGGAACTCAAGCCCAGGTCAGTGCCTATTCTCCTCCCTCCAGGAGCCTGGGTCAGTACCTACTCTCCTCCCACTCCAGGAGCTCCAGCCTGGGTCAGTACCTGCTCTCCTCCCCCTCCAGGAGCTTGCGGTAGGCGTTGATCTCCATGTCCAGGGCCAGCTTGACATCTAGCAGCTCCTGGTATTCACTGAGCTGAGCATTCATGCGTTCTCTCAGATCATTCATCTCGGCCTCTTTGCCCTCTAGAGTGCGGCGCGCCCGGTCCCGCTCCGTCGACAGGATCTCCTCCAGCTCACGGATACGGTCCTCTGAGGCGGCGAGCTGTAGGAAAAGGGGTTACTGAGGTTTCAAATACATTTTACAAATGAGTTTTTAGTACTGTATTTTGAAATTGGCTATTGGGATACTATGTATGTGTAATCCCCTCAGTTGTCCAGGTCTGATCTATAGCAAAAGACAAACTTTAAATTTGTTAACTGGACAAACTGTTGTAAGAGTAAAAATGTTTCGCTGCTCATCCAAGCCGCTTCTTCAGTTCTGGTCAGATTGCTGATGGACACTGCCTTATATCTATCTGAAGGGAGGGGCTAACTACACTGAAACAGCTATTGTCTAGTTTCAGCCTTAACGACCCTATTCAACCTTTAATGGCCCTTCTATTGTTTTTTTTGTTTGCTTTGGGTCTGAGGATGGAATCATAGATCTGAGAGATTACATCTCAGGTCTCCAAAAAAAGCCAGAGAAAAGAAATGGAAATTAAAGAAGCTAAGATCTGAACCTCACTATCTTCAAAGGAATGATCAGTGGCTTTGAGATGGAGATGCACGGCGGACTGGGGTCCAGAGGAGCACTTGTGCCAGTGTTGGTATATTCTCTTATGGAGTGGCTGTTTAGTATCTCCAATGTAACACTCACTGCACGCTTCACTACACTGAATGGAGTAGACTACATTACTTTGTTTATGGCTCGGGGTTTTACCCTTTGGGTGAACCCATTTCTGTCTTAAGGTGTTTGAGATTCTGATATATTTCAAACTTACGTACTGTCTGAAAATTCTCTAAAGTTTTTCAGACACACCCGCTGTGCAAGGAATAGTTACGCCTATCTTTCTAGGTTCAGATTCCCTGTTGTACTGTTTTTTTAGCTGTCTTAGATCTACTGAAGTCCCATTTTGGATAACCACAAGCAGCGAGGGCTCTCCTCCTTCCAATTTTCCCTCTGTGTTGGAGGGCACCACTTGAGCTCTGTGTTGTAGAGTATGGATGACTCCTGAGTTTGTGCTACAGTGGATAGTGTGAATCAAATAGCAGGTATTTGTCAGTGTGTGTGTGTTTCCTGAAGACTTCTACCTGGAGACACCAGTCCTCTCCCATTGTTACTGCACAATCTAAGAAGGCCAGTTTGTTCTCCTTGGCCTCTTTCCGTCTGAACCTTATGTTTGGATCCACAGCATTAATATGTGCAGTAAAGGGCTCCAGATCTTAAATTTTGATTTTAGTCCAGTTGTCATCCACATATCAATGCCCACACTGTGGTATCGATACATGGATGACAACTGGATTAAAATCAAGTGAGCGGTACATTGTAGAAACTAAACAGTCACTCCATAAAAGAATGTACCAACACCAGCGCAACAGCTCCTCTGGACCCCAGTCCACTGTACATCTCCATCTCAAAGCCACTAACCACTCCTTTGAAAATAGTGAAGTTCAGATCTTAGCCAGAGAAAAGAAATGGTTTGAGAGGGGAGTTAAAGAAGCTATTTTTGTTAGGAAAGACAATCCTTCCTTAAACAGGAATGGGGGCCTGATACATAATCTCTCACAGATCTATGATTCCATTCTCAGACCTAAATCTGTTTAAATCTGTCCAGTTGATAGATTTAAACTTTGTTTATTTGTTATTTGGATACTAGTTTTCTTAGTTTGGCAATTTCCCAAGAAAAAGCCTAAAAATGCCATGATATTGGCCATCAACACCTGGAGGCCCCTGGCCCAGACCCCAGGCCCCTGGCCCATACCTGCTTCTGCAGACTGCTGAGCTGAAAGCCCAGGCTCTCAATGCGGCTGCGGGACTCCAGCACCTCCTCTCGAGCACTGCTCATCGCCTTGTCACTCAGGTCTGAGGACACCTTTGCATTCTCCAGCTGCACAGACAAGAGAGGTTAAAAGAGACTGCAACATAACTGACTTTTATAAGCGTTTAACTAGTAAACAGTGTTTCCTCGTCATTAGCTTACTCAGAAATGCATTTTGACTTGATTGTAATCAATTTTGTATTGTCCTGCATTTGAGGCTTGAGTGCTATAAACAAATGCTTTCCTCTACTTCCTACCCCTATTCACATTCCTGCTTCCAATTATTAAAGTTTTGACTCCAGCCAAACAAAAAACGCACCAAAATGTTGTGTGGCCATTTCTCAAGAATAAAAACGTGTAGATTAAAAACTTCTGCTTGCAACTGGGAAGCGCTCCTATAACAAGTCCTCTGCCTTCCAGCAGCAAAGAATTACAGAGATTTAACAGGAAGTTACTGAACTGTTTCTATAATTAAGCTGTTGCACTGTACTCATAATAAGAGTAACTTCACTTACTTCATAATGACCATAATTAGAGCTAGACCAATAGTTTTTTTCATGGCTGTTGCCCATTGTTTACAGCTAATTTTGGGCCAATATGTAGGGCTGATTATGATTATTTTCCCCAAATTCTGTCATTTCAATTCACCACAAACTCATCCACAGCACGATTTTACCACAAACCTGACAGAGGGATGTGTAGTCACGTTTTGTGCAGTTATCGCTTCACAATTATGTGTTCAAATAAAACTTTATATGTATTCTTTAGGAAGCAAGTTGGACAAAATATATCAGCTTGTGCTGGAGATTTAAGGCACATAGACAATATGCTAAAAAGTGCAAATATCGGCCCAAGATATATTGACCAACCAATATGCTTTTATGCAACATTATGTTTAGAAGTATATAATACGTCATCTTTCAAACACAAGAGCAACAGTCAGAGGTGGTGACTACAGAGGAGTGGAGGCCCAAATAAAAAATGGTGTCTGACCTTGGCCTGGAAGGCGTGCTCCAGCTCCTCTTTGTACAGAGACACCTGCTCGTCATGCTGCTTCCTCAGGTCCTGCAACACAAAAGCATCAGTCATATCAAGTACAGCACTTAACCTGCACTCAGGCTCAGAGCGTCTGTCATACCGTTTATAACAAACAAGGGCCAAATTTTAATTGAAAAAAGATCCGAGGAAGAAATTGGACTACCGTAGATTAAACAATGGGGCAAAACAATGATATATCTGTGAGGTAAACAGATGCCAGGTGGTCGAAGCTGCACCAAAAACCTTACATAAGGCACCTTTACTTACTAGATTTAAAGTTTGTGTGGTTTATGTTCATGAAATATAGAAATCCATTTGTATATACTATAAAATACATATTAACACTGAAAATTATTGTCAGTCCAAGGAAAAAAAAAGACAAAGTTGAGCAGCTGAGATGAATGAGTTTACCTGCAGAGCCTGGGCCAGTTTGAACTCATAGTCTTGCCTCACTCCAGAGTCCACCTCCACGATTCTCTGCTCCTGACGCCGCCGCGACTCTAGCACCTCCTGGAAAACGCAGTCAGCTTAGTTAGCTTAGTTGCAGGTGCAGAATGCACACACAGTTATCATGTGTTCTGGTTCTGTTTAGGGCTGTAGTCGACTAAAGAAATTGACATGTCCTAATTTTTAGTTGACTAATTGATCTGCAGGAGTGACAAAAGCTCTCAAAACTATTACGTATCTCCGTGTAACTGACCCAAACTGCACTCACAAGACTACACCTGCACAGGAGTACTCAGAAGTACTAAGTACTACTAAAAGTGCTAAGAAACTATGTACTGCATTTATATTAACTCAGATCTCCTTTCTGCTGTTGTCCTATATAAATCATCATTTAAATAAAATGATTGACTAAGTTGACGAACACAAATTTTGGTTGACTGAGAATCGGCAGATTAATCAACTAAAAGACTAAAGGTGACTTATATTATGTTAGTCATCTCACAGGCTACATAGCCACACACAAACACACAGTTCTCTCAATCACAGCAGTATAACACAGCCACACACCAAAATGCCTTATGTCCGCGCATGCGCAAGCACACGAACCCACAGTGTTTGTGCCCAACCTGACCTGCTCAAACATGCTCTTCCTGAACTGTAGCTCCTCAGTCAGGGACTGGCAGCGGTTCTCCAGGTCCACTCTCATCAGGGTCTCTGCCTCCAGCTGCCGCTTGGCTACAGCGTGGCTGTCCTCTGCCTGTGAACCATACACCAACCAGAGGAAAAAGGTTTAAAAGATGGCACAGAGACAGGGTAAGACATGGGACCCACACCAGCACCAGGAGGTGTGGGCGGAATAGGGAGTATATGATGCATAAACCAAACCATAAGCTGAGAGAAGAGATTTAAGACTTGGACAGAGCATGAAATGCATGAAACTGACAATGTGTAAATGTGTACATATAGTGCTTTTAAAAAAAAACTGCACCAGTAGGTTATCAAGCACTTGCCCTTCGCGTTTATCTGGATACATTTTTGTAAAAATCTGATATTACATGCATTTCAAACAACTGATTAACCAAAAACAAAAATAAGCAAAATCATCTTTGCTAACCTTAGTTCATTTACAAAACTGGCTGCAGGAGTTTGAAGTGTGGATACCGGTTAGACCAACCACACTGTTCTTCATATGTCCAGACCCTGCCCCTCCTCCCCCTTACTCTCCCCTTAAGTCATCCAGATATTGCCCAGTTTAGCAGCTCTATTGACTTTATTAAGCTCTCCCCACTTTTGGCTCTAAATGCTACTAAAGCACACTTTCTTTGTGGTGGCACTTCCGGTTAAGCGGCAATCCAATTAATTTCAATGTAGAATTTCAGAAGTTTTGCCACTAAATTAAGAAATAAAGTAGGTTGAAGTCAACAATGCAGTGATTCTCTGGAAGGCTTTAAAACAGCTCTGTTGTCCGTATAGAAGTTATTTGTTGTCAAGATCGGCAGCCCCATGCAAAATAATACAATTCGAATGACGCTGGTGGCCTCCACAGCAACTTCGGAACACAGTCAATTTGAAATGTGGTTTTGGGCAGGGTTTAGGTGTTTAAACCCACTTGAAGGCTGCAAGCATAATGTGCACAACAGCAGTCTGTGAGTTAGTTAGTTATTGGTGGTTTAAAGGGACTGTACCTGATTTTTATCATGTAAAGTCCAATGTCTTGCTTCACAATTGATATATTTTAAAAGCAGCTCTTGCTATATACTGTCTGCATCCAATTATAAAGCATTTTATCTTGAACCATAAAGTGATACTAAGTACGGTCAGTGTTTAGGATTCTAGGAACGCATTATGAAAGTGAGGAATAACTTTGAACCACTGCAAGCTGTTTAAAGTAATTGTGTTTTTCATATTTAAAAAAAAAAACATTCAAAATCAGCACCTTTGCATTTGCCAGTTTTGCTTTCAGTGTGTTTAATATTCATGATTTTAAGGTCACAAACAGTTCTTCAGATGCTCTTGGAGTTAGCACTAGCATTAGCCACAGCACAGTTAACTATATGATAAACAATACAAACTATACGACAATACAATGCTTAAACATTTTGCGATTTTGACAGCATCAAACAGCTCCAATAGTACTTTAATTCTGTCCTCAGTCTTTGTAATTATATAGGGAGCAGGGTGTACCTTAGCCAGCTGCCCCTTGACCTCCCCCAGCTCGGCGTTCAGGGCAGCACTCTGGCTCAGAGCAGTGGACAGGGCAGCCTCACTCTGGTTCAGCTTGTCCTCCAGAGCTCCAGTCCGGGACAAGGCCGCCGCCAGCTCACCGTCCTTCTTCTTCAAACTGACCACAGAGTACAAGAGATTTTTCATTTATACTACCTTCTCATTTAATGCCGACTACTTTATAGATTATAGATGCGAAGTGAAAACAAAAAAATATATGGAAATTGTAGGTATATAGTATAGTTTATATTTAAATTCCTCGCAGCATCCACCCCTTCTCAGCCTACTCTCAATGAGCTTCATGATGAAGACTCATAAAATGGTTTACTCTTCAGATCAAAGCAAAGGGTGGCTATTTTTAAAAACAAGTTTGAGTTATTTTGAGTGTAGTTTTTGTTAACTACATTTCATATGTGTCACTAATAGTTTTGATTCAGGGAGAATCTACAATGTAAGTAGTGATAGGAAAAAAAAAAAAACATCAATGAAAATGCATGCCCAATCTTTTGACTAGTAGTGCAAGTCACTTTTTGTAAAGCAATTGTAAACATGAACAATATCCAATCACATCTGAACATGTGATTGACTAAACCTTGGCTAAACCATTATTCTGAAAGTAAAAGCAAAGTGACTTATCTGTACCTCCTGTTGGCCTCTTCCAGCTCGCTCTGAGCCTTGCCCAAGTCGATCTGCAGCCGGGCCCTCTCTTTGGCCGTCTCATCCAGGACTCTGCGAGCATCTGCCAGCTCCGCCTCATACAGAGCCTTCAGACCGCTCACCTAGGCACATAGAACATTCACCACGGGTTACTTTACTGTTAAGTCATGACCACATCACACTGCAGGTCAAATCAGATTTTTTTTTTTTCCAGAATGTAACCTAAATTGGATTTTTTCAACTTTCATGTGGATATAAATTAGATGTGAACCTGATCTTTTGTGAACACTCGGACTGCAACAAGTTAATTGATTAATCACAACTAATCAATTACTGAAATAGTTGTCAACTATTTTAGTAATGGAATAATTGTAACTGGTCCATACAAAGACTTCAAAAACATGTCATGAGCTGAGAGAAGAGGTTTCATAACACAAACAGCTCAGGAATGACAGACAAATGACACAGGAAGGAGTAAGTATGTTCCACCAGGATGTCCTCAAGCAGCTTCAGTTCATCTTTATCTGGGCACAATTTAGGACAAATCTCATATTCCTAGGCCTATTGCAATCTAAACAATCAAATCGATTAATCAAAAGTATAATGGCTAGATTAACTGATTAGCAAATAATTGTTAGTTGCAGCCCTAGTGAACATGCAACTCACATTAATCTGACTTCTACAGTTCTGAAATGCTACAGGTGCCATATTTATTTATGGAAAAAGGCAGAAATTGAATAAATTAGAAATGTAAAACATTCAAACGTTCAACAAACAGTACATAAGCAAAAATAAAGTGAAACTGTGCACGTATCCTAATAGTCTTATAAATACCATTTATTGTAGAGGTAGCCATAAGGTTTTTCAGTCCATATAAAAATGCTAATACTTGAGCAAACACAAACTGCACACAAAATGTATCCCTAACACCAATTCTTCAGGTATTAGGGATTAAGGATTGCTAGATGATGTATTTTCAAGTAACTTTAAACAATGGAAAGGGCATGATTTTGATTCAGCTTTAATGAATATCCAGCCCTCCCAGTGTGGTCACCATTTGCACTTCACTGCTGATGCCCTTTATGTTGTGATGCCATGTTCAACTCTGACACACCCACGCATATCTATTGGTCACTACACAAACTAAAGTTTACAGCTCACAGTGAAGGGGTCAAATTTAACTTTTCACAAACATCTGATGGGAATTTTTAACATAGTCCTAAACCCTAAAGTTTCTAAATGACTTTCTAAATGATAAGACTAAATAACTTTGGTAATTCTTTGATGTAGCAGAGTTAATTGATACTCGGTGATAGTTTGGATGATCCCACCTGAGTGACTGTCAGTGGGCGTGGACCTGAGTCCTCCACGCTGCAGGCCGAAAGGCTCACACTATATTTACACACGAGTTTAGCTGCTGGCTACGGGCGCTCCTGCCTCCACATCACCACAATCACCGCTCATCCAGAAGACTCACCTCTCTCGTGGACACCTCCTCCTTCTCCGACACTTTGACCATGAGGCGGTCATTCTCCAGCTCCAGAGCCCGGACTCGGTCGATGTAGACGGCCAGGCGGTCGTTGAGCTGCTGCAGGTCGTGCTTCTCCTGTAGGCGGGAGATCCTGGTCGGGGACAGGGGAGTGGAGGCCGCCGGCCGTCCTCCCTCCCGGCTCGGTGTAGCAGTCGACATGATGCTTCTTTAGCGTAGAGTATCTGCTCCTCAGACTTTGGTACATGCACGGAGAGCGGCGGACGCGCGGGAGGACGTAAGAGCCAAAGAGACACAAGTACCGAGAAACTCAAGGGACTCAGGCGGCTCGGACGGGACACACAGCGGGACAAGCGGCGCTCAGGATTTCCAAGATGGCCGCAGCCCGAAGCCCGCGCAGAGAGTGGACCGCCTTCCCGTGACTTCATGCTCCCGCCTTCGTCCTCTGCTTCTGCCCTGAGCCTGGCAGCAAACAGCGGCAGCGCCTCCCTCTGCAGGCCACGGGACTCCACCATGGATTTTTAATATTTCATGGATATTAATGTTGTTCCATAGACTCTCCAGTCAGTACGGGCCTGTCCTCCGTTATATTCTCGTTCCGGAGGTGCTCGTGGCTGATGATCCAGGGTCCCAGTCTGCTCTCCTTCATGCCTCCCCCAGCAACTCCCTCACGGGCCCATAAGAATAAATACAAATACAGCTATATTGTTGTACTACAATTTAATTATGTAGTTTGTACTTGCTGCATTTCGGCAGGATCATCAAAGAGTTTACTTTTACTTACCAGAGTGAACTTCACCTGTCCCTTTGTCACCAGTGAGAGGCGCCAATGAGCGACAGTGGACTGGATGCATCGGAAGTATCTTGAATAGCAGAAGCAGGAAAACGCGCTAAAGTGGAGGTGGACATGGAGGAGGAGGCCAGCACCGCGGCGTCCAGCAGCACGGCCCCAGAGAGAGCCACGGGCGCATACGAGCTGCCCTGGGTGGAGAAGTACCGTCCGCTCAAACTGTGTGAGGTCGTGGGGAACGAGGAGACTGTGACCCGCCTGGAGGTGTTCGCCCGAGAGGGAAATGTGCCCAACATCATCATCGCAGGTGGGACATCTGCACGCACTGCCCGGGAACATGGGGATACACATCAGTTTGTCCGCTAAACTGTAGCCACACAGGCGCATGCAGCGTGGGCGCCAGGGTAAACATAGTGGTGCCATTTTTGTAGGAAAAAAGGTAGAGTCATGCAACATGAAGTGCACTTACCTTATTTGTTTGGAATCTGTAGGCTTAATCTTTAAAGACTTTGCTTTATGGTCTGATGACACATTTCTGGAGAGCTGAGGTCAGTACATATCCCTCAACTTACTCCTGTACTCTGTGCTCCTCAGGCCCTCCTGGCACCGGTAAGACCACCAGTATCCTGTGCCTGGCCCGGGCCCTGCTGGGATCCTCCATGAAGGACGCTGTGCTGGAACTGAACGCCTCCAATGACAGGTCCGACCCAGGATCAGCACAGGGGGCATGAGGGGAGGGCTGGGTCCAACACAGAGGTCTGGCAGGGTTTTGAAGGGAGAATGTTTGTGTGACTGTGCAGATTGGTGCATTTTTCATTCACTGGTTAGAGAGTGGTCTAGTATCTAGTGCTCTACTTAGACTAACATACTTGTTCTTTGTATCCTGTTGCAGAGGTATTGATGTGGTCCGAAATAAAATCAAGATGTTTGCTCAACAAAAGGTGACTCTCCCTAAAGGACGACACAAAATCATCATCCTGGACGAGGCGGACAGGTCAGTGAGCTGAGGAGGAGAAGGACCTCAGGCTTATGGTTTGGCTTACTGCAGAGAACACATTTTTAGAAATTCATCACTGCTGTTTTTGAGAAAAGTAGGGCTCCAGTCCACAATATGAGACAATACAATATTCAAAAACAAAATTAAAGAGGGGGTATTACTCTTCTATGGGGTGTTACCTACTAACACATACCATATTTAGATCACTATGTTACCTTTTATTTTTTTGAAAATGCTATATTGGCTGAAAATGTACTAATATGGAACCCAAATGTTTCTGTGTGTGACGAGACATGATTTACCTGCTCCCTACTCATCTCCATTAAATTTCATAGGCCTATGGCAGAGTCATCGTTCAACTTTAGACAGTATTCCAATAACTATAATTCTGCTATAGAATTTGTGCAGCCAGAACAAACAGGCTTATGACGTAGCCCAGGGGTGTCAAACTCAAATTCAGAGGCCCAAAATTAAAAACTGTGACTAAAGTCACGGGCCAAACTAAATATTTAGTGACAAATTTCAACAAAATCTGCATGTTTTTCAGAAGCGGTGGATTCAATTTGAGTGAGGCGACAGGTGGCAGATGATAATGAGTGTCAACAGAAGTGGGGGGGGCAGCGCCAACACATTTGCAAAGCATTCTGTGATTCGTAGTATTAGAGGTGCATGCGCTATACTGGCGTGGAGGTCGGCGGGCCAGCTCTAATACATATTTGATATGATCTCACGGGCCAAATATAATTATATCAAGGGCCAAATTTGGCCCGCGGGCCTGAATCTGACATGTCTGGTGTAGGAGTTTTGATTTGAAAGTGGAGTTTTACATAAGGTTGTCAAAAGTATTGAAAATCAGATACTAATTGATACTAAAACTAGTACTGAAACTGTTGTCTAAAAATAGGGTGTGTGTTTTATTTTTATTATCATCGTAGAATCAGAATTGGTATCCAAGTCTATTTCTTAGTATCAAAATCAAGTTTAAAAATTTAGTATGATAGTCTGAACAGGACTCATTCTCACAGTGTTAAATGAATCTAGTAGAAGATATGAGTGTGTGTGTTTCGCTGTGTGTACTTAGCATGACGGACGGCGCACAGCAGGCTCTGCGCCGCATCATGGAGATCTACTCTAAAACCACGCGCTTCGCTCTGGCTTGTAACACCTCTGACCGCATCATTGAGCCCATCCAGTCGCGCTGTGCTGTCCTGCGCTACTCCAAGCTCAGCGATGGGCAAGTCCTGGCACGCCTGCAGGAAGTTGTACAACAGGAAGGACTAAGCGTGACCGATGATGGGCTGGAGGCTGTCATCTTCACCGCGCAGGGGGACATGAGACAGGTACGCACAGAGATGGGGTGCGTGCGGAGACATGGGTGCGCACAGAGACGGGGACCTTAAACTGTCTTCACTGTATTTGATTGGAGCTGTATACTTTTCTCTCCCCTGGACCAGGCGCTGAACAACCTGCAGTCCACTCACTTGGGCTTTGGTTTCATCAACAGTGAAAACGTGTTCAAAGTGTGCGACGAGCCCCACCCCTTGCTGGTGAAAGGCATGCTGGGAAACTGTGTGCAGGGTCAGGTGGATGAAGCCTACCAAGTCATGGAGCAACTGTGGAGGCTGGGCTACTCTCCTGAAGACATTATTGGCAACGTGTTCAGAGTCTGCAAGACGTACAGCATGCCGGAGTACCTCAAGCTGGAGTTTATCAAGGTACTGACCACACAGCGCCACCTGTGGGCTGATCAATAAGCTGCAATGCCCAGGTTATGTTGGCTTGATGTGGGTGTGGAAAGCCACCAACACTGTTTTTAAATTTAGAAGATTCATGGGAGCATTATGAGAACTATCACTCGGGTGTTTAGTTTCACGTTAAACTGCTGATCACTCACTTGGCTGTTTAAATCTCGAGTCTGTAACATAATGGCGATTTGACAAAAGAAAGTATGCAATATTACAATTAGAGGTGGGTAGCAAAAAATTGTACTCAAGTAAGAGTAATGTTTCAAAATAATATGACTCAAGTAAGAGTAAAAAAATATTTGGGAAAACTACTACTCGACAACTTATTTATAATTTGAAGTTAATGTAATTTGCAGGATAAAACATTAAATGCACAAAATGTAGTATTTTCAAAGAATTGTCCCAAAAGGAGAAAAAAAACTAAATCATATTTGAAGGAGCGGTGCAAAAAACACAAATGTTCAAATAATTTCATATTGTTAAGATAAAGCTTTTGTCACTTGTAACTCTTGTGGCTTGGCTGTGGTTACTCTTCCCACTGTGAGTAAGAGTACTGTCAAGTCAATAAAAATATTACTCAAGTTGGAGTCAAAGCTGCTAGAAAAATACAGTTTCTCCTACCCACCTCTGATTTACAATAGATTTTTATCCCAATTCAATAGGGCTGCAAGAATTGTAACCAAATTGAAATCACAATTTGAGTGGACACAATTGGCAAATCACAAAGTATGAAAGCACATTAATTCTCTTCATAATCTCTTTTTTTGCATAAAAACTGCTAATCCTGTAGTTTAGTCTGTACTGAAATGTGATTTTTGTATTAATCAGTCATATTTCAGTGTTTTTAACAATTCTTCTGGACGTGTTTACAATGTGAACTTTGTGAAAAAGATTAGAATTTGTTTTAACAATAAGATTCTGTTCAATCTCAATGTTGGTCACAAAATGTGTGAACTTTCAGAAGCAGATGAAAATGTACATGAGTTGTAGGGCTAAACAATTTGAGCAAAAATATCTGTGATTGGTTAAATCCAGCTGTCACCCACTCGGAGACTAGAGTGTGGGGAAAAAGTCTGTGTTTGAGGTGCATTAGAGGAATGGTGAATCACAGGGATGACGGCATCATATTTTTTATTAGGGATGCACCAATACTGATATGTGTATTGAATATCGGTAGTGATACTGAAAATTTTGCTGGTATCGGTTATCTGTTCCATAATATTGGTTAAGCAGATATCCTGGTTGGGCCTTTTAATTGGACATAATAACACTATTTACAGGCTGATAAATAACTTATTAGACATGAGATGAAATAGTGTTATGCAACTGTTTACTGTGTTTTAAGGAAATAAGTGTAATTTTCTGTTGCTACACTTGTACCAGTTAATATCAGTTATCTGCAGCCAATGTATTGATAATGGTATCGGAACTGAAAAAGATGGATAGGTTCATCCTTCATTTTAATCAAATCTCTACCAGCCCTCCTCCTGTCACCTCTAACTTGGCTCTGTCTCTGTTGCAGGAGATCGGCTACACCCACGTGCGTGTGGCTGAGGGGGTCAACTCTCTGCTGCAGATGGCCGGTCTCGTGGCACGGCTGTGCAGCAAAGCAGTGCCCCCTGCAGCCTCCTGAGGAGACGTGCAGAGGGAAGGGCATTAGAAATGGACTGTTTGGTATTTCTAATGGTGGAATTAAAGTGTGGATGGCTGTGTTTATGTGAAGGTTTGATTGCCTGCTAACCACTTTTATAATGTTCATGGAGATTTGTTTGGTGTAGACAGTAGGTAGATTACATATAAATGCAGAATCATTAAAGCACTGCCAGTTTTTGTGTTGTCACCTTTTAAAAATGGAAGTACAACCACAAAAGTGTAAGAAAGTCTTTGTCATAGTGCAGTATGCGACTGACTCTCTACAGGAGGCAGTGGTTCTGGCTGGCCATATTAGGCCTGAGTTTTGGGTCAGTCTAGTCACCAGCTGTGCCTCTACAGTGTGCACTGTGGTGTGGTCATGTGCCTCAGGTCTTTACTGTTTTCTGATGAGAGAAAAGCACTGCCACTCAGTGCAGTACTGGTAGTCTGCTGCAGGGTCCTGTGCTCATTGTCTCAAGTGTGGTTCACATGTTCACAGTAAAACTTAAAAAAGTATATTGTCCTTGTCTCTTACCGACATATGAGAGAAGTGAGTGTTGGTGGTGAGAGGGGCAGATGGCTCAAATTGCAGCCTCAGCTCCATCAGTATTCTTCAGAATGAAGGTTTTTTGGAGGTTTGACATTCATACGGCCCATGCTAAGCTGTTTTCTGATCTGTTATGTTTCCTCATCACAAATTTAAAACTGAAACACTGTTCCACCTTGTGATGTTATGGAGTAATACAGGAAGTGCTCCAACTCCATACACCTTCACTAGGTTTCATTTGGATGATTTCAGCCCTGGAATTTCCACACTGAACAAAAGGTAAAAGCCATTATAATACCACATGACATTCGAAGGTAGAACAGCACTTTTTAAGATTTGGAGATGTCTGTAATCCCTCAGTTGTCCAGGTCTCATCCATAGCAAAAGACAAAGTTTAAATCTGTCAACTGGACAAAACCGAAGAAGTGGCTTGGATGATTAGCTAAACGTCTTCACTCTTACAATTTGTCCAGTTGACAGACTTAAACTTTGTCTTTTGCTAAAGATTTGGAGATGTAGACAACCTTATGAGGGGTTACTCAAACGTGAATGGAACAATTCTAGGTATGTTTTTAATTTAACAAGATAACATGGCTAAAAGCTCACATCTAATTTAACATAATATAGTCAAAAATAGCAGTTATAGATGTGTGCTGTGAACACAGCTTACCAGACAAATCAGTCTTGTCAAATATTTGAATGCATTTAAAAATTAACTTTTCCAAATATTGATGTCATTTCATCAGTCCAGTGCACATTTGCAAAAGAAAATGCACAAAATATTTGTTCAAGGTTTATTAAGAATATCCTATTGACAAAGTTACATTGTATGTATTTTCATACAAGAAATAGTGGCAGAAAAATGTTGGCGTTTGTACAGTGTAGACCTGTCCATGGGGTCCTGCTGCAGTGTGAATCAGCCTTACTCATAGGTCTTTGGTGAGCTGGGAAGACTGGAAACTTCATCAGGAGAATCTCATTCACTCTGACCCTCCAAAAACAATTTGTCCAAATTCATTTTAAATTGAAATTTTCTACTCATTGTCCAATCTGATCCTTCGACCAGACGATATGAGGCAGGTTTTTGTTGGGTCTTCTGTGATTCTGGAGGCAGGTCCTGAAGCAGCCGAGACGCCTTTACATGATCACTTCTTCTTAAACCTGAAAAGGAGTTGAAAGTGAAATATAGAATGTAGGTTTAGAACAATACCAAGGTTAGAGATTGTTGTGGGGAAAACATATAAACCTTTAGGATGAAATGTGTGGTTAATCACTCTTTGCACAATTCTGAAAGTAGTTTGTTAGCATTGATTTCTGAACTATAAACTACCAAATATGGAAAATCCAAGTCTAAATAGTGGAAACTACTTACTTCAAAAAGTTACTCAGTTACTTAGTAAATATGACTGCAAACATTTATCTTTTTACAACCCAGCTCCGACTATAACTTGATATAGTTCTTTCAAATATTAATGTGTTTAAAGATTACCAAGTGTATTACACTTAGTGTGTTAATTGCTAAAACAACGTATTTAGATCACCATGTTACTTTTTATTGTGTTGAAAATGCTATATTTGCCGAAAACAACACATTAAGTCTTGTTATTGACGCTTTGAGTCTCCAACCTTATTTCCCGCGCCATCACAACACAAGCCTGCAACCCGCTAATGAGACTAGTGCACATGCAGGGATGTCATCTTCAGGCATATTTTTGAGCTTCTAATCATGTCTTCAGATATGATTAGAAGCTCAAAAATATTTGCAATATTTTTGAGCTAATATTTTCCTCCTCCTCGCCTGGCCGATTTTTCTTGTTTTGTCAGATTTTTCCTGTTGTTTGATTTTCCTGTTTTTGTGTGTAGGCAGCACGGTGGCTGAGTGGCAACACTCATGCCTCACAGCAAGAAGGTTTGGTTCGATCCCCGGGTCGCCCAGGCCTTTCTGTGTGGAGTTTTGCATGTTTCTCCCCGTGTCTGGATGGGTTTCCTCCGGGTACTCCGGTTTCCCCCATCAACCAAAACATGAACGCCCTTCGAGACAACTGTTGTTGTGATTTTGGGCGTTACGAAAATAAAATTAATTGAATGAGACCCCGAGATGGGGTTCTATGCAATCATGGTGGACTGACTAACAGCAAGATATATACCTGGATGCTCCGACTCCTTTCCTAGAAGAGTAAACAGAGCGAGAGTGAGTGAATGAATGGAGAACATGTGGACTACAGTCACCATGGTGACAGCACACTACCTGTGTCCATTGGCAGTTTTGTGCTTCAAACCGAGGCGTTTCCGATCAGCGAAGGATGGTCTGAAACAGGCAATCATAAGGAGATGAGGAGGCTGTGCTCACAACATACTGACCAGTGATACCCAACCTTTGTCCTGAGTACCCCCTTGTTTCTCACCCTGTGTACCATACAACTTGTGAATTTAAAATAGGCAAATTCATCTGGTTACAGTATATCGTTAATTATTACTAAATATTTAAGTTTTAATGGCAATTATGTCCAAAAGTATCCTGAAAACATTCTTAAAGATGTAAAATGTTCTCCAAAGAAAAATGGTATATTCAAATACTATTCAATCCCATCTTTTACTAAATTCTGATACCTTTTCAAGTATTGCTCAAGTGAACCCCCCCAATGGTCCCTGTAGCTCTTGTCAGGAAAGACTGTTAATACCTAATGTAAATAGGTAATTTATAAGGTAATGTCTTTCTTCAAAAAGTTACGCCCCAAATAAGTTATAAGCCATCCGCTCCATATGGCAAGTTTGTGGGGCCAATTGCAAACAAATACTAAGGTTCCTAGATGAACGGCCGAAGATGGTGCCTTTAGTAAATATTTATCATAGTTTTACATGAGTTAAGTGGCAGTTTGTGGAAAAATGCAAAAATACAGGAAGTAGCATTGAGTTCTAAAAAAATCCCTCTACCCATGTCAACAATGAAAATTCTGTCAAATACAGATAATTTATGCACAAGGAAGCCGTTTTTGCTGACAGTTTAAACGTCCATTTAACAAAGTAAAGGTCTGGTCATCCATTTTGTTTGTCTAATCTTAACTACTATACAAAAGACAGGATTTGTTAACATTACAATTGCTAGGTAACAGATAGAATGACCTCTACATAGGTCACATCTGCTGTAGAACCAGGAAGTAAAATGATAAAATTCACCAAAAGAAAAATAGAAAAAACTAGGCAAGACTAAGTAAAAAGTAAATGAAATACAATGAGTGGGGTAGTTTCAGTGTAAGACAGTGTCCACCGGCAATCTGACCAAAACTAAAGCTGCTGCTTGGATGAGATTATAAAACTTTATTATGCCCCACTCTTCTCTTTTAATGTTAATTTTATGATTTATTATAAAATTACTATTTATTTATCATGTTTGTGTTTTAATTTGCTTGTATTGTGGTTTTAATGTCTCTTAAAAAACTTTGTGTACAAATTCTGCTATACAAAAACCTGCCTTGTCTAAAATTGACAGAATTGTCATACCTGAATGACTGAGGGATTGCACAGACACAAATACAAAGATGTTAACTATGTTTTAGTGGAATAGTGAGTAGTCTAATCTGTCATATGCACTTTAAACCATAGAAATTGTAGAATATTATGACATGTTAAGATGACACTGACCCCGCTCTGTATTGCTTTAGTACGCGGCCGCTCGTGTTGGTCAACTCCTTGTCAAACACAGACTTCTTGCCTCCTTTACCCGCCTTGTGCTTGGCTCCTGGAGGGTCAGACACACAGGTAAGACAGGAACCAGAGTGGTGTGAGAGGCTGCTGTGCACAGACTCACCTGGAGGGGGTGCTTCATCCTCCACCATGGCACGGGCTCGTTTGGGGCGGCGCTCTCTCTTGGCGGCGCGTTCAGCAAACATCTGGGCTTTCAGGATCTCAAACTGGGCACGCTCCTCAGCCTGTGTGTATGGAGGGGAAGAGGGTCAAATATTAGAGTGGAACTAAACACTAAATCAGTTTAACTGACAGTTGTCCCTCGCTATATCGCGTTTCACCTTTCGCGGCCTCGCTGTTTCACAGATTTTTTTTTGTGCAATTTTGCATGCTTTTTTACCGTCTCCTGTACAGTACAGAATGCGTTCAGCTTGCCAAATTTACATAAATGTTCAATTGCTATTTTTATTTATGGTACAGGAAAACGTTTATATTTTCATTTCTCAAACAAATGTTTAGGCCTGAAAACACGTCTTGATCTTTGGTTTCATTCTTTAATACTGTACTTATTTTTTTAAATAAGTCTACAAAAGGTTTGAAATTTGTGTTTAAACAAGAGAAATATGAAAATATGTTAATGCCTGTCTGAGAAAAGACTATTAAGTGTGTGGTGAGGAGTTTTACAGGTTTAAAACATATATAATAATTGTAAAAATAAAGCTGACTACTTCTCAGATTTCACCTGTTGCGAGTTATTTTTAGAATGTAACCCCTGTGATAAAGGGGGTAAACTGTATGGTGTTTTAATAGTATCAACTACTGTTCCTACTCATTTTTTTGGACAGTTTTAGTGGACACTAGGTAAATTTTGCAGCTTTCTGGTCAAAAATGTATAAAAATGGGTGTGTGCTGGCTCCAGTGACTACTGCAATTTGCAAAGTACTCTGACATCACACAGGACTGCCCTGATTGGCGTTTCTGATTACAAAGGCCTGGCTGCAGAGCTTGAAATGTGGAAACATTAGAAGCAGAGTGCCACAGATTGATGTCAGTACAGTGGACCATTCAGATGGATAAATCTTATAGTTATGACAAAGCGACTGCACCGCAATAGTGGTAGAATGATTCAAATTTGTAGGAAAGAGTTGGTCTAAGGGCTGCGTTTAGCCCCTGGGCCATAGTTTGAACACCCCTGTGTTAGACCAATCACACTGTCTAGACCCTGCCCACCCTCCCCTCTCACTCTCCTCTTTAGTCTTTCAGGTACTGCCAGAGTTTGGCAGCTCATGAAATGTGGTCTTGGGCAGAGTTTAGGTGTTTAGTCCCAATTAAAGCACAATCACGTTTATAAATGTTTCCAACCATTGATCCTCGGGGCTGCTGTGACTGCCATATTGTTGTCTATTGTAAAAGTGTGTTAGCACTTCAGTTGTTTTCAAACAAGTTAGTGCACACTAGATTTTTTTCTGTTTACTTTAGGGTCTTGTTCACACACACCGCGCATCATTCACCCCAAACATGAACCATGTGAGAGGACATCAGCTGATCGCTGAAATTATTTCTGTAACAACGCGGTTCAAACAGACAGAGCCCCATGAATACGCGCGCACATGCTCGCTTCCTCTATACACGGTGTTTTTTTCACCTATGGGTAAATACGCCATGATGACTGTACGCGGAGAAGGCGTGGTGCCGGAAAAGAAAATACTTTTGGAATGACAGACAGACCCTGCCTTACCTGTGCAGACAAAGGGGGAGACTAGTCTCCTTGTGGAGACTGATATTAAGTTGATTAAAAATTGCCTCGTTATGTGTCATATTCTTTTACGTCAACCCAACTAGTGACAGTGTGAAAAAGACCTTACTTTTCTTTGGAATTAACTCTCATTTCTTGCTACATCCAAAGATAGCTATAGCCCTTTTTTCCATCTTGTGTGATAAGGGTCCTATAGGTATTCAATCTCCCTAGTTTTGGTCAGATATGAGTCAGATTTATTTCAAATTCAGAGGTTGGCTTTTTCATATTACCACCTGATTGAATAATCTGCTTGAGAATTAAAATGGAAATGCAGACAACCATTACATCATGTGTCTGGAGTCTCAGCTTTAATCTAAACCTGCTTTAGAAAACCTTATATCCAGAAATATTTGTACATTTGTATTTGTACATTTCTGCCACAGTGACTCACAGAGATGTCCTTCCTCTTAGCACCTTTCACAAACTCCTTCCTCTTCTTCTTTTGTCTGATGGCCTGGTCAAAGTCTTGCAGGGCCTTGGACACTGTAACAGGGTGGGCAGCACAAATTAACCAAAATTACAAAAGTAATATGGTACTATCAGTACTACACAGTTCTGTTGGTACTATACAGGTTACGTTAGCTGGCTTTTAGCCATTTTGAAAAGCAAATTACCTGAAAAAAATAATGACCACTAGACATGATGACGTCTAGTACAGAAAATGCTGGAAAAATATATATTTTGTGAAAAATAAAAACAGTACCTTGATTGATAAATTAATCTGATATCTTATATAAACAAGGATTTACAATTAAATTATGTTTTTAAAGATGTTTAAATATGACTTAATAATAATAATAATTGCCAGGATGTTGTCAAAGGCTTGGGCCTAATAATGGAATTTTTTTTTCTCCACCCATTATTTTTCTCCTAAACCATAAAAGCTAGATTCATGTGACTTTCTCACATTGTGTCCCGTCACAAATAAGGCCCTTGTGATTTTTTTCCATGACAAATCGATTGTCTTATATGAATTTTAGATAGCACCATGATTTGCATATCATTGTGTTCAGCTCTGTACTGACTTTTTCCCCAAATAAAACGTGTGAAAGATATTTTTGCAATTTTGTTGAAAATTCACCATGACCACACCCAAAGTCATATTCAAAATAATTGAAATTGTAATTGATCATCTTTAATTACACATACTTCTTGTGTGTTCTGGCCAAATTTCATGTGTTAGCAATGAAAACTGAGATGTCCTAAATGTAAAAGTGTGTGCTCTAGTCATTTCCAGGTTTGATCCAATATGGCTGACTTCCTGTCCAGCAGAGCTATAATATGTTTTTTGTCATGTCCTGACATGTTCTATTTTTTGGTGCGAGTTTCAGATTTTTATGTTAAATTTTTTCTGGGTCAGGCTCTTATTGGCCCAATGAAAATAAAATGTTGAGGTGGCGCTACAGAGTTGTTCAATGCCTAAAAACTGAACAAATACTATAATCTTTCTTTTATTTTGATTTTTAATCTCAGTGAGGTTCTCCTGGTTAATTAAAGGTTTGTGGGGTTTTTTAAGTAACTGATGCCCCTGAGCAGACATTACTATGATAATCAACGCTGCATGCAAAAAACTGTTCCTCCTGTTCCTGGGCTGAGGAGGCACCAATAACTCATGATGCTCAACATGTGGTAATAAAATGTGATAGTTGAATGACCAGTAATTCTCATGTATTTCTCTTTTGATTTCCAAAGTCTGACAGCCAACATGACTAAAGTCTAGCGTAGGCTTTGATCAGTACTACAGCAGTGTCACTTTCTCCAAGATGGCTGCTTGTACATGACAGCCTTCTGTGTAAACCACTGTGAGAAGTCATATCATTATATTATCAAATTAACTGTTAAACACAGTGCAGCACTTTCCTCCAAAGAAAACCTTGCCTGTAGCAGATGTGTGTGACTTACTGCGGCTCTGTTTGCGTTCCTGCTGGCTCTGAAACCACACCCTCTGAGGCTCCAAGGCTCCACCCTCCAGACGCTTGTGGGCCACCGACAACTGCACAAGTCAGTTTTCATGAGCAACTGCACATGCACACGCACACACAACCTCACTGCTTTGAACTAGACCAGGAGGACCTTACCTTGGCCTCAGATGCAGCCATCTCACGCTCCTCTCGCTCCAGTTTGAGCACAGCCTCCACATCCTTCTCCAGTTTCTGGATGTGGTCCCTGAACTTGAGGATGACCTCTGAAAGAGACAAGAACTATATGAGCTGCATGAATGATGTCATGACAGATTTCCTCATGAGTGATCTCATGAAAGATCTCCTCATATCACCTGGACATTACCTGGAGGTAGGACACGGGCCTTCACCGCACTCTTGGCTGTCTTGACAACCTCCTTAAGCATCCTCCTCTCTGCTTCTCCCACCAGAGACACTGAGCGCCCGGAGCGACCTGCACGAGCCGTCCTGCCCACTCTGTGCACATAGTGCTTCTGTGTGGAGGGCATAGTGAAGTTTATCACCTGCCAAACACAAAATACACACATGAGAAGCTGTGGGTTTAGCTCTCATCACTAAGGGCTCAAACGAGCAGAGCCACAGTGAGGATCTGAGGGTCAGATGTGGTGAGGGAGATACTCACAGTCTTAACACCATCGATGTCCAGGCCTCGTGCTGCTACATCTGTGGCCACCAGCACGTCCACCTGCTCATCTTTGAACCTCCTAAAACAGAGCACAGCAGAGTTAGAACCTTCTCTAGAATCCCCCATAAGAAACATAGGTAGGAACATTAGCAGATCTTGGTGGTGCAGAACAAACCTGAGGTTCTCCAGGCGCTGCGTCTGACTCAGCTCGCCGTGCAGCTCGCCCACCTTCAGCCCCATCAACCCCAGCAGGATGTGCAGGCGGTGGGCCTGTTTCCGGGTCTGTGTGAACAGCATCACATGGTCCTGGAAGGTCCTGGTCAGCAGAGCTATGGGCACCAGAGCAGAGAGTCCTATTGAACGGCACTGGTGTAGGGAGCACACCCTTACCCAGTTCTTTAACTACTTGAACACAGTATCTATATTAATTTTACATAATATCACTAAGGTCTATACAATAGGTGTGTAATAGTTTCATCAGTTACGTTTTTGATTCATAGAGCAGGGACCAGGCCCAATGACAGAACTAAGGCATGGGGCATGAAGGTTTACATGGGCCTAGTTCAATAGAGTGGCCCAGCTCCTGGACCCAAACTGTCCAGCTTTCCCCAGTTTCTCCAACTCCAACCCTGGTCTAGCCTTGGAGCATGTCAGTCCAAATTCAAAGTACAGCGTTATAGTAGAGGTGGAGTTTGGATGAGGAGTGCTGGGTGCTTTACCTGCCACCACAGCCTCCCGGTCCCCCTCACGATTGGCTCGGATCCTCACAAACTCCTGCCGCAGAAATGGAGCCACGTCTGTGTTACTGTTCACAAAGATCTTCACCGGGTCCTTCAGGGACACTGTGGCCAGATCCTTTACCTGAGAACAGAGGGATCAGAGGTCACACAAAGAGGTCATGTAGAGGTCACACACAGGTCAGAGTTAGTGGAATAGTTAGTGGAACCTGGTCAGTGAGAGTGGCTGAGAACAGCATGGTCTGTCTGCTGTGGGAGCACATTCTGATTATCTCTTTCATTTGCTCCTCAAAGTATTCATCCAACATCCTGTAGAGCACAGAGATTATGCAGATTTATTTTGATAGTCCACAGATGTTATGTTCTAAAGAACACAGGCCAAAGCACCTGTCAGCTTCATCTAGCACCAGGATCTCAATGTGGCTGAGCTCAAAACTGGGCGTGTTGTGCAGGTGGTCGATGAGGCGTCCTGGGGTGGCAATGAGGACATCTGGGCCCGCCCTCAGAGCGGCCTCCTGGGATTTCAGGTCCAGCCCGCCTGCATGCACGCACACAGAGAGACACGCACATACAGGCTTTAATCTCACAGCTCTGAGCACCTGAAAACATGACCACAGAACATGCAGTACTGACCCACGGCCAGGCAGGTGGTGATGCTGGTGAACTGGGCCAGCTGGCGGGCAACAGAGTGCACCTGGATGCCCAGCTCTCGAGTGGGCACCAGCACCAGGACACGGGTGAGTTGTGCACTGCGGGGCTTGTACAGCAGCCGCTCCAGAATGGGCAGCATGAAGGCAGCGGTCTTCCCTGAAACAAGACATAAAGGTCACTTACAGAGCAGGGGCAGGACCACTGACCTTTTGGTCTTATACGGTTCTTCCTCTTCTCTAGGCGTTGCGATAACAAATTTTGTGCAATATATTGCTGAAGAAAATAGACAATAAATCAATTTATCCCAGACACAATAACTCTAAAGAAAGACTATCCCCAAAATATGTTCTAAGTGTACAATTTTGTAAAAAGAGAAAAAAGAAAAAAAAAACAGGAGCTGCAATCAAGAAGAAACACCAATTAGTTTGCATTTATAATCACTTGTAGAAGTTGCTTGTTTGACCTTCAACTGTTCCAATTGTATGGCATTACAAAAATAAAATCCACACTTGCATAAAGAAAATGCCCACAGAATATATTTTGACCTCCAAAAATATTACTCCAGCTCTCATATATTGGATAATAAGTCGATATAGTTGTTATCATGACCTATCATGGCCTACTCTCCTCATGCATGTATCTACAGACCTGTTCCTGTGGCAGCGCAGGCACACACGTCTCGGCCCAGGAGTCCCACAGGGACACATGCCTTCTGGATTGGAGTGGGCTGCTGGAACGCCATGGCTGTGATAGCCTGAAACACACATACACAACTGTGAAGAGGCTGCCCCCTGCTGGAGGAGCGGGGCACGTTTCGCATTGCTCACCTTCAGGATGGGTCTGGACAGGTTCATGTCACTGAAGGTCAGAGAGGGGTCGTACTCTGAGGCGTCTTCAAACATCTGTGCAGACTGCACCCAGAGACAATTACCATACACACATGCTGAACATACCTGACCCTGTGTTCATCTGCACCAACTTACCTCGTCTTCTATCCTCCTTCTCTTCCCTTTACGCTCCTTGTCTTTCAGAGTGTCTACACAAACATTCATAACATTTAGTAAATCTGGAGAGAAAAAGTTACACTAATAGGCCTTTTCCATTAGAACCTTCTTGTCTCTTCTCGGCTCTGCTTGGAAATATTCAGCCATGTAGTTGAGAACAGCATTTGGTGCTACCAACCCAGACTCAGTACTTTACTACACTCTTCCCCCCTCAGGCCAAAGTGACACCTTAGTACTTTACTACCCTCTTCCCCTTGGGCTACTCTGCTCTTTCACTTTTAGTTTTTTTTTTTTAAACAACAGCAAGTTTTGTGGACAGTGTGTCATTGATCTGTGGAGAAAACTACATAAGAGAGCATGGATGATAATGTTAGAACTGAAAAAGGTACCCAATGTTGTCCCATGTATATTTAAAAACTATGCTACTAAAGAAGGATCATAGTAAAACTATGAATACTCATCAATGTGGTTGTAACAATTCTCTGTAATGTATTATCTACTGCCTCGATGTACTTTCTATTAATTACATTTTAGCAAGTTTTTAATCTATGTAAACATTATGCACACACATTACATGCATGCACATGCACACCTGGTGTGTATGTGCATGTGTATGGATGATACACACATACACATTACATGCATACACATGCACACGCACACACGGTGAAGGAATGTTATAGATAAATGCTAACTACAAATTTGGGCAAATAATTGTGACCTAACTTTTCTGTACAATCTGCTACTGCGATCAACATCTGAATTGTGTGATTTAGTTAAATATGGGGGGTGAGCTCTCACAAGTGTTATACTTCTGCTTACTCCTTTTGAGCATTGTGCAAAGCTTGGATGTACACTGTTTCTGTCTGAACTGGCAAAATAAATGTGTGTATATAATATATATATATATATATATATATATATATATATATATATATATATATATATATATATATATATATATATATATATATATATATTTATATTTATATATATTTATATTTATATATATTTATATTTATATTGTGCCTGCTCAAATAAACAATATTCATGTATTCATTCATTCATTCATTCAATGCTCGTAACACATAAGGTACAGCGCCTTTAACCTCATCCTTCCATTACAACTGTAATGAAAATGCTGTTAGGGCTGAATGGGCTTTTAATACAATACAGCCCTACATTTTAAACTTGAGACTCTTAGGGCATTTTAACCAAAGCAGAAATCTTTTGGGCTGGATCCTGAGATTCCTAATCAACAAGACACAAAAAGTGAGGGGGAAATGGATCTGTCTAACCAGGCTCAGTTCTCCATTGGTTTTCCATAAGAAAGTGGCCTCTCATCTCTTTTGTATATATTGTACACTGACTTATGCTGGAGTAGTAGAGGAGAGAACTATCCTAAAGTATGTAAAAGACACCGTCACTGTCAGTCTGCTACAGGACAGTGAGACAAGTCATGTCCCTATTATTGATCACTTCTTAGACTGGTGTGAAAAGTTGTTCCTCCAGATGAACATTCTAAAGACCAAAGATATGGTCATTGACTTTTGGAACGGTGCTCACAATCAGGACTGAGCACTTACAAATGTCTTGGAACTGTCATAGATAACAAACTTACCTTCGAGCCCAATTGTGGAATGGTGTGCAAAAAGAGCTATCAGTGCTTGCTTTGCTTAAGGAAATTGCCGTCTTTCCACACCTTGCTAACCATGTTTTAGAGACCTCAAAGGCTATTTTAAAAGATGACTCCCATCCTCTTAATAATGACTTCCAACTACATCACGGCAAAGGTTTAAAGAGCCTCTCTGTAAAACCAAGCAATATATAAAAGCACCTTTGTTCCCGCAGCCCTAAGTGCCCTGAACAAGTGATGTTATTATTTATCTTACTTATGCCCCTTTACTCTTATTTTTAATGCTTTGTTTCTAATGGGGTTTTAGTTCTTTCTGCCTGCACTACGCATTGTTATCACTATTCCAGATGAAGATGTGAATATGTGTGAGTGAGTGAGTGAATGAATGAATAAATGAATGAATGAATGAATGAGCTGACTCACTGCCAAACAAAATGTACCTGTTGGTACCAATAAAGTAACATTGAACCTTGGGGCTGAATTGGCTACACATACACAGAGCAGAGCCGAGAAGAGTAGAATCTAACAGAAAAACAGCAGAGGGTAGTTCAAAGGTTCAGACCAGATTTGGTGAGGATTTCTTCTTCTCCGGAGCTAAACTCAGCCTCCGACTCCTCTTCCTCCTCTGAGTTGTCTGAGTGCTTCCCCCCAGTGGTAGCCTCTGCAGAGTTCTGGCTCTGTCCAGCCCCTGGGTCCTGTTTGACTTCCAGAGGAGCCTCTGTGGAGCCCTTGTCCTGAAACATGTTTATGTTATGGTCTGTATGGGATGAGGCAAGGCTCAGGCAAACACACCAGTTGGAGGACTTTTGAGATTAAATTATATTTCATTCATATTTTGTTTCTTCTGAAACTCTCCTCCTAAATATTTAGTAGACTGTGAAATTCATAAAGAGGATTAACTGTTAAATCCCCACAGAATACAGAACCTTACCTGGGCTTTTCTCCTCTTCCGGACCTGCTCGATCTTCTGGTCCAGGCTGGTGGGCGTCCTCTGCACCACACACACAAAACATCAGTCTCAAATTAACTCAAGAAGCTACTTGGGTGAACAGCAAAATGTATTCACTCTAAAAACCTTCGTCCAGTTGACAAAATGAAAATTTCTTTTGCCATCAAGTCTGCACTCTTCCACACTGCTGCCTCTCAGTGCTTCAAGCTGTTTAAAATATTTTTGTTAGCACATTGTAAACGCAGCATCTGCAGGAGATCCGTTTCTGCCATGCTCTTGCTTTGATACTTTATCTGCAGTCTTTCAGATGCTAATTACATGTTTGTAATGCAAATTATTTCCTTTTGGGGACAAATAAAGTAATTCTGAATGTGAACACTGCTTTAAATACACAAATCAATGTATTACATAATTATATTTGATGAATGACATATTGCAAGGAGATATTTTTCCAATCCTGCCAAGCTCCCCTGATGTCTACCCTCCCACCTTGGCCTTCATCTGGCTCAGGACGTCCTGTGGGAGCCAGGGCTGCTCAATGTGGCCCACATCCCTCTCTCCAAACTCAAAGTCTGCATTGAAGTCCCCGGCCCCGCGGCTGCGCTTGGCCTGCTTCTTCTTACGGTTGAGCACAATGGGCTCCTCCTGAGGGTCAAAGAAAGCACAGATCAGAATCACGCACTACAGGTTATAAAGTACATACAGTAGTTTGGTATGGCATGGATCAGAATCCCTCCTCTCACTTTGAGATCATAGGCTGCTTCTAAAGTAGGTGGAAAGAAGTTAGTTGACATTTGTTCATTACAAAGAATAACACCTTGAGATGAATCGAGGACCACCTCGAAAATGAGATGCCACTCCTCGCACCACTACTTTGACTAACCACTCACACACCACCTTCATACAAGTGGGTGTGGTGTCCTACCCAAGGACACAACAGTATACACTGGTGAGAGATTGAATGTGATGGCCAGCTTCTGGGCTGGTGGGCTCTGAGGCACTGTTGTCATCACGATAAAAGTTGCTAGGTTCCGTCCTCTATTGAATAGTGTTTTGCACTTCAGCACTTCACCCTCCTTGCATAGTTGCAATGCAGAATGGCGAAATATATACCGCCATGTCTTTCTTGCCTTCTGTGTTTACATAAATATGAAACGACAGGCCTTTAATAACAATGTTCTGCCTCGGAAATATGGGAAGAGCTTACACTTCTCTGTTGAATCCAGGCGCCCTGTAAACACATTTTTCTACCCCTCTCACGCACCTCACAGTCGGACTCGGAGTTGGGTTCCTCGGGGCTCAGATCATCGTCCTGGAGGGTCCCGATAAGGCCCAGCTGCTCCAGCATTCTCTCCGCAGAGGGTGAGTGTTTGCCCGACAGGAGACAGAGGAGCGTGGGTCAGCTCCAGAGGGCGGGTTCTGGTTTTCAGAGCTTTAGGAATAGTCTGGATACTGCAAATAACAGCACACGTTCACTGTTCACTGCTTACACTGCTCTCAGGTTTACTTCAGTGCCATCCACACGCACACGTGTGACGTCGGAAGTGCTCTGCTCGCGGTTCTTCTTCTTTTACTTTTAATGTTTGCAGCTTAGACATGATATTACCGCCACCTACAGTTGTGGAGTGTGGAGGACGCCAAAGTACTGACAAAGAAGTTTATTGACTGTAGCCCTACGTGTCATGACTCTCAGCTTCCTGTCATAGGCCTATGCAACATTTGAGGACGTTTTCCCATACTAAATATAGCCTATAATAAGCAAGGCAATGCAAGTTTATTAGTATAGCACAATTTGAAGACAAAGTAATTCAAAGTGCTTTACAGAATAAGACAATCATTAAAATCGTACAAATCAAAACATAAATAATCCCAAATAATCATCATAAAATTAATATTAAAACAAGAGTGTAAAATAAAAACCTTTCAGTCATATCCACAGCTAAACAGAACTGTTCTGAGCCTGGATTTAAACATTGTCAAAGTAGAGACCTGTCTCACATCTTTAGGAAGATTGTTCCAGGTTTTAATTACACGAAACTGAAATGTTGATTCTCCATATTTAGTCCAAGGTCATTCATATGGCACTAACATGTCTGACATATACAGTACTTTGGTGCTAGGTGCTTTGGTGTACAGCTCTGCTTGTACACAGAGACCTGAGCACAGGACTTATCTGCTCATACTTCCTAGTTCTAGTCAGGACCCAAGCACCAGCGTTCTGGATGTACTGCAGCGGTCTTAAGGCTCATTTGGAGAGGCCAGTGAGCAGGATGTTACAGTAGTCTAAGTCTAAGTCTGGATAAGTCTCTCTAAGTCTGGTTTTGACAGTATATCTTTGATTTTTGCTATGTTTTTACATAGTAAAAAGCTGCAGATATTATTGATTTGATATGGCTGTAAGTTTATTACCCCTTGATTTCTAGCCTGATTTGAAGGTTTTATAGAGAGAGACTGGAGGTGACTGCTAACACTTTCTCTGTTTCTGTGGGCCAAAGATGATGACTTCAGTCTTGTCTGAGTTTAGCTGGAGAAAGTTGTTTTGCATCCACACACTGATGTGTTGGTCCCAGTCCTCTAGTCTCTGTAAGAGGATCCCATGATCTACGGTGTCAAAGGCAGCACTCAGATCTAACAGGATCAAGACTTTGCCTGCATCAGTGTTCAGATGGATGTCATTTGTCACCTTGATAAGAGCAGTCTCAGTGCTGTGGTGGGGTCTAAAACCTGAATGGAAAACATCAAAAGAGTTGTTCATTTGGAGAAGTTAATAAGCTGTTGGTAAGCAACTTTCTCAAGGTCTTTGCCTGAAAACGGCAGATTTGAGATTGGTCGGTAATTGTTCAATATTGTGGCATCGAGACTGCTCTTCTTCAGGAGAGGCTTGATAGCCGTAGTTTTCAAAGCTCTTGAGAATGTTCCAGATTGAAGTGACATATTAAGTATGCAAGTGAGTGGTGATAGGAAACTGTTGAGCACAGACTTTAAAAACTTAGTGGGTAACACATCGAGGCAGCATGTAGATGAACTCAGACTGGTGACGACCTCAGGTGCAAAGTGAGTCAGCTCTAAGTGTCTAGGTGGGTGCTGGGTTGTTATTAGCATTGTGGAACTGATGGCATTTTTAATGCCCTGAATCCTGTCATTAAAGAATACTGCAAACTCATTGCACTTAGATGTGGAAATTAGTTCTAACGGCAGCGGAGCTGGGGGTTTGTTAATCTGTTTACTGTTGCAAACAGGACACGAGAGTTGTTACTGCAACTTGCAATAATGTCTGAAAAATACCTCTCCCTTGTTCTACATAAACTGTGGTTGTACATGTGCATCTTTTCTCTGTAAATCTCATAATGAACCTGGAGCTTTGACTTGACTCCTTTTCTGTGCCCTGACCAAGTCATCATTCCTCCATGGCACTTTCTGCTTATTTTTTAACTATTTTAACCTTCATCAGGGCAGTGGTGTCCAGAACATTCAAAACACTCAAAGTCACAGTGTTCAACAAATCATCAACATTAGAACATAAGGCATTTTCAAAGTGTATCATTTCCATGAGCAGTGCACCTGTGTTATCATTTATGTGTCTCCTTCAAGCAATTGCAGGACTATCCGCCAAGACACAGAGAGAAACATGCAAACTCCACACATAAAGGCCCTTTGTGCAGTGTACAGAAATGATACAATAGTGACCCCTAAATCAGGAAAACCAGGTAATGGAAATTAATGTAGTTTGTAACTTTTCTATATATTTCACAAGAAATACTCCACTGAACAAAATGTATTGAACACAAAGGACAAAACTGTGACCTTTATTTTAAGTATTTTTATTTATTCTCTCAATTGGCATTTGGTAAACTCACAAAAATCACAAAAACAGCTTCAAGAATTTTATTTAAAAGATTAATTTCTTTGTTCTCTTTAGCTTGGTCAGTGAATCATCGGAACATATTCTTTTGAACACGTTTGGGAAGGAGTAGCAAAAGGCATGTTAATTTAGCTCAGTGCTTCTCTCTAATTTTAATGTATTAATTTAATATTAATTAAATTTGAATGTATTATTTTGATATTTATTTCATTTTATTATATTTTATTTTTTCAGTATCAGTAACCAGTTGGTTAAAAAATATCTATAGTTTAAATGAGGATTTTTTTTTATAGATTTCAGGGAAATTGATGTATTTTACATATATTCTGTTACAGATTACAGATATAGATAATGTTATTAAAGTATTTTTTTGTTGTAAGTTGATCTATATTTCTTTCTTTTTTTGTCTTTGTTTTTTTTTTTATTTGTTTATGGGTGGTACTGGTCTATTTGCCTCTATCTTTCTCCATCTCTGCATGGGGGAGCTTGGTCTGGTCTGCTGCAGGAGGAGCCCTCTTCACCACCAGCTCTGTAGGAACAAACACAAGAAAAGGGGGAGCAGAAATCAAAATATCTGATCCCTAACATTTTATTTACAAGTTTTTTGTTTGTTTAACAGTAAAGCACAAGAACCACACTATTTACATACTATTTACAACAGAAATAACACAACGATAACTAATATACAAAGCACTATACTTAACATCTGTCATATTTTTGCAGATTTCTTAAAAATGTTTTTTTTTTTTTCCACACTAAAACACAAGAACCACACTTTTTTTTTTTTCAACACCTATGTACAATATGATACAATGTCAGTCAGTTGGGATCTGCGGAGTGCCAGGTCAGAAATGAGAGAGTATGGGAGATGAATGGTCTGAAGGCCCTTGCAATAGCAGCCAGGAACATAGCAAGAGGAGCAAAGAGAACCTTAGCAGGAGGAGCAGAGAGGACCTTAGCAGTAGGAGCAACACGGGGTTTAGCAAAAGGAACAGGGTGACAAATAGGAAGGGGCTTAGCAAGGGGAGCAGGGCGGAGCTTAGCAAGAGGAGTAAGGCGGGGCTTAGTAGGAGGAGCACGGAGAGGCTTAGCAAGAGGAGCAAGGTGGGGCTTAGCAGGAGGAGCAGGGAGAGGCTTAGCAAGAGGAGCAGGGCGGGGCTTAGCAGGAGCAAAGAGGGACAGAGCAGGAGGAGCAGAGGGTAGCTTTGAACTCCTAGCCGGAGGAGCAGGGGGGAGCCTGAGCCGCCAACGAGGAGCAGAATAGGACAAAGCAGGAGGAGCAGGGTTGGCTTAGCAAAAGCAGGGAGGGGCATAGCAGGAGCAGCAGGGAGAGGCTTAGCAAGAGGAGCAGGGCGGGGCTTAGCACGAGGAGCAGGGCAGGGCTTAGCAAGAGGAGCAGGGCGGGGCTTAGCAGGAGGAGCAAGGAGAGGCTTAGCAAGAGGTGCAAAGGTGGGCATAGCAGTAGAAGCAGGGAGGAGCATAGCAGGAGCAGCAGGGAGGGGCATAGCAAGAGTAGCAGGAGGAGCAACGCAGGGCTTAGCAAAAGGAACAGGGCAGGCCTTAGCAAGACAAATAGGAATAGCAAGAGTAACAGTGCGGCGCTTAGCAGGAGCAGCAGAGAGAGGCATATTAGGAGCAGCAGAGGTGGGCATAGCAGGAGCAGCCGGGAGGGGCATAGCAGGAGCAACAGGGAGAGGCATAGCAGGAGCAGCAGGGAAGGGAATAGCAAGAGCAGCAGCGAGGGGCATAGCAGGAGCAACAGGGAGAGGCCTAGCAGGAGCAGCAGACGTAGGCATAGCAAAAGCAGCAGGGAGGGGCATAGCAGGAGCAGCAGAGGTAAGAGTAGCAGGAGTAGCAGGGAGGGGCATAGCAGGAGCATCAGAGGTGGGAATAGCAAGTAGCAGGGAGGGGCATAGCAGGAGCATGAGAGATGGGCATAGCAGGAGCAGGAGGGGGAGGTAAAAGTTTGTTAAAGTTATGTAGAAGCTACAATTGGGAAAAAATCACCTCGAACATTATATTTGCCTATTGATATTCAAAGGGAAACATTAATTACTTACTTCATTCAATCTAAACAGAAATAAACGTCTGCGACAACAACACCTTGACTTTTCATCTATTAAATAATAATTAATTAACAATAACGTACGTATCGTACATGCAAAGACAGCGGAGGAAGTATGGTCCGTGGTGTAGGCCTGTCCCATTTCGGCTACACTGAGGAGTACACATTTTCGGCTGGGTACTTCAAAGAGTACTTGGAAGAGTACTTGGAAGAGTATGCATTTGGCGAATTGGGACACAGCCAACATTGATAAGTAGAACTTCCAAACAATTAAATTACAAGCAATTAGCATATGCACAAACACTTTAATCAATAAAACATTTTAAACTTCTTTGTGTATTGCCCTTTTTTCTGTTAGCTTCAAGGATAGGCCCATGTATGGAGTAGAGTAGAGTATGGATTGTTTTAGCTCCATTTTAAAGGAAACCTACTCAAAAGATGAAAACACCTCAAATGACAACCTGTTTGTAACTAAATTATCTCTAAAAATGCACACCTCCACCCTTTTTGTTTACTCATGTTTCAGATTCAAATTTTAAGTTGGGTGGAGTTGATTCCACTAGATTTGCATTACCTGTGTGTTTGTCTAGCCTTGTTTCGGTTTAAAACATAAACTCAAGATTAAAAGAGATCATTAATTAAAAATGAATTGTTACATAAAGATCTGACATGGAGCACAGCAAGTTTCAGAATAGTTTCAGTAGGACTGAATGTTATCTTCTTACAGGGAATGTGAACAAAATTTCTCTGTTTGGGCAGTCTAACTGTCCTTCTGTTAATCCGTCTATGTTGTGTAACTGCAGGTATAGCTCCATGACAGGACCTCAGCATGATATTATCTTTATCATGACTGTGTGTCCTGTTATTGTTTTAAAGAAGACCTATTGTGCTCGTGTCTGCTAAATTGTTATAATCTATGACACCTGTGGATCATTACGTCATAATTTGCACATTTTAAAGGGCCCATATTACTGCTGCTATTTTTTGATCTGTGTTATGTTGTTTTCTCATCACAAACATACCTATAGTTGTGTTTTGTTTACACATATAACACACAAACCTGCATATTTACACTGAGTTCTTCTCTTAAATGGAAAATCTCTGTTCCACCTTGTTATGTCATGTGGTAAGGCAAGGCAAGGGAAGTTTATTTGTATAGTACAATTTGTACACAAAGTAATTCAAAGTGCTTTACAGAATAAGAAGGACATTAAAATCACACAAATAAAAACATAAATAATCACAAATAATCATCATAAAATACACATTAAAAGAGAAGAGTGCAGAATAAAAACCTTTCAGTCGTATGCACAGCTAAACAGAACTGTTTTGAGCCTGGACTTAAACACTGTCAAAATAGAGGCTTGTCTCACATCTTCAGGAAGATTGTTCCAGGTTTTAGTTGCATAAAACTGAAACGCCGATTCCCCATGTTTAGTCCTGACTCTGGGCACTAGCAGGAGGCCAGTCCCTGAAGTCCTCAGTGTGCGAGATGGTTCATATGACACTAACATTTCAGAGATGTACTTTGGACCTAGGCCATGGAGAGACTTATACACAAGCAGAGCTGCTTTAAAGTCTATTCTTTGAGCTATAGCAAGCCAGTGCAGAGACCTGAGCACAGGACTGATGTGCTCGTACTTTCTGGTTCTAGTCAGGACCCAAGCAGCAGCGTTCTGGATGTACTGCAGCTGTCTTAACGCACGTTTGGAGAGGCCAGTGAGCAGGACGTTACAGTAGTAATACAGGAACTTCTTCACTGTGCTTTTAAACACTATACACCATCTCTAGAATTTGGATACTGGAGATGCCCTGGAAATGCCAATCTCTACTGAACTAAAGGTAGAAGGTAACTGTTACCACTTCATGACATCACAGGGTTGAACAGGGCCTGTTGAGCTTTGCAGATATAGACACAATCCATTTTGTGTAAACATCATGACAACAAAGCACTGCATTCGGCACCTCCGATGGATAGCTGCAGATTACACTAGCGAGCAGCAGATTTTTTTTTCATTTGTACAAAATGACTACATGATTCTGCTGAAGCCTACGTGTATTACCGATTAAGAAAATAAAACTGGATTTCCAATAAAATACTAATACCAAAATACCAAACTTCTCATATGTGAAGGAGCGGTGCAAGAAACACAGATGTTAAAATCATTTCATATTGCCAATTTTAAGCTTTTGTCACTTGTAGACTTACAGTAGGAGGAGTAACCAAATCTTTTGCATCTTTTGTATACCTACCTATAGACTGCATAAATGTATGCTGGCCTCCTTATGCTCTTGTGGACAATATACAAATGTAATACATTGCTTACTTTTTACAAAGTTACAAAACATTCTGTTTCCCATGCAGCAGTGGCCATATATGACACTAAGATAGCGGCTATGTTCTGGTCATTTCTTATCTGTAGCCTCCTTTCATACAGGAATGTGTGACCCTCACTCTGGGAGGGTTATAAAGCACTGGTGCATCTAACCTTGTTAGATTCTGCTTTAGACACTGCTTTAGACACTCTTCACTTGACTCTACTTTAGATTCTGCTTTTTTTTGCTAGACACTGCCTTTAAGATGACTGTATTGCTCTAACTGACAATAAAGATCTACAGAACAATTCCTGTGCCTCAGCTTCTGCTCTTCACAGAACAGAACAGAAACAGACACCCTCTACCCTTGTTTAACTGCTTTGATACATAATCCACTCCATTCAAGTTTTAGGAATTTGTCCCAAAGCTACGAAATAGTTCAAACTTTCATTTTTGTGATTGTATCTTTTTTATTTATTATTTATTTAAAAATCTTTATCCGTACCACTAGAAGGACAGACAGAGAGCACATTGGCCTCTTTTGAAGGATGTTGTTGTTGCTGCTTTTGTTGTGGTCATTGTTGTTATATGAGTCTGTGCAGCTCATGAGAACAGTGGCCCCAGCAGCCACTCTCACAAACCTCTTCAGTTGAGGGCAGTGTTGGGACAGTTACTCAAGTAATGTAACTGTTTCCCTGCCACAACACTGCAAAGACAGGTCTGTGTTTGTAAAGGTTACTATAGTTCAGGAGCTGCTGAGCTGTTTCCATGGTAACACATGTTCGCTGTGAGACAAAGTGACCCAAAACAACACTGGGGTCAGCTGAACAGGTCATGTGACTCAGGACAGGGGACACAGTGTCTCTCCTCCGGCCCTGAGCCAGAGGCAGCACTGCCCCTGCGAGTAAGGTTTGGTTTATGTTTCAGTAACACTCAAGTTAATATATCCTCACCAGATCAGGTGCTCAGAGGGTCTTCTGAGCACCTACATGCTGCTAATTATCTTTAACACTAGCATTCATTAGTTTAACCTGGGTATAAGTGCTTTCCTCTGCAGTATGCCAGCCAAGAAGGGTGTCCTCTGCAGGTGTTTTCCATAGGTTATAGAAATTTCATAAGACACTGTGAAGATGAAGAGGGAGAGGACTGTTCCTTGGGATAGCCAGTGCTGCAGACAACCACCCCAGACCCAAAGTGGCACAGCCGCACCTCAAATATAGGGACGCCACCCAGGCAATTGCCTAGGGCCCCAAGCTCCAGAGGGCTACAATTCAATTCAATTCATTTATTTTTGTAACGCCCAAAATCACAACAACAGTTGTCTCGAAGGGCGTTCATGTTTTGGTTGATGGGGGAAACCGGAGTACCCGGAGGAAACCCATCCAGACACGGGGAGAAACATGAAAAACTCCACACAGAAAGGCCTGGTGACCCGGGGATCGAACCAACCTTCTTGCTGTGAGACATGAGTGATGGCACTCAGTCACCGTGCCGCCAAGACACAAAAAACAAAACAACAGGAAGAATCAGACACAACAGGAAAATCAGACACAACAGGAAAAATCAGACACAACAGGAAAAATCAGACATAACAGGAAAAATCAGACACAACAGGAAAAATCAGACAACATAAGAAATCGGCCAGGCGAGGGGGAGGAAGACCAGACGAGGAGGAGGAGAGCCCGGCGAGGAGGAGGAGAGCCAGGCAAGGAGGAGGTCCAGCTGTCATCGGGGCATCTGAAAGAGATACACTCCACAGGGGGAGTGGGACAGGGGACAACATGTGAATAGCATTGCTGATGAGAAAATAGGGCAAAGTAGAGGATAGTGGTCAGGTTGCCATACTTCCCCCAGCTAGTTACTCCTACTGCAGCTTATCTTATCCCGGGTTTTAATAACCCTAACTCCCTCACTAAGTAACCTGGTCATACGCTATACCGAAGAGGAAGGTTTTAAGCCTGGTCTTAAATACAGAGACTGTGGGGGCCTGTTTAACATAAGCAGGGAGTTGATTCCATAGCACAGGAGCTTGGTAACTGAATGCTCTCCCTCCCACTGTACTTTTGGACACTCTAGGAACCACTAATAGTCCTGCATTCTGAGAGCGGAGTGCTCTGTTTGGCTGGTACGGGGCAATAGCATCTTGCAGATAGGATGGGGCCATACCGTTTAGGGTTTTGTATGTCAGGAGGAGGACTTTGAATTTGATTCTAAGCTCGACAGGAAGCCAGTGCAGATATTTTAGTACAGGACTGATGTGGTCTCTTCTTTTAGTTCCTGTTAGGACTCTGGCCGCTGCATTTTGGACCAACTGGAGGCTCCTTATAGTACTTTTGGGGCAGGCGGCAAGCAGGGAATTACAGTAATCAAGTCTGGAAGTAACAAATGCATGGATGAGTTTTTCAGCATCGTTTTTAGGTAAAATATTTCTAATTTTAGTTATATTTCGCAGGTGAAAGTATGCGGTTTTACAAGCTAGGTTTACATGGGCTGTGAATGAGAGATTTTGATCAAATAGGACTCCAAGATTTTTTACAGTAGGGCTAGAAGCTATACTCACATTGTCGAGTGAGATTATCTGGTCTGACAGAGAATCTCTTTGACCTTTGGGACCAACGACAATGACCTCTGTTTTTTCAGGATTTAAGAGCAGGTAATTCAAGGTCATCCAGGTTTTGATGTCCTTCACACAGGCACTGAGTTTATCTATTTGATCAGTCTGATTTGGTTTCATTGATAAGTACAGCTGAGTGTCATCAGCATAGCAGTGAAAATTAATGCCATATTTTCTGATAATGTTACCCAATGGCAACATATACAGAGTAAATAGGATTGGACCAAGCACAGATCCTTGTGGAACACCACAGGCTACTTTAGAACAGGGAGAGGTGCTCTGGTTTATACTAACAAACTGGTACCTATCTGATAGATAGGATTTAAACCATTTGAGGGCGGTCCCTCTGATTCCAATGTCACATTCTAACCTCTGCAGTAGAATGTTGTGATCAATGGTGTCAAACGCTGCACTGAGGTCCAGTGGGACCTCAGTGCAGTCATTTGCAGCAAAACGAAGCATGGCCGCGGAGGGCGAGAAGAAACCGGTCCTAGAGATGGTCCAAGCTGATGGGGCAGATGACGGCTGTGTGACGTTTGTGATGCACGAGGAGGACCATACACTTGGAAACTCTTTACGTTACATGATCATGAAAAATCCTGAGGTGGACTTTTGTGGCTACACCATCACGCATCCTTCAGAGACTAAGATCAACTTTCGTATCCAGACTCGAGGAAACATCCCAGCAACAGAAGCATTTCGACAGGGCCTGACTGATCTGAGTGAAGGTTGTCAACATGTTCTCAACACTTTTCAGGCACGAGTAAATGAGTTCAAAGAAACACAGGGGCAGCCCACAGAATGACTGACAGTGCAGCGGTGACCTGGCAAAACATCTGTAAAAATTTAGTTTTTTATAATTCCTCAAATGTTTTTCTATGGATTTATGTGAGTGTACAAGGGGCATGACATTCTCAACTAACTGGACTGGAAAAGTCATAGTTCTTATGAAAAGCAATATTTCCTCTTAAATATGAATTGTCAAAATTTAAAATAAGGATTTTGAAATACATCAGTGATCAAAAATGTGTTGGCAATGGGGCTCTAATACTGTCTAGAGCAGACATGGGCAATCTATGGCCCGGGGGCCACACACGGCCCTTTGGGTTTATTAATCCGGCCCATCGAGCATGACCAAATCATATTAAAATAGGTAAGACTAAAGTTTTTCTGCTGTGTTTATTTAACTGAAATGTAATAAATTAATTATTAATTGAATTCATGCATTTGGGAACTTGTACAATGAACTTTGCATATTCATGCTTTGCTAAATGTTACAGGCCAAATCTGTAATATATATAATATATATACATATATATATCCTGGCCCGGTCCTTCTGTCAAATTTTAGTACCTATTCTGGCCCGTGTGTCAAAAAGTTTGCCCACCCCTGGTCTAGAGACAGCTCTGCCCACACGCATTGTGGCTGGTTGCTGAGATATGGCCCAGCATCTTGCATCTACTACACTATACAAAGGGAAAGTGTCAACCTCAAGTGGTCCCATGTAATGATGGTACAAGAGAGAGGTCACACTATGGCAAATGCAGAAATAAACTGATGGCAGACCACTTCCCTTTCAAATGTTCCCACTCAAATGTCCACACACTTTAGTGCAAGCCAGACTCACTGTCTCTGGAGTTAGCTATGCGACATAACTACAGTATGTCTTGCATGCTCCTGTTACCTTCTAGTTATGATCATGGCTTGACTCTGATCTGGGTGTAAACTGATTCTTTACAGTGGATTGGTTATTACACAACTGTACAAGATTGAAGGAGGGCATGCGTCAGACACAAAATATGTGTCCCAACACCATATTTGGCACATGCTGTGTCCAACTAATATTGAGTGTAAAGCCTTTGGTCCGGTCTCCATGTGGGGGCAGTCCTTGACCTCTTTCTGATCTCTCAGAGTAAACAGGAAGTGTTCAGTGAAAATGAACTTTTTTTCCTAGAATCCTCTTGTTTAGACCTACTGTACATCAGAGCCAAATAGAACTGCCCTCACATGTTCCTCTGCAGTGTGATTAATATATCAGTGCAGCCCTTCATTCACACTCACACTACAAAGATTTTAAGTGGTAAATATGAATATGAGAAAAGTTGTTGGCCCCATCATTTAAACAGGTCACATGTTCAAGGGGAGGTCCAGACAGCACCCACAGTGTGAGTGTGTGTGGTTGTGTATACGTGTGAGTGGGGGGTAGTGTGCGCGGGTGTGTATGTGTTTAGGGGGAGACTCTACCAACCCACTGGAGCAGAGCCACAAATCAGACCACAACAGTCAGGGAGGGAACAAGTCAGGCTCCAGCACAGGGACAGACAGGACACTTCCCAGAGAACAGAGAGAGGACAGTAAGAGAGCCCAGAGGACAGAGGACAAAGAGTTTCCGTGGACAGTGGACCCAGGACTGGTGGGAGCCCGGGAGGCAGCTTCTGTGTCTGGAGGTATCAGAGCATCTATGAGCTGTAAGTTTTTTCATCTTTATGCAGAGGTGGGTAAAGTACCCAAAACTCAAGTAAGAGTAGCATTACTTTAAAATAATATTACTCAAGTAAATGTACAAAGTAGTGGTCTAAGAAATGACTCCAGTGAGAGTAAAAAATATCTGGAAAAACTACTATTCAAATAAGAGTCCCTTAAAGAGTAACTGTCAGGACATAACATCTGATCTAATTGGAGTTAATATAATTTGAATGACAAAACATTAAATAATGCACAAAATAGCATTTTCAAAGGATAAATTTTGTAGACTTACTCACAGTGGAAAGAGTAACCGCAACTTTGACTCAAGTAACAGTACTGTAACTGTAACTAATATATATATATATATATATATATATATATATATATATATATATATATATATATATATATATATATATATATATATATATATATATATATATATATACACACACACACACCCACACACACACCCACCCACACACACACTAGGAGTAAAGTACAATTTCTTTTAAAAGTTACCCAGCTCTGCCCATGTTTGATTCTAGACTGGTATGTAGTGTTAGTGGGACTAGCCTGGTTAAACTGACTCAAATAAAAGTGAAGTGTATTAAAGTATATAAAAAAGCCATAGCTTTTCATTTGCATCGTCATAGCAACGACCCGCTGGCTTTGTACCATGTGGAGCCGGCCTCTAATTAGAGCTCATTACAGAGCAGAGCCCTGTCCGTTCTAAAAGTGTCTGCTGCAGGCTCCCTCAGCCTGGGGTTACTGCAGTTCACACCGACACTGAGCAATGTCCCAGTCTCATGTCCCGTAAGCTCTACTTTTAACACCGTTTTCTCCATTTTAAACTGACTGAAACTAGTACAGCTCATTGTTTTATGTCTCCATTATAATTGGCATAACATTTTAGTATGTGGCCTATGGTGGTGGCCAGTTCAAATCTCAGCACTGGGCTTTTACTCAAACAATAAAATACCTACAGCCTAAACTTGTGTGTTTCAGGTGTTGTTTGTAAGATGACTAAATCCTGGTTGTGGCTCCTCCCCTTCCTGTCAGCATCGTGTGTTCTGTCCTCTGACCCGCCTGGGGTCAAAATCCGGATCACTGATCGGGGCCTGGACATGTGTAAGGACCCTGTTTTCATCATTATCAAACAGTATTATCACTACAGCAGACACCAGATTGAGTTTAAGAATGATGGATATATATGTGAAACCTAACAATCTGGATCTTGACTCAGACTCTCTCAGAGATTCTGAGAGACAGACAGGGGCTCCGGACTCAGTATAAGGCTCAGACTTAGGACTTGTGCTACATAGACTCCCCCTGGACTGAGCTGATCACAGATGTCACAGTCCCTGGAGCATGAAATGGGTCTTATTAGAAAAAAGGCATAAATACAAAACACAGAGAGGTTCTGCTCTGATTGGACAGTAGCCATCTGCCTGAAGGGAGTGCTTCAAATAATCTGTGTCCAGGGTGAGAAGGGTCAACTGTGATCCATCCTGTTCAACTCCGAGTATTGGGGATGTACAGGTCCTGGAGAGATGGGAGGCTGCAGCCCACCTTCTCTGCAGAAAAGATAACGCTGCAGATCGCCATGAACAGTCTGTGTCTGTCCCTCGCCATGGCCCCAGCGTACCGCACCATGATGGAGGAGGACTCAATGATGGTCATGTAGAATTGCACCATCATCTGGGCTGGCAGCTTGGCTTTCCTCAGTTGCCCTCTGCAGGAAGTACATCCTCTGGTGGGCCTTCTGGATGAGGGAGCTGATGATGAGGTCCCGGGTGATGGTGTTCCAAGGAAGCAGAAAGAGTCAGGACGAGGGTGGACGGGGGAGTTGTGACTTTCCTGAAGTTCGCCATAATTTCCACTGTCTTCTGATCATCTCCACTGTCTTCTGATCATTTTCACTGTCTCCTGGGCAAGTCACCAGCCGGTCCACCTCCCTCCTGTAACAGATTCATCACCTTTTGAGATGAGCCCACTGACCGTGGTGTCATCTAAAACTGCTGCATCTCCAGCCATCACTTCATCAGGTGTACAGGGAGAAGAGCAGTGGGGAGATATACAGCTCTGTGGAGATCCTGTGCTGATAGTCCCACTGCAGAGAGAGCTTGTGCTGGAGCAGGGAAGGGAAGATGGTGTTGTTGAATGCAAAGCTGAGGTCCACAAACAAGATCCTGGCAAAAGTTCCCAGGAGTCCACACATTCACACAACAGTGTGCAGATACTGGATCCCATCAAACCACAAACCTTCAGAGCAGTTTGACTCTACCACTCTGTTAGGCTTATATTGAATTATGCTGTTGTACCAAGGAGTGAATCAGTTTAAATACATTTACACTTTACTTGCTTTATACACAAAGAAACTAGCGGTTGGCAATATTGACAATATACCAATAATATTATGGCAGTCCATCAGAAATGTGCTAAACATGCCTCTAAATGTTGTGGTATAATGTTACTGTAGAAGCTAAAGACTGGACTGGCAATGAAACTATGAGGACTCAATCGTGATTTGGAGTAAAGAAATAGTGACTACTCCTAACTGCAGGATTCTGTGTTCTGTCCTGTCCCTGCATGTCCACTAAGTGTCCCCTCCATTTCCTGTCCCACAGTGAAGGCAGAGACGCAACGCTTCGTGGAGCAGGAGATCAGTGACATCGTGATGCCAGAAATGCAGGGCAACGAAGGTCGCTTCCAGTACACCATCACAGAGTAGGGTTTGCCGTATCCTCTACACACTTTTACCATGGATCTGTACTATATCAATCAATTAATAAATCTTATATGTGTTCAATTTGTTAGAAAATACTATTATATCAAAGATTTTTATTGGAGCTTATTGCTCATTTCTGACATTTTATACTTGGAAATGCATTAGGATCCAATGATAACTATACATGACCCATGCTATTATCCCATAAGCACTTAAATTAGCATAATGAAACCATGACATAAGGCAGTATGGTAAACAAGTGGGTCTATCCTTACCAATGACCAATTGCCTACAAGTGCTGATGCAAGAGTATGTCAGTGCAACTCTTGATTGCCCTCTGGTGGCTTCTAGCTCCTGGGGCACATAACTGTCCATGCCTGTGTATGGGGGTGGTTATTTGACACATGTTGGGAACTAAAATCCGCACACAAAGTCACATCATGGGAATAACCTTTGTCTACTTGTAATAGATGTTTTATGATTAGATCAACAACATACACTTAAATAGGTTTTGGTTAGAGTTCAGGGTAGGTAAGTAGGTCAGGATCAGTCTCCAGGAAATGAATGGAAGTCTATATAATGTCTCCATACTAACCTAGTATGTGTGTGTGTGTTCAGTATAAAGATCATAGCCCTGGACCTGACCAATGTGGATTTAGGCTTCATCCCCACAGTGGGACTCCTGTTCGATGTGCAGAACTCCTCCATCACTCTCAGCTTCCACCGTCGCATTCTCTACTGGTTCTTGTAAGTCCTCTATTGTATCTTGGAACTCCTGCCTTAGGCACAATAGAATGCCCTTTTTGTTAGAACCATAAGCAGCTAAAGACGTTTTAGTACTCAACATAGGTCCTCAATGTCCTGTTGTGGCCTCACCCTGATCTTTGGGTCTTGATCAGCTATGACACAGGTCTGATCAACGCCTCCGCAGAAGGGGTCAACATCCACACAGCCCTGACCCTGATCCGGGATCTGGATGGAAGGCTGAAGATTGGGAACATCAGCTGCGACGCTAAGATCAACCGCATGAGGGCACAGTTTAGTGGGACACTGAGGTAACAGCAATCACAGGAGGGTGCAGTTCAACCACATGCCACAGAAAGATGCATTTTAGTAGGATACTCAGGTAACAACTATCACAGGAGGGTGCGGTTTAACAGGACACCACAGAAGGGCACATTTTAGCAGGACACAAGTAAAAGCTATCATATCTGTGATGACTATTGGTGTAATTCACAAGCACACCAGCAGCAATCCCATGATCATGTTTGTATTCCAGTACATGTGTCCTGATACAGTAATGAAACATGTTTTGCAGTAAAGTATATGACTTCCTGGCAAGTTTTCTGACCACTGGGATGCGCTTCCTGCTGAATCAGAAGGTCAGTCTGTCCTCATCCTGTCCTTGTCCTTATCCAGTCCCTGTCCTAGTCCTATCTAACCTGGCTCACACCAGATAGATATCTGTACCACTCTGAATTGAGTTCTGTCAAGATTAAGCTTGATCCCAAGCCTGTGCTGATCCTTGTCTTGTCTCTCTCTCCTGTCCCGGTCTTGTCCCCATCCTGTACTGTTGAGTTTGAATGCTGTCCTTGAGCTCTTGTCCCCTGTCCCCTGCAGCTGTGTCCCGTACTGGACCATGCTGCTCTGGTCCATGTAAACTCCATGCTGGACACTGTCCCTGTGCGTAGTGAAGTGGACGACTACATTGGCATAGACTACTCTCTGCTGAGTGACCCGCAGGTGTCCCAGCGCAGCCTAGACATGGACTTCAGAGTAACTACTTCACACTACACACTAACTACTACACTATGTTTGTATCTAGAGATAGTTGTTCATACATTGAAATATAAATATTGAAAATACTAAACTAAACGTCACAATCATATATCTTGATTGTCACACATCTTATAATTGTATGCTGGATCAAAAGCCTCTGTGGACAAGTGTTGAAAATTATCACTTGTGCACTCAAAACAATACATCTGGTCAAATCCAATGTAATTGCGATGCCCATATAAATTAAATAAATTCACCTGGGAAGACGTCCTTACCTCCTGCTTGTTGCTGTCAACCATCTATGTCACGTAATGACAGGGAGTGAGGAAGTGTGCTTTAAGTCTATAAACATGATGTTTTTTGGTACAAATTATTCCAACACAGGGCCATGCTTTGTTTCAGATCCTGGGTTCAGAAATGTGTGCTTCTCTAGAGAAGACTTGCAGCTGTACAAGTATGAACAGAAGAGGTCACAGGACAGAACCCTGAGGAAGCCCCTGCTAAAGATAGAGGGAATATTTGTATATTTGCAAACATCTTCTGCATCTGATCTATTATAAACATCTTAGCAGACTAGTTTATTCTTTCAGTAAACTATGCATTAGTGAGCCTGTTCAACAATGTATTATTACTGTACGTGACCTAAACAGTTCTATTCAACAGTAGGCTATTGCAGTATTATTGAAGCAAACAAATTAGTAAACAAAAAATATAAATCATCATCAACCAATAATGGTTTGTTTATAATGTCCAAGTACAATTGCATAATATTTATTTGAAAAGTAGTGCTCTTCCTCAAAAAATCTGGTCTTCCCATTTAATTGCAATGACAATTTTGTGTTTTCAGGGCATGTTCTTCAGCTTAGCCAATGAGAATGAGCATCTGCCCAATGTGGCGGTGGAGCCAGTGATCCGGGAGTACGACCGCATGGTGTACCTAGCCCTGTCCGAGTACTTTTTTGACAGCGGCATGTTTGCATATTACAAGGCTGGGATATTCACTATGGACATCGCTAATGAAAGGGTAAGGCAGTTTGAAGGTTATTTACACTATACAATATATACAAAAAACTGAATTGCATTAAAAGCCCCATATTCTTATTATTATTATTATTATTTTAATGTTGTAATGCTTCCTCATCAAAAACATATTCGGAGTTGTGTTTTGTTTCATTCACACATGTTCAACACATAAACCATACATGTTTAGACTGATTTCTTCTCTCAAACTGAAAACACTCTGTTCCACCTTGTAATGTTATGTGGTGATACAGAAATTGCACAGCTATGTTTTTTAAACTCCATACACCTTCACTAGAATCATTTGGATGATTTCAGCCCTGGAATTGCCTTTTTCTACTGAACTAAAGCTTGATCCATTTCTCTTGCATTTCCAAATCTTTAGGAATCCACTGTTAGAAAAAATTTACTGGGTCCCTGCTTTCAGCTCCTTCTTTAAATCTACGTCTAATAATCCTTATATTTTGACAAAGACTTGCATTCTCATTGATGTCAAGTCACTCCAGGAAGTCATTACAGGAGCATGATCAGAAAGTCCAATGATACCTATATCTGACTCTTCAACCAGATGTGTCAAGTGTCTTGACAAAAATATGTACTCAATGTGTGTCATTGATGAATGAGGCAGTGAATGAAATGTAAAGCTCTTCGGTTTAGGATTAAAATGTCTCAAAACATCCACTAACTCAAATTCGTCTAAAATATTCCTTACTGCCCTTGCTTGATTTGATTAAGTGTTGATTAGTGGGGGGCATCTGTCCATTACAAGAAATAAAGAGCTGTTAAAGTCACCTCCTGTCAGTATATTTGAAGAGTCCATCTCTGCAAGTTGGTTGAGGAGCAAGGCATTGAAGTTCTCATCATGTACATTAGGACTATAGATGTCGCCCAGTAAAATAACTTCTCCATATAAAATACCTTTGATTAAAATGATCCTACCCTCTGTATCCTTAAATGTGTCTGTAACTGTAAATGGCAACTTTTTATTTATTATTATCACCCCCATTTTATTTGTTGAATAAGATGAAAAAAAATTTTTTTGTGTTCTCTTTTGAGTCTCTTGCAATAAGGCTATTTGCATTCCATCCTTCTTTAAACAATTTAGGATAACTTTCCTTTTCACTGGATTATTTGAAGCTTTAACATTCCAAGTCTGTATCCTTATATTCATTTACCTTTTGTTTGGTATATTTGTGCTGCATTTGGGATAACAGAAATGAATCTAATACATGTTTCAAGAAACCTCTCTACTAACAAACAAAAAGATGATCCAAGCAAAAACAGAACACACAGCTTGGATTTAACCCGTGCAGGCTTGTGTACAAGGAAACACACATATGAATGGTGAAACATAAGTCACTTGGGTAGTGTCTTTATGAAGTTGTTGAGCTCTTCCATGTTGAAGAGAGAGGTAGTCTTCCCATTCTGGTGAAACATCTTGATCACCATTAGATAGAGAAATGCGTACCTGATGCCCACCTCCCATAGCCATAATTGTGCAGTTGCTGATTCTTGCCTTCTCTTAATCACTTCAGCAGAGAAATCCTGACAAAAGGAGATCTGCCTCTCACCCACTTCCACTCTTTCCTTCCTCATCACAGCGTAAAGGATCCTTCCCTTATCAATGTAGTTGTGTAGCCGCACAAGAACAGCTCTTGGCCCGTCTTTGCCTTGTCCGGTCAGTGGTCCTGTGCGGTGTGCTCTCTCGATCTCGACCTGTTTCTCTTGCATTTCCAAAACTTGAGGAATTCACTGCTCGAAAAAAGTCACAGGGTCCCTGCCCTCAGTTCCTTCTTTGAGTCCGAGAATCCTTACATTATGATGATGACTTAGATTCTCATAGCTGTCAAGTCGTTCCAGTGTTAGTTTAAGAGATTTCTCCATGACGTTCAACCTCAACGCAGTGGCCACAGATGCGTCCTCCAGGTTGGACATGCACTTTTCCACATCATCTAATCTTTGGGTCACTGCGTAAAATTTTTCAGAAAGTTCTTTAACTGGTTTTAGTATAGTTATGAGTTTTGTCAAGCATTTCTTCAGTGTTCTTGGTCACTCATTCCACTTTCACATCTTCTCTCAACATTTGACCATTGAAAGGGTTGTATTTGACTCTAATGTACATATTTGTAATGTTATGTAATGGCATTATTTAACACCAGACAGAAAACACAAAGGCTTAGCTAACACCAAGATCATCCATTTGGGCCATGTATAGGCTGAGGAAATCCTCAGTTTAAATGCACTTTTCCTTTCCGAGGATTTGTCCAAAAAAGGCCTACAGGCTTAACAGGTTAAGATATAGTCTATTGTCTAAATCCAATCTTTAAAAAAAACATCTGCTGCATTTGGTATTTGTCATAGAATTATTATGCTATTCCTTTTGCTGATGTAACACGCTGTGCTGTTGTTTTGTTGTTGTTATTTGTTTGTATAAATTAAAAGTGCTAGAAAAAAATTATATTCAAAAACAAAACAAAACAAAACATGGTCTTATCTGTCCATTAACCCTCTGGCCTGGTCACACTATCATGTTTCAGATGCCCAGGGATCTGGAGGTGCTGCTGAGGACCACATACTTGGGAGCTATTGTCATGATGGTAGGTACAGTAGGTTCCTGTGTCACCTAAAGAACCCTCCACCTTCTCCACCCTTCCCCCTCCACCTGCCCCACACTCACCCTGCCCCACACGCACCCCTCCACCTGCTCCACACACACCCTTCCACCTGACCCCCAAACATCCCTCCCCCTGCCCCACACACACCGGTCCACCTGCCCCATTCCCCATACTCACTCACCCCTTCACCTGTGTTGTCTCCTCTAGAATGCTGCTCTGGTGGATGCGCCCATCGCCCTGTACCTGACTGTCACGTCTCCACCCAAGACCTCCATCAGAACGTCAGGGGCCACCGTGTCCGTGACAGCTAATGTCCGAGTGATGCTGCTGCCTGCAGGGAGAGAGCCCATCCAGCTCAGCAGCATGACCATGGTATGTCCTGACCTGAGCCACTTCACTTCTGCCTCCAGTTCATTTATTTAGAAAACTTCCCCCTCACGCCACCAGCTTGTGCACTGTTTTGCTCACATTATGTGTCAGTGCAGCAGTGCAGGGTATTTTACTTCTATGGGATGGGGTACTAACTGCTAACACCATATATATATATATATATATATATATATATATATATATATATATATATATATATATATATATATATATATATATATATATATATATATATATATATATATATGACCAGATATGATATAACCAGGCCATCAATATGACGTGGACATATCATTATATCATTATCTTTAAAAATGGCCCACAGCCGCCCTCTGCAAAGTAAAAATGCCCCAGAAACATTTATCTCCAGTGTGACAGTGGTACATTTGAATCAAATGTTGAACCAGGGTTTCTAGGCAGCCCTCCCACTGCAGTCACAAGCATTGTGGGGACCTTTGTCACGGCTTGCAGATTTAATTTTATAGTATTATTTCAGGACTTTTTAAACAAAGTCAGAAAAAAACATCTCTTTTTTAGATATGTGTTTCAACAGATTTTTAAGTTAGTTTTAATATGAAATTCATGATTATGTAACATGTCAAACATCTTTTGCGGCTGTCCCTGCACTTAAGTTTTTGCACCACTACAAACTCCTCAGTGAGACATATAAAGTTATTTGCTTCCTGAACCTGTGCTCATGTTTCCACCTTTGTTTTCTTCCCTTATTCATGCTTCCTCCGTAGTGTCCTTCCCTTACTCATATTTCTTTTGTGGAGTCCTTCTCTTGCTCATGTTTCCTCTGTGGTGTACTTCCCTCATTCATGTTTCCTCTGTGGTATCCTTCTCTCACTCATCTTTCCTTCCCTTGTTTCCTTCCCTTGCCTCCTGTGAGCTTTGGTACATGGTACCTATTTGATGTGGTTGTTGCTTAGGTCCTATTTGCAACAGAGATGTCAGTCTGCAGCTGCTCTGTTTGTACTGTTCACATTCCCCCCACAGACTGCACCGGTGTGTTAGCTATTACATGTCTCACTGTTCTGTATGTGAAAATTTTATTTTTCCTTTTTCAGGAGAACAAATTCAACGCCAAAGTGTCGATGAAAGGCAAGAGACTGGCCGTGCATGCTGACCTGCGAAGGTGAGGTCTTATTATCCTCCTGTCTCTGTCCCTTTGTATCTATCCCTTTGTCTCTTTGTCTCTGTCCATTTGTCCCTCTGTCTCTCTCATATGCTCTGTTCTCAGGTTTAAGATCTTCTCCAACCAGTCAGCTCTGGAGTCTCTGGCGGTAAGACTCATAATGTCTCTCCTATTGTCCTCCTCACTCATGTCTCATATTTGTGACGCTCTTGTCTTCAGCTCATCCCACTGCAGGCACCTCTGAAGACCATGCTGCAGATGAGTGTGGTCCCCCTCATCAACAGTAAGACAGCTCCCTCTAGAGGACTTTTCTCTGTTAGACCCACCCTCTGACTGTTGAGATGTTTCTGGTACTGATCTTTGTTGACCTGTTGCAGACTGGACCAAGCGTGGTGTGAGGATCCCTCTGGCAGATGGCATGGACTTCATCGAGGAGGTGGTGGAGTACCATAATGTGAGTACCACATGTCCCTCAAACATCTGCTCTGGAGGAAGTCTGACCACACTGTGTCTCACAGGGCTTCATAGTGATCGGAGCAAACCTGCACTTCAGCAAAGGCCTGAGAGAGATGATCCAGGGGAACACCACCAGAGCCTCCGACCTCTGAATGTGCCATAACCCTTATTTACTACAGTGTAGTAGTCTGGGAGATTAGAATCTGTTTTTCTAACATGAATATGTCTTTGTTTTTGTTTTTTTGTTTTTTGTTTTTTTTACAAATGTTTTCTTTCTGAGGTTAAATGTCGCACCTTGCCTATTGGGTGCCAAAAAGGTGGGAGATGGTTCTGGTTCTGAGTCAGACAGACACAGGACTGAGGCCCAACCAGAATGACCAGTCCATCCTTGTGCTAAGCACCAGCACAGAGCTATGACAAAGTATAAGGGTCACTTAAAAAAAAAAAAAAAATTATGCGGGTGCTACAAGAATAAAATCGTAACATTTTGACATAAAAGTCATAATTTTACGAGAATAAACTCACAATTTTCTAAGAATAATGTTGTAACTTTCCAAGAATAAAGTGGTAGTCAATGTAAAGATGTAATTTTATCCAGATTTAGGGGCAAGGGCAATTCCCCACCACGACCAGAATGCAAAAGAATGGCCCTTATTTGAGTTAAAAGATGAATTTCTCCAGAATTTCTCTTTATTCTCCAGAAATGACTCCCATGCACCTCTGCAAGTATCTGAGCGCTTCTGGGCAAGTCTTTGCACGCAGTGCACCTGGAACATCCATGGATACTGGGTGTACACTGTGCTCCAGACCCTGTATTGGGGGAACAGCGAGGCCAGTATGCTGTGTCAATCCCGCATAAATAATTCGGGATCAGGGACTGAAACCGGCTTCAACTCTGTGGATTAAACTATACTGCAACCATTTGGAGACAGAAACAGGACAGTGCTGTGGCAAAAGAGATTAGACTACATTATAATCGGTGCGTAAAAAAACGGGGCTGCACAGTGTGCGCGGCTCCACAAGCCCATAATGTGGGGCTGAAGTTTATCTACAATGAACGCATCTTTGGTGATTGTGTGCAAAGTAGCCATGTTTAGAATAGTACAGAAGCAAAGCTAAGTGGAGCAGAGTATGGGTATGTGTAGAGACTGCTCCATGTGTTTGCGGCTCGGAGCACAGCCTGTGCCCTGCCCAGTGAGCCCCAGGGAGCGCCACGCTTCATCACTCTACGGGAGAACATGTAACCCAGGGGTGTCAAACTCAAATTCACAGTGTTTTTCAGAAGGGGTGGATTAAATTTGAGTGAGGCGACAGGTAACAGATGCTAATAAGTGTCAACAGAAGTGGGGGGGCCAGCGCCAACACATTTTCAAAGTATTCTGAGATATTCGTAGTATTAGAGGTGCATACCCTATACTGGTGCAGCGGTCCGCAGGCCAGCTCTAATGCATATTTGATATGATCTCGCGGGTCAAAAATAACTATATGGGGGCCAAATTTGGCCCGCAGGCCTGAGTCTGACATGTCTGATGTAGCCTACTTCATTCAGCAGCTTGTGATTGATGTGTACAAGTGAAGGGGTGGCAGCTACTGAGGTGCAGATCTGTCTAATAACTTACAAACTTATGGGTGTTTGTAAATGTCAGTGTTTCAAAGTTTAATATCATTAATGGGTATTTATGTAAGCTTTTAACTCATCCAAGTGCCAGTCTGTTGCAGCCTATGTTCATTTTGATTCGGTGTCCAGCCCTAAATCATTAAAGGTCGACTTTTTTGGCTATTCTCGTAAAATTACGACTTTTTTTTGGCTTCGACTTTATTATCATTGAATTATGACTTTAATGTTGAAATGTTACTTTATTCTCGTGGTGCCCGCGTAATATTTTTCAGTGTCCCTTATACTCTGTTGTACAAATCTCCCCAGGCCAATAAAAGATTATGATTTAAAATGTAAAACAAAACAAATCTGCTTTAAGCAGTTTACTGTACATGGACCAGTGTGTACTGTCAGCTGATCAGTGAAATGTCTTCTTTTTTACATTTTGTACATTTATGTTCATTCTGTTTGGTATAGGCTACCTTTATCTTAGACCCCTGATAAAATCAGAGGGCTAAAAGCATTGTCTCATTATCATATTTTGTATGTGCTCATTTTAATATAAAGCACTTTATAATTATGTGTGTTGTCATTAAAAAAACAACAATGTATAAATAAAATGTATTGTTGTTCATTAACCTGTATAGGCTCTTATATAAGCTTGGTCCCTATGTTTTCAACCGTGTGTGCATTTATAATTATTCCAGTAAATTCTAACTTACTAAAGCTAACTGTGTATTCATTAAATTTAAGTGAATCAATTAAATTCCCCTGGTACTCATGCCTGAACCGTAAGCCCCTCCCACAAAGGGAGGAAAACGGAAAACAGGCACTATTTTGCCTATAAATGAAATAAAAGGTTTTTCAAAATGAAATAAAAGCTTTTCAAAATGAAATAAGAGCATTTCAAAATGAAATAAAAGCTTTTCAAAATGAAATAAAAACATTTCAAATTTCACAGATAATGCTCCAGGAGGAGGGCCCCTGCGGGCCCCGCCCCCTGCTGTCAGCTGACTGCACACCGGAAGTATACTCCTCTGTCATGGTGGACTAAGGCAGAAGAAGACTGAGAGTCGGTGTTTTTTTCGTGTTTGTCGCTTGTTTTAGAGTCCTCTTGGGACCTCAGAGCGCTCGGCCATGGCGCAGTGCGTGCAGTCTGTGCAGGAGCTGGTCCAGGACTCGTTCACGCCGATGGTCGCGGTCCTGTGCAGCGGAGAGGCGGAGCGGGTGAGCCGCAGGAACAGGCTGAGCTTCGCCGAGCTGCTACGGCCCTTCTGCAGGCTAACCTCCGAAGGTACGGCCTCACGGACTGTATCTGACCATAACTAAGAGAGAAACTACTGTAAACACACTCTAGGTTTAAACTTAACTACATATATACCGTAGACTAACTGTAAAATAGGGTTTACGTGAGGCTTTATGACACAGTAAGACTTGGCAACTAACGTATATTCTGTTTTTCGTAATTTGAAGGAAGGAAAAGACCAGTGTTTATACAAAATTATGAGTTATATTGTGATGGTATGTTGTGGGATAAATGCTGTCGAGTTTTACTGAGATGGAGACAGATAAAATGTCTTATTTTTCTGCAGATTTTGGGGTGTGCAGTGGTTTGGTTAACCTTTTTGCTCCTCTTGTCCCTCCTGACCCTTTCAACTCTCTCCTTCTCATTTTCTCCTCCTCCTGTCCCTGTTGTCTCCCTGCCCCTGTTCTCCTCTTGTCCTCCTCCTTACCCTCTCCTTCCCTTGTCATCCTCCTGTTCATGTCCTCCTCTTGTCCCTCTCCTCCTGCTCTCCTCCCTGCTCCTGTCCATCTCATGTCCCTGTCCTCCTCTTATCTTCCTCTCTCTGTCCCTGAACTTTGTTCTTCTTCTCTTGTCCCTGTTCTCCTCCTGCCCTGTCTCTTTCGTACTCCCCATGTCCGCTTCCTGTCCCTTTCCTCGTGTCCCTCTTCTGTCCCTGTCCTCCTGGCCCCCTTGTCCCCTCTAGGTCACATCCGGGACCCAAACAACGCTCTGCTGCAGGTGAAGGGTCTGCGCATCAGTGTGAACACCCTTAGCCCCAGCCTCAAAGCCCCCACCTCATTCCTGAGCCCCGCCCAGCGCTCCACCCTCCACCACATTGTCCTGTCCTCACATCCTCCGGAGGGTGCTCTCAGCAGCATCACTGCAGGGGACTACCAGCTCAGCTTCACAGGTGCAGGTTCACTACACTCTGGTGCTGTTGTCAAGACACTAAAATGTCCAACTCAATTTCGATTCAATACCTATCCCAATACCACAATGATAATAAAAACACTCTTTATTTACACAATAGAATGTAATTTTCAACATAAAATCATAGTATTTTCTTTTATATTACCTTGTGGCCTGAAGGGCTCATTTCTGTCCTGTTAATGTGACCTGTTTTATGGTTATTAATATTAATATTACTGGGCTTATCCTCATGAAACTAAAATTGGTTCAACGTCTTCTCTATCTGCAGAAATAATTTTCTTTTTCAGGGGAGCATAACTCAAATACAAACTTATTGGGCTGAAGTCCTTTAGTCGATTAATCGATTAATGGAGTCTTAGTCAACCAAAATTATTGACTACCGGTAATTATTTAATTTAGATAACAAGGAATTACATAAGGCATATTAAATGCCCTGTGCGACAAAAAAAATTCTTTGGGTGCAGATCCTCATCACATCCCTTGTCCTGTGTCTTCTGTCCTCATTATAAACACATATAGGACACATTTAAATGATTTCTTTAATTGACAACAAAACAAAAAAAGACTTGATTCACCCGCTCTCACCTCGTCGGAGCTGATGCCACTGCACTCATGTTCTGATGCACAGGGCTAACTCATGACTTTAGTTTTGTCTATTTATGAAAAAGGTGAAAAAGGTGAAAAATAAAATTAATCTAGAAGGCAAAAGATGTCAAAGATCACCTATTGAAACCGAAGTGGTCTCCTCTGCACTTTATTATAGTGAACTGTAAAGATCCTTAAAAGCACAGACCTCTCACTCTGACCAGTTTGTGAAGTAATTTATATAATAGCTTTTTATTAACTCATTTTGCTTTAACTTAATGAAAATTAAGTCCTTAATGTTGTTTGATCAAATAAACAACTTTCAGTAGATAAAACTAGTCATTATTGAGATATTATTATATCATGTTCTGGGGCACCTAAATTCTTAGGGGCACCGTCTGGAGCTCTAATAAATACATTGATCCTTGTATTTTTTCTACCTAAATAGTTGGTCTTGCATGAACATCCGTGCAGGTGTAATCTTGTGAATGCAGTTTGGGTCAGATACATAGAGATGTATCTGACTAGTCAACTAATCAATTAGCCGTCATAAGTTTGGAGATTTCTTTCGAAAACTGTGAATCTCCCACAGAATTATATATATAATATAATATATACTTCTGCCCTCTAGCAAAAATTATGATGAATTTTGATTATGACATAATCAAACTCTATAATATGAATGTAAACTTTTACCAGTTCAGTGGGTTGTTAATAATAGGTTAAAGGTACACTTTGTAACCTTTCTGGTGGGGAGGTGCACCACCTGCTTGTTTCATTCCAAAGACGAGAGATGGATACGTTTAATATCATACTGAATAACATTCCTCTTAAAGCAATACCATCTCCATTGAGAGTTGCAGGTGACACCAGAAAAGTTACACAGTGCATCTTTCATACTAATAAAAATACAGGCTATAACAGCGTGAACTGTCTAGATAGGGGATACAATTGTGGTAGGTGTACTGATGTGTCTGTTTGTCTAGGCACCACCCCCTGGTTCGAGGCCTACAGAGAGGCCTTCCTGCAGACCATGCCCTCCTCGGACCATGAGTTCCTCAACCACTACCTGGCCTGTATCCTTTGTGCTCCCAGAGCACTCCCAAAATTCCTCTGTTGTGATCTGTGCTCTCATTTAGTCTACTCCTGCTTTACTTTTTACATTTTTCCTGCCAACACTACTCTTCATTCAAATGCACCTGACAAACGTGAGCCTGGTTAGCTTCTGAAGAGGAAAAGCTAGGGAACAAAAAAAAAAACTCACCAGTGAGTTAAATTTGTCAAGCAGAAAAGGAGTTACTCATTTACACCCACTCATACATACCAGACGTGGTCCTCTACCATCAAACATGACAAAACAGTGTTGTCAGTCACTTCAAATATTTCTGACTCAAACTAGACAAAATAAACTAAACTTTGAACAACATGTCACCGATACCCATGAACGTTCCCAACAAAGACTCACATTCTCCGCAACCTCTGTGCCCTCTATGTCACCTCACACATTTTGTTACTTTTGCACAGTATAAAAATAAACTCGCCATGGTCACACACACCGCATCCAAAATTATCAGTTGCACCTCTCATGGGCAATCAGCTGGGACTCAGACCACCCTGTCCATAGACATTTCTGTCTTTATTATTTGTTATTATTTACCTAACCTGCTGTTATTACCTTGCTACAGTACAATGCATTCATTACATTCTTCTTCTTATTATTATTATTTATCCTATGTCAGTGTCTCTTCTACATCTCTTTCTACCACACACACAAGTGGGTCAGCCACATAAAAGGAAAGGAGCAATATGTTTTGAAAACATTATAAACTTACTTTAGCAAGCTACAAAGCACTTGAGCAGACACAAGACCCAAGAACTAATTCCCCAGGTTTCGTGAGAATTGGATAATGTTGGACCTTTTATGTGTATTATGGGAGGCACTATAGTCACCATTGGTGCTCATTAGTCTGCTCTATCCAGGCTTGGATTTTGCACTGTTGGTTAAAATTTAAGCTCTGTAGGAGGATGCATGTGGCTCTGAGCAGGTATCAAAGAAACAGGAAATAAGGAAAAATTTTTCACAGCGTGCTATACAAAAAACATAATGAATATCTCTAAAAAATGTAAGTTAGTTTCATTAATAAATTTCATATTTAAACGTATGTCAAAGTGGCATCAGAAATTCAATCCAATATGGCCGACTTCCTGTTCATCATAGGACAGTGTGCTTATTCATTTTTAGCTTGTCTTATGGAACTCAATCACTGTCTAGAATTTCGTCAGCCTATGCCAAAATTTTGCCCCTCCCCACTCCCACTCTACGAATTATGGTGTGTTTTGGTTCATGGTTAGTGGGTCTTTTCTTCACCATTGCCTGATATGAGTCACAGTGCCATTCACTTGAATGGGTGGGTTGGATGTCCGTAGAGTAATAAACTATAAAAATTACAGCATGGGTCTAATGATCAGGGGCACATAAAGGGTTTTTCTACAAAATGTGAACCATTTCTGGCAATGTGATTTTAATTAAATTTTTTTTTTTTGTGCTTTCCAGTCCTCTTGGTGGCTCTGTAGCATTTAGCATTAAGTGTGAATTATGTATTTAACCAATGTCAGCCAGTGTGCAAGTGATGTCAATTTCAACTTGGTGGGGCTATGGGGGAAGGGGGGGGGGGTTTACCAGATGCTTGAAGGTGCTATGTTCATCTGTTCAAACATTATATGTGTGTATATACAACATGGAAATGTCCAAGCATCATCCTGCTCAGGAAGGAGTTCTGTGTCCGTGCTTTGGTCTGAAATGTGCATATCAATCCAAGAACAAAAGCAAAAGACCTTGTGAAGATGCTGGCTAAAGATGGTAAGTCTAAGTGTGTCATTATCCACGGTGAAACAAATACTGAAACGTGACTCTACCAGGAAGAAGCCATTACAGTACTCCAAAAGAAACATTAAAAAGTCAGATTACAATTTGCAAATTGAAACTAAAGTTGAACTGTTTGGCCATAATGAGCATTGTTATATTTGGAGGAAAAAGGATGAAGCTTGCAAGCCTGACAACTGTGAAATACGGGGGTGGTAGCATCATGTTGTGGGTTTGTTTTGCTGCAGGACGGACTGGTGCACTTCACAAAATAGGTTGCTTCATGAGGAAAGACCATTATGTGGAAATACCAAAGCAACAGGCCAGGAAGTTAAAGCTTTGGGGCAAATGGACAATGACTTTAAGCATACTGCCAAACTGGTTACAAACCAAGGTAATGTTTTGGAGTGGCCATCTCAAAGCCCTGATTCCCATCCTATTGAAAATGTATAAGCACACCTAAAAACGCATGTGTGAGCAAGGCAGGAGGAATGGGCCAAAATTCCTGCCATCTATTGTGAGAAGTTTGTGGAAGAATATCCAAAATGTTTGACCTGTCATACAGTTTAAAGGCAATGATACCAAATACTTCTGACTTTGCAGGAAGCAATGAAATTGTTCATTATTCTGGCATTTAGCAAATAGAAATAATTTTGGTAATCCTAATTGACCTAAAACAGAAAAAGTCTGATTTCATGTCAGACAGCAAGAAAACTTTTTTCCACCCTTTTTATATAGTGTATGTAAACTTCTGGTTTGAACTGTATGTGGTTTCTTTTGACAGTGTTGGTGAAAAAGAAGTCTATCTGTTAGGTTGCCAAGTGGAGCGTAAAAGCGAAGCTAGTTTTTTTTTCCTCCCCATGGTAATTCCCTCTGGTGCCAGTAAGGGATTGGTAACCCCATTCTTAATGAGGAAATGCTTGACCTGCATAAGGTAGTGTATGCCATCAGTCGATACTTTATTTGTAAAATATGAGAGGTATTCTGGAGCATGTTATAACAACCCAAATAATGTGTGTCCTATAAATACTGTGTCTATAACTGCTGTCGTGACAGCTGTGGCTTGTCATTCTGGCCTTAAAATGTTCGTATAAACTCTACATGATACTGATGTTTAATTTTGCAGTTTTGACTCTAAATCAACATATAAACATTAATAACAGACCAGTCAGGTGCCTTCTTTCCCACATTGGCAACAGATTTGATTGACTGCTATCGCGTCCCATTGCTAAGCACCCGCCCCCTGCCAAAGCAGCTATGCCAGTGTGAATAGGCAAGTACTTTCAATAATAATAATGATCTTGCTCCTGATTGTTTTTTTCATTGCCCAACCAGATTTCCAAATATGGGTCTAGCTGTAACTGCTAGCTGTTGTTAGCTTCATGTGGCTGTAGCCGAAAGCCATGGGTGACATCACACTCCCTCAGTCCACATCTTTATATATCTATATATATCTATATTTATATGTCTATGTCCTTGACCCGCGGCTGCAGGCCTGCTGGTGGTATCCTCCTCTGAGGCTGTCCCCTTTGAGCAGTTTCTCAAGCTGTCCCAGGAGCAGCACCAGGTTCAGCACAGTGGAGAGTACAGTGCCCCCAAGTGGTTCATTCCCAATACGCTCAAGTACTACGTTCTCCTGCACGACGTTAGCCAGGGTGACGACCACAGGTAGGTTATGTCGCCACAATCGATTTTATGACTTAAACTATGAGTGAATGGAGCCCAGATCAGCCCAAGCAAGAGGAGAAACAACTGACTGATGTGGGTATGACCGACTGCACCACTGAAGAAAACTTCAAAATGAGTACCTCCAGATCTAAACCTGGTCTAAAGCAGGACTTTTGCAGGCCTAAATTGGATTACATCATTGCCACAACCCCTATAACCAAGAAACTACTCAAAAGAGGACAAAAAATGCATTTTACTATAAATCAAGCAAATATTGAATTGTAGAGGACCTCACTTATCAAAGTTTGAGAAACACTGCCCTTCTGTATTGCCGAGTGCTTAATCAATCGCTCATTGTAAATATTTATAGTTAGTTATTTTTAAGTAAACGGCAATACTGCTACTTTGTTGAACGTGCTTCAACACAAGAGGAGTTTGGAGTTGAGCCTTGAGCAGGCAGAGTTTTGTTGTGAAAGTCTGTGGATGTGAGGAGTTTCCTGTGTTGCAGAGCAGAGACTGTCTATGAGGACATGAAGCAGAGGTATGGGACTCAAGGCTGCTATCTGCTAAAAATCAACTCACGCACAGAGGGGGTGTCAGAGGAGGAGCAGATCCCAGACCCCTGGAGCCAGTACCTGCACAAGAGCTACTTGCACTCTGTGGTGAGACCCACTATGCAGCAACTGCTCACCATACAAATGTGTGACCATCCTGTGTGACTGTCCCTGTGTGATTGTGCAGGATGGGGACTCCACATCAGCCAGTGTGACAGCCGAGACCCCAGAGCAAGCAGATGCAGGTCAAACATCTGCACATTTATTCCCTCTCTCCACACACACTCCCTTCTATCTCCGCGCACTCCCTTCTATCTCCGCGCACTCCCTTCTATCTCCGCGCACTCCCTTCTATCTCCGCGCACTCCCTTCTATCTCCGCGCACTCCCTTCTATCTCCGTGCACTCCCTCTATCTCCGCTCACTCCCTCCAGCTCCGCACACACCCTCCAGCTCCGCACACACCCTCCAGCTCCGCACACACCCTCCAGCTCCGCACACACCCTCCAGCTCCGCACACACACACACCTTCCCTCTCTCCACACTATGCCTGGGACTATTCAGTAGTTTGGATGCTTTGATCTGTTTCTAGGGGAAATATCTGACAGCCAGAGCCAGGCTCTGGATACAGGGGCCCTCCCACCCCTGAGTGCCTGTGACAGCGGTAGGAGAGCATCAGACAGCACGAGTGGGACACCCGGGGGCCACGGCACTTGCCTCACACTCAATGACCACGACCGCATCAGACAGTTCATCCAGGAGTTCACCTTCAGAGGCCTGCTGCCACACATCGAGAAAAACATCCGCCAGCTCAATGACCAGGTGAGCCTGTCACCTGTGTGCTCTGTACACTTTTATCAGAAATTTAGTTCAGACAAAGAGCATTTAAAGCCAGCTCCTCAGTTCTGTCCCAGAGCGAATAGTGAGAGTGCACTGGTGTAAACAGAATCACGTGACTCTGGGGTTCACTCAGGTGCAGAACAGTGTCACAAAGTACTTCACAGATAAGTATTGATGTGGCATCACATTTTAGGACATTTATCTGTAAATTGGCTTTATTGGTTATATTCTAGAGAGTTTATGCTCTATAACAAGGTATAGCATGCTTACGTGGACTATGGGCACATATCGGCTAGATTTACCCAGTATTTCTCCAAGTGCCCATATTGGCCATCTGCCAACCGATATATTGGTTGGGGCCTACTGTACACCTGTGCTAAGATCCTTCCTGTGTCCACAGCTTGTCTCCAGGAAAGGCCTGAGCCGCTCCCTCTTTACAGCCACTAAGAAGTGGTTTGGTGGAGGCAAGGCCCCTGAGAAAAGCGTTGCTGAGCCCAAGAGCACTTGTGGGCTCCTGTAAGTACTGACTCTATATATTTGATGAACATGGTCCTACAGGCTGCTCCCTCTCCAGCTAATTCTGATTGGTTTGAGAAATCCACAATAATGAAGTGTGTTTCCCTGAATGAGGTACCCCCCGGAGGCCCCTGAGCTGCAGATCCGTAAGATGGCCGATCTGTGCTTCCTGGTGCAGCACTATGAGTTGGCCTACAGCTGCTACCACACAGCCAAGAAGGACTTCTTGTCTGACCAGGCCATGCTGTATGCAGCGGGGGCACTGGTAAACTCATCATCCCCAACTACATCTGTCTGTTCACCTGTCCTGTTTGTCCCTCTGTGTCTCTCTCTTGACCTGTCCACAGTCTCCCTTTGTCCCTCTGTCATCTGTGTCCCCCCTCTGTCTCCCTGTGTTCCCCTGTTGACCTGTCCTGTCTCTCTGTGTCCCTCTGTGCCCCCCTGTCCCCCGTGTCCCCCTGTTGACCTGTGCTGTATCTCCTTGTGTGTACAGGAGATGGCTGCGGTGTCGGCCTTCCTTCAACCTGGTGCTCCCAGACCATACCCAGCGCACTACATGGACACGGCCATTCAGACGTACAAAGACACATGCAGGTGTGTGGGAGGCAGGTGTTTGGGGGGCAGGAGTGTTAGACGTTTGTAATAGTTAATATGGTAAGGTTATGGGTCAGTCTCCAGGTAATGAATGTAAGACATGTAATCTACCTGTGTGTGTCTCTGTGTATGTGTGCACATGTGTATATGTGTGTGCAGGAACATGGTGCTGGCTGAGCGCTGCACGTTGCTCAGTGTGGAGATCCTGAAGAACCAGGGCAAGTATGCAGAGGCTGCCACACTGCTCATCAAGATGACTAGTGAGGTACGGATGTATTCTCTGTTTCACAGTAAAATAAAATATTTACCCTACTTTTCATTTTCAAATTGTCAGTCCTATAGTCATAATATTTGGTAAAAAGCAAAGTTTCCAAGTGCAGGACTAAACCTAGGTTAGCTTGAGCTGCTGGTCTGTGTGTTCCAGGACTCAGACCTGCGCAGTGCTCTGTTGCTGGAGCAGGCGGCTCACTGCTTCATCAACATGAGGATTCCCATGGTGCGCAAGTTTGCCTTCCACATGATCCTGGCCGGGCACCGCTTCAGTAAGGCTGGACAGGTGAGCTCAGACCCTGCTCAGGGTACACCAGTGCTAGGGTGGGGTGCACTGCATGGATCAGATATTAACTCCTAATTTCAGATACTGCACAGTGCAGGACTTTATAATGATGCTCTGAAAAATTAAAAGTAAATTGGATAGCCTTATTTCCACTGGTTTGCTTTGGAGTGGAATGGTATGGGCCGCAAGTGTCTCCACTGTCTAAAGTTCAATTCAATTCAATTTATTTTTGTAAAGCCCAAAATCACAACAACAGTTGCCTCTTAGGGCTGAACATGATAATTGATTTAAAAAATGGAAAGTTAGAAAATCAACAATGAAACAGACAAGCAAATTAATCAACAGAAAACAAGCAAATTAATAACTGTCCAAGAACATCCCCTGTCCTTAGACCTCCCATTCTCGGCAAGGAAAAACTAAAAAAAAAACAGTGGGGAAAAGAGAAACCTTGAGGAGAACCACAGCAAAGGAGAGATCCACTCCCATAGACGGGCAGGCTGCAGATGTGTCCAGGACTAAAGTGCATTCATTTGCAGATAGAGTTCAAGTCTGTAGGGCCAGAGCCCACTGAACTAAGGACAGAAGGAGGCTTATCCACAGTAGGGTGGGGGCCATCCTAGCCAGGTGTTGGGTCATCCATCCAGGTAAGGGAAGGGAGGGTCTGGGTCCATGGAACATGATTAGGGTACAGAAGGGGATCTAGGGAACAGCCATCACTGGGTGGTCAGCGGCCAGGCATCTGAAACAGTTGCACTTCCCAAAGGGGAGTTTGACAGGGAACAGAGAAAAGCAAAGAACGAACTCTAGGTGAACTGAATAGTGATTGCTGTTGACAGGTAAAATAGGAGGAAACTGAGGATAGTGCTCAGGTTACCATACTTCCCCCAAACTAGTACCTATTAGATAAGTAGGATTTAAACCAGTTAAGGACTGCCCTTCTGACACCCATATCACATTCTAACCTCTGTAGTAGAATGTTGTGGTTGATGGTGTCATACGCTTCTCTGAAGTTCAACAGAACTTTGTGACTTTAAGTAGTGCAGTTTCTGTGCAGTGGTGAGCCCTGAATCCCGATTGAAAAACTTCAAATGAATTATTAGCCTGTAGGTGGTGACAAAGCGGCTTAACTACAACTTTGTCAAGGATTTTTGAGAGAAAGGGAAGATTAGAGATGGGTCTAAAATTGGCTAAAAGATCAAGTTCAAGATTCGTTTTTTCAGAAGCGGTTTAATTACTGCATATTTGAAGGACTGGGGGACATTTTCTAAGGAGGTATTTATTATATTAAGGATAGGATCTACAATTAGAGGGAGGATTTCTTTGAGGAGTCTGGTTGCAATAGGGTCTAACATACAAGTTGATGTTTGAGGACGGCTGAAGTCATCTGCTTGGTCGACAGCTGTAAACCTGTCTATTATCACTGGTGGATTTATGTGGGATACTAGTTTTACAGCCTGGGCTTGCTCAGTACTAACTGTAGCGGCCAGCGGCCCTGTGCCACCAGCTACTAGACTGACAGAGACACAGAGTACTGTGGGGCAGTACTTTTAAACATGCTCCAGGTGGGGCCGTTTTCAAAATATCTTAAACTGATACTCCATGGTTCTAAAAATGCAGTTGTATGGATGTTGCTGTGAGTCATTTTGAAGCTGGCCATATCCCCTCTGTGTGTATGCCTGTTCAGAGGAGGCATGCTCTGCGCTGCTACTGCCACGCCATGCAAGTGTACCAGGGCCGTGGCTGGTCTCTGGCCGAGGACCACATCAATTTCACCATTGGACGGCAATCCTTCACACTGCAGCGAGCCGACAGAGCCGTAGAGGCCTTCAAAGTTATCCTGGAGAAGGAGAGCCAGCAGACAGCCACACAGCAAGGGGCCTTCCTCCGGGAGTACCTCTACGTTTTCAAGGCAAGTTCGTACACAATGAGCCTGGGCCCAGCAGCAGTGAATGTATAACTCTTACAGATATGACGCAAGTATAGTGTTAGCAGATACTGGTGTGCTCTCTTGTGTAGCTCAGTGCTGTCTGTATTCAGCAGAGTGGTGTGGGGGGCACGGAGACTTGCTCTGACCTACCCCTGCCCTGCATCCAGAGCTCTGCCACCAGGGTGTACTTCGGCCCCGAGCGCTGCCCTGCAGAAGGTCAGATCTACATTTGTCCATAGTAGTGTCTGCTCTGATGCCAGTCTGCCCTCATGCTTTCTCTGTACCAGTCTGCCCTCATGCTTTCTCAGTGCTGATCTCTCTAGGCTGTTACTCTCCACATGAGGGTCCTCCTGCTGCAAATTTAAACGTGCGATTATACCACAATCATCAGCTGTGTGCATGTGTGTGCAGGAGAGAAACAGGCGGCCACACACGTGTCTCTGGATCAGGAGTATGACCAGGCCAACGCCGCCATGTGGTGTCAGCTGGAACTACAACTGGTATCTGCTGCTAACCGTGGGATCGCTCCTGTAGCTTTTCAACCCACTCAGTACTGCCTACACAGCCAGACTGACAACCTGCGGCGCCCCCTGGCTGTGCTTCAAGGTCAGTTCTCACACAGAGCATGTCATTACTACATGACTCGACCCTCAGACTACATGTGCAAGTGCAGAGCCCTCAGACTACCTGAGTGTGAGTGCAGAGCCCTCAGAGTATAGTGGGGCAAAAAAGTATTTTGTCAGCCACCAATTGTGCCAGTTCTCCCACTTTAAAAGATGAGAGGCCTGTAATTTTCATTATAGGTACACTTCAACTATGAGACAGAACGAGAAAAAAAAATCCAGAAAATCATATTGTCTGATTTTTAAAGAATTTATTTGCAAATTATGGTGGAAAATACGTATTTGGTCAGTAACAAAAGTTCATCTCAATACTTTGTTATATACCCTTTGTTGGCAATGACAGAGGTCTGGCTAGGCCATTTCAGTACCTTGAAATGCTTCTTACGAAGCCACTCCTTCGTTGCCTGGGCTGTGTGTTTGGGATCATTGTGATGCTGAAAGACCCAGTCACGTTTCATCTTCAATGGCCTTGCTGATGGAAGGAGGTTTTCACTCAAAATCTCACGATACATGGCCCCATTCATTTGACCTTGTCCCTTTGCAGAAAAACAGACCCAAATCATGATGTTTCCACCCCCCTGCTTCACAGTAGGTATGGTGTTCTTTGGATGCAACTCAGCATTTTTTCTCCTCCAAATACGACAAGTTGAGTTTTTACAGGTTCTATTTTGGTTTCATCTGACCATATGACATTCTTCCAGTCCTCTTCTGGATCATCCAAATACTCTCTAGCAAACTTCAAATGAGCCTGGACATGTACTGGTTTAAGCAGGGGGACACGTAGGATTTGAGTCCCTGGCGGCATAGTGTGTTACTGATGTTACTTTGTTACTTTGGTCCCAGCTCTCTGCAGGAACATTCATTAGGTCTCCCCGTGTGGTTCTGGGATTTTTGCTCACCGTTCTTGTGATCATTTTGAGCCCACGGAGTAAGATCTTGCGTGGAGCCCCAGATCGAGGCAGATTATCAGTGGTCTTGTGTTTCTTCCATTTTCTAATAATTGCTCCCACAGTTGATTTCTTCACACCCAGCTGCTTACCTATTGCAGATTCAGTCTTCCCAGCCTGGTGCAGGTCTACAGTTTTTTTTATGGTATCCTTTGACAGCTCTTTCGTCTTGGCCATAGTGGAGTTTGACTGTTTGAGGTTGTGGACAGGTGTCTCTTATACTGATAACGAGTTCAAACAGGTGCCATTAATACAGGTAACGGGTGGAGGACAGAGGAGCCTCTTAAAGAAGTCTGTGAGAGCCAGAAGTCTTGCTTGTTTGTAGGTGACCAAATATTTATTTTACCGAGGAATTTACCAATTAATTAATTAAAAATCTTACAATGTGATTTCCTGGATACTTTCTCCCCATTCTCATGGTTGAAGTGTACCTATGATGAAAATTACAGGCCTCTCTTATCTTTTTAAATGGGAGAACTTGCACAATTTGTTACTGACTAAATACTTTTTTGCCCCACTATACATGTGTGAGTGCAGAGCCCTCAGATTATATGTGCAAGTGCAGAGCTCTCAGACTACATGTGTGTGTGTGCACGTGCATGCAGAGCCCTTAGACTATGTGTGTGTGCACATGCAGAGCCCTTAGACTACATGCGTGTGTGTTTGTGTGTGTGCAGAGCCCTCAGACTACATGAGTCCGAGTGCAGAGCCCTCAGACTACATGAGTGTGTGTGCAGAACCCTCAGACTACATTTGTGAGTGGCGAGCCCTCAGACTACATTTGTGTGCGTGCAGAGCCCATCATCGTGGAGGTGGTCCTGAGGAACCCCCTGAAGGTGGCGCTGTCTCTGTCCAAGCTCACACTCCTCTGGAGGTTCACTGCAGATGGAGACTGCACAGAGCTGTCCAACGAGAACGCTCCTGCAGCTCTGGTACGCAAAGATAAAGGTTTAATTTACATATGCTGTCCAGATCATCAAAATACATAAACCTTGGGTTCGTCCAGATCTGGTTATTTTTGCACAAGTTGAAGGGATTTTTATACAAATAGATATACATGTCATCATTGGCTTTTTTGTTCAGTATGATGTGTGGAGTATGTGTACAGAATTTCAGTGGTCAAAATTTTTTCATCTCAGTTAAGCAAAACCCATGTTTTTCTATGACAAATCATGGATGTTACCATGGCAACAAGATTGCAAATAGAGGTATGTTCTATTGGGCTTTTTGGCAGTATGGCAATATGAATCTCTATGACAAATGTCTTTGACGAACACATTTGTTTGGGTCTCATTCAAAAGTTCAAGGCGGTGCTGTGGAGCAATGTCATGCCTCAGCTATGCAATTTGTGTATCATTGCGTGCAGATTGTCATTTTGTAGAAAATGTATATTCATGCCGAGCGAGACTCCGAATGTCTGAGTTACACAATATGCTTCAAATAATGGCTTTTTTGTTTGCAGGTGAACCACACCCACAATTTATGACAGGTTTAGTTAATTTTGACAAATTTTGAATTTTTTTCAATGAAAATCCATGATGTAAAAAATTCAAATGTGAGAGTTAAAATTTGTCAGAAATTTGGCTCCAATCATAATGGCAGACTTCCTGTAGGGTTGAGGGAGGGGACATGAGCTATTGTTGTACCAAATTTAATTTGTCTATGATGAAAAGGTCTCTCATTGCCGTAATGTATTTTGAATTTGGGTGAAACAAAATTTACTTTTTGTTAATGTTGAAGTGGTCAAAAATGCCCTCAATCCGGCCATAAAAATAAATAATAATAATGGAAATTTTTGTTCCACCCATTATTTTTTCCTAAACCATAAAAGCTAGAGTCATGTGACTTTCTCACATCGTGCCCCATCACAAATAAGGCCCCTTTGAATTTTTTCACAAGCCCATCACAAGCCCATGACAAACAGATTCTTACATGAATTTGGCAATAGTGCCATGATTTGCATATCATTGCGTTCAGCTCACAAATCTGCATAAATGCTGTATTGCCTTTTTTGCAAACAATGTGTGAAAGAGAATTTTTATTTTTTTATTTTATTTTTTTTCAAAAATTGCAATTTTGTTGAAAATTCACCATGACCACAACCAAAGACATATTCAAAATGTAATTGATAATTTTTAATTGCACATAGGTTTTGCACGTTTTGGCCAAATTTGAAGTGTCTGCAATGAAAACTGTGTGAGGAGATGTCCTGAATGCGAGGGTGTGTGCTTTTGTCTTTCTCGGATATGATCAACATGGTCAGCTTCCTGTACGGTTTAGGGCGGGGCCTTAATATCATTTTTGTCTACAATGACATTTTTCTGGGCCGGGCTTTTTTTTTAGGGTCTTCACTCAAAATTAGAGCTCACTTCAATACCACTTAATTATCTATACATTGTTTATCACTTGTTTTTTGCAGTTTCCCTCAGAATTGTACAAATACCCAAGTGTAAGGCAGACAAGTCGCTGGCTTGCCCTTCTCGCACATTCGCACTCGGACCCTAATTTAACAGCACAGTTTATCCTGATGCATTTAGAAAATACTTTTCATTCTAATGCGTAGAGGTTTGGGTCCACACTGTTGCCTCATTGATATGCATGAAACCAAAAGGAACAGTATCTCTTTACCCCATTGCTCCTCATCCTAACATTGTCCTGCCCTGGCAGGCAGAGGAGGTGATGACCAATGAGGTGATCGTGGACTTTGCCCTGGCCCCAGAGGAGACCAAAGTGGTGAGTGAGACAGTGGAGAAGGTGGAGACAGCGTGGAGGTGGTCTGGACACTTCTCACACTCTACTGACCATGTTCTTGTGTTCCAGGCTCGTCTGAAGCTGGTGCCTCGGAGGACAGGGCAGCTCAGTGTGACAGGGCTGGGCTATAGTCTGTCTGCAGCAGGGGACTCTGCGGAAGGTACTGACGCTCACTATGTTTACACTGTCTATGAAATGCCTAGAGCTTTGCATGCTAAGAAGAGCAGTTAACATACATAACCATACTTTTGCTAATGTACATATAATAATGCTGCATTTGTACTTTGACTTGTAATTTCAAATGAAGCACAAGCTGGTCTGGAGGTCTGGTCTAGTATTTTTTTGGCTTGTTCAGTGAACTGTTCTAATAGGAGTAGGGCATAAGTGCAGTGTTGTGGACATACTGATGAACCTGCCAGCGATGCTGTGTGCAGGGGACATGCTGGTGGTGCGGGGCAGACAGGAGCTGAAAATCCAGGGCCCACGCCTGAACCAGACCAAAGAGGACAAGATGTCTGTGCGACATGGGAGAGACGAGAGGCTTCACCCCATCATTGTTGCCCCCATGCCTTTACTGGAGGTGAGTGTGCTGTTGCTCTCTAGGCTTGTAGGAGGCACTCTGAGGCAGAGCATGATGCTGACTGTTGTGTACCTCAGGTGTTCTTCCTGCAGTTTCCGTCAGCGCTGCTCTGTGGAGAGATCCGGAAGGCCTACATTGAGTTCTGTAACATGAGCTCCGTGGGCCTGTGCGGCCTCAGGGTGGTGTCCACTCACCCTACCTTCTTCACCTTCGGCTCTGTCGGCAGCAGCCCTCTGACCCCAGTGACCCCTGGCTCTGCTGAAAACTGCTCTGCCTACAAGACTGTGACCGGGAAGCCCCAACACCCACATGTGCTGGTGTCAGCACGGGACTTCCTCCAACCCTCCTCGGTTATCTCCATCCCTATCGAGGGAGGCGTGCTCAGGCCTGGGGAGTCCATGCAGCTGCCCCTGTGGCTCCGGGGCCCTGATAAAGAAGGAGTGCACGAAATCAACTTCCTGTTCTACTATGAGAGCACAGAGAAGGGAGGCAAGATCAGGTAAGCCAACTGCTTCTCTGTGAAAGCGGGACAGTATTTTTATACCATTATCATATAGTTAAAGTTTAAGACCACTTACCAGCTGTTGACACTGTTGTCCTCAGCCACAGAGTACTACGCCACACTGTCTTCATCTGCTCCAGCCGCTCCCTCAGTGTGACTGCCTCCGCTTGCCGCACCCCCGGCCCTGCCCTGCCCATCCCTCACCAGCCTGCCACTGTCGAGCTCACCCATCATCAGCCTGACCCAGTCCAGCCTATGCCCAGTGGAACACTGGTGTTTGTGGATGTTGAGAACATCAACCTGGTGAGCTGGTGTGCATATGCCTGTATGCGCGTGTATCTGTGCATCTGACATTGTGCTTTGTTCCAGAGTGAAGCTGGGGTTAGGGAGTTCCACATTGTCCAAGTCTCGAGCTGTGGTCAGCGCTGGTGCCTGCAGACCTGCATCAACCCCTCCCATCAGAAAGGTCTGCTCTCTACTTACTGTCTATATGTATGAGTGTGAATGACTGTACTGACCTCTGTGTATGACCCTGACCTTTGGCCTGTGTTTCTGATGGTGATAGAGTGGCGCCTCAGCAGCAGAGAGAGGGCCAAGCTGTGCTTCACGGCGGTACAGTGCAGAGTTCCTCCCGGTACAACCTCACACATTTGTATGCGCATTATCACACACACATGTACGCGCAGTACTCAAGGTCACTCTTCTCTCTGTCTTTGTGTCTCCTAGATGCCACTGAGAAATTCACTTTTGCAGATCTCAACCTGGCCAATGAAAGGGTAAAATTTATTTTGCCTGAGTTTGTTTCAAAACCTGGAGTACACATCACTAGGGGCCCCAAAGCCTCCATACGCACAAAAGGAGTTCAGAAATGTGCGCAGCTCGTCAACAAAAAAACAACACGAAAGTGAATCATTGTGCAGCTTCATGCAAAGTTTGTATGTTGTATGCATTTTTCAGAGACACAGTTCAAGGCGCGGAGAGCAGTGAGGAGCTCTGAAGGAAGAGTGTTTGAGGAAGTCTTGTTTGGTGGAAGTTTGAAACTGTTCATTTTGACTATTTTCCCAGAAAAGAATATCATAATTATCATCCCCCCATGGACCACAGTGCTGACATGTCCTTCAAGCACTAAAACTTGTGTGCACAGCTAAATGATAATTAATCAGCCCTCTTCCGTATGTGTCTCAAGCTCTTATAGGCTCTCCAAAACATCAGTTTCTATAAAGCACTTATTTTGACAGGGATTGAGTCAGTGGGCTTCAGCCGTTCGCCATCACGTCAGGGTTACCCATTGAATTCCATTCATTTTAGAAGTTATAAATATGGCCTACAGGCAGCATGGGTGCTTGGATACAGCTTTTCATGCCGGGGGCAACTGAGAAGATGAGCACTTCAGCGCTCATCATTCACCATCACATCGGGGTCATACATTGATGTCCATTCATTTTAGCAGGTCCAGGCCTCATTTATAAAAGAGCCATGGGATGGAACCTCTTGTCTTAGAGGCTAGAGCTAGAGGCTGCCCCACACACTGCACCAAACCAATGGGACATGCACAATGCACATACAGTGTTAGGTAGGGATTTGAAAAAATGTATCTTAAGTCTTAGCCATCATCCCACTGTGTGTCTGTGGTGTTGTGTGCAGGTGGTCAGCTCAGCCACTCCCTGTGGAGACTTTTTCTTCCGCTGCTGTGAGACCAAGAGTGAAGGACCCACTGAGCACTCTCCTACTGACCTGGACCTGCACATCATCGTCATCTGGAAGGTAAGGACTAGAGGAGGGGGCAGAGAGGTGAGAGTGGGCGCAGGGGAGAGAGTGGGCGCAGGGGAGCGAGCAGTCAGAGGAGAGAGCAGTGCATATACAAAAATTCCAGCTGTGATGTTTGGAGCCTTTGCTCTGACCCTGGTGTTTGTCCACAGGCTTTTGTGGTGGAGGACAACAAGCAGCTGATCCTGGAGGGACAGCTCCATGTGGCCCTGCAGGACATAGGCCAGAAGTCCCCCGAGCCACACAACGTATGCATCTCACACACATGCTGGCTTTCATATTTTTTGGGGGACATGCCATTGGTTATTAACCATAGTCACTATCTAACCTTGATCTAAATTTAACCCATATCTGAACTATAAACCATGCTGTTGATCAAAAGAAAAAGGTGCAGAGTTTAGTCCCGACAGTGTGATAAATACAAATACACATGGCATTAGCCAAAAACCATGGGCTGTGTTTCTGAGCTGCCCATGGAGATGCTGTATGTACATGTTCTCATGGCATGTGTTTCAGCTGGACACTGCAGACATGATGCTGCTCAGGTTCCGCTCGGAGCCGGCCCCTCCTCCTGCAGCCCCCAAACTGGACTTCAGTGAGCTGGTCCGGACCAACCTAAGCTATCCTGAGAGCCACAGTCATGCCTTCGGTTCTAGCAGGTCATTGCCAAAAAAAATTGATTACATTTTACCATGATTGAAACATGTAACTGTTTTTCTCCTCTAAGCGCCTACTTATTATCAATAGTTAAGCAGTTGGTCACAACTTATTTCAATTCAGCAAGACAGGAGCTTCAACAGGAGCTTGGTCTATCGCCCCCTAACTGTGCGTGTGTCCACAGCATGTGCGTGGTGTGTGTGAGCCTGACACTCACCAACATGTCTGTGAGCGTGGCTCACGTCAGTGTGGAGCTGCAGCACCGAGCCTCTGGGTGAGAAATCCTCTTTCTTTTTGGAGACTGGGGTGAGACTGGGGTGAGACTGGGGTGAGACTGGGGTGAGACTGGGGTGAGACTGGGGTGAGACTGGGGTGAGACTGGGGTGAGACTGGGGTGAGACTGGGGTGAAATGGATGAACAACTTTTGAATAGTTGTCATAGTTGATGTTTACTAAATAAACACTCCAAATGGGAAATGTGTCAAAATCAAATCACTGTTTTCTTAGAGCTTTTTAGTGAGTGTAAAATGTTTATATTTTGTATTTCCTACAGCTATCTGAGTCTTTCAATCTGCCTGTCACTCACTCAGAGCATGACAGACGCTGACCATTCTAAACAGCATGTACCTGAGTTGCAAGATTAATCACAGTCAAATCAAAATCACAGTTTGAATGATGGCAGTGAGCAAACTACTAACTACTAAGACTGCATTATTTAAGTAAATGTCTGTGTAATCCCTCAGTCCTCCAGGTCTAATCCATAGCCAACTGCGCAAATCGTTGTAGGAGTGAAGACATTTTGCTGCTCATCCAAGCCTCTTCAGTGCTGGTCAGACTGCTGGTGGACACTGCCTTATATCTCATATGATATAATGACATAAGGCAGTGACCACCAGCAATGACCAGAACTGAAGCGACTTGGATGAGCAGAGAAACATCTTCACTCCAACGATTTGTCCAGTTGACAGATTTAAACTTCGTCTTTTGCTATTAAAAATACAATCTTCTACATTTTTTTTTTTTTTTTATGGGAAAACAACTGCTAACCCTTTAGTTTAGATCTCTACAAACATGTTCTGAAATGCATGAGAAACACTGACCCAGATTGGTACATGAAAGTTTACCCAGCCCTTAATAAGTGTTTCTGGTGTTTTGTGGCAGTGAGGTGGCTGACCAGTGCACCCTGTTCTCCTGGGTGGGGAAGAGCCTGTACCGTGTGGTGCTGGGGCCAGAGGAGGTGCGCTGTCTGCCCCTGCGTGCGTGCTTCTACAGCGCCGGAGTGTACGACCTGAGCAGCTGTAGAGTCCTGGTCAGACCGGCGCAGTCAGATGCCCTTCCAGAGAGCATCCACAGCTACGGCCCCGCGCTCATTGTCATAAACAACGCCTGACCGCTAGTTGATGGTGCAGGAGTGACACTACACCAGACTGACCCCTATTCTACAGTATAACTAAAGCACATGCAGCTGGTCACCACAACTAGGGATCTCGTGACAGATTGTTTTCCTGTTTACACCGAAGCCCTTTTCAGGATCCCCTTCACATTGCTAATGCACTTCCCAGATAGAATGTGGAGTAGCATGTGCAGGAGCAGGGCGTAGTGTGAAGCAGAAGAGGTTTGGGTTGGTGCTTTGTTCTCCCTTTGTAGACCTGGTGGAGTGGTGTGTCTGCAGCACTGACTGGACTAACTACAGACTCATGTCTCAAACGCTTTTTTTCGGATTTTGCATATTGCACCATTGTTTGCTTGTAATTTATATTCTGGGATCAAAATTAATTATCTGGACATTGTTATTAAGCACATTAAACATTTCTGTCAATCTTCTCATTGTGTGCTCAATCAGCAGTGATTCAAGCATAAAGGGCAAGCTTTGTTTCCTTCCCTCATTTGAGGACACAGATCTGAAGTATAAAACTTAAAAAGATTTTAATTTTAAAACAGGCGCAGTTATTGGCCTGTGGACCCCTTGTTTTCCTGGCTTCACTTCAAACACCAAGAATCAAACTCAAGTGTACTATAGTCTATACCCTGGAGTCATGATTACAGATTTCACAGAATCATTTTTCAGGTACACAACCAACTACCTGCCTAAATATGACCAGTTTATAATTGGTGCACGATTAAAAGGGTATTTAAAAACTCCTAAAACACCTAAATAAATGAGACCGGCATGGTTCTTTTTGGATCTTTATTCACAAACTTAATCTTTCTTGGCAGCAGCTTTCCTCATGGCGGCCAGGACGTTGGTCAACTCCTCCCTCTTTCTCTTGGCACGGATGTGAGTTCCAATCTGCAGCACAGGGAGAAAAGATGAATATCCTCCACATCAGGACAAAAAAAAAAAAAAAGGCATTTCTGCCCCCATCCACTCTGTACATGTGGGAGAGGGTCCGTGGAGCAGAGATATATGGGAGTAATTTTGGTGTAGTTCAACATTGGGTCGATAAAACCCTTTTATACTTAATATCAACTTTTATCTGCATATTCTGACAGCAAAACTTGGACATGTAGAGTGGACTAGAGTAGCAATACTGTAATCTAGTATACTTAAAGTGCATATGACAGGTTATGTTTTTCTATGACTAATATTTACCACAGGTACTATTCCAAACAATTCTTTTGCCACTAAACTGATGTAAAACTAAGTACAGTACAGAAATGCAGGAAATAGTGCAGTGTTTTAACAGGGCTGCCGAATGTCCGCTGTGCTCAAAATTCAGTGACTTACAGCAATTGCATGTTACCGCAGTTATACTTTTTGCCTGAAGTGTAAATTTGGTAAAGATACCCACTGAAGAATGTTTCAATATTAACTATAATGTAAATGCAAACAAGTGTCAATATGGGACAAAAAGGAGGTCTGTGGAAATTTAACAAAATCTATGCAATTGATAAAATATTCAGAGCTTAAAACTTTCACCTGACCAGTCTGTGCATTAGATCCCCGTCTGGGAGGTGAGTCGGCACTGTTGGGAGCTCAGCCTCTGGCCAATCCTACTGTCTAAAACAGAATCTCTCTGCCTGTGTCATCAAGACAACAAATTACAGAGCATTGGTCATACCCCGGTGGCAGTGAAAAGGGGAGTAGACCGGTATAATGGCATTTTGAAAATAAGCAATTAAAAATTGGTCGAATATGCACGAATCACTCCAAATACTAAATAGTGAGGGGGAATAACCAACATGGTTAAAATCTCTGAAAAATGTATTTTGCAAAATAAGTTTGCTGCAACAAAAGGCGTTGTCATTTGTATTAGTCTAATAACTATAGTATAATTTAGAAAAAACTGACCCTTGTTAACATTATGGTTGCCAGCAAACAACAAAGTTTAAATCTGTCAACTGGACAAATCGTAACAGTGAAATTTGTCCAGTTGACAGACCTTCATCTTTTGCTATGGATGAGACCTGGACGAGTAAGGGATTACAGACATAATGGCTGCTACTTGGACAGTTAGCGGACTACCTCATACCTTATATATGCCATATTTGCTGCCCTGTCTAAGAAGGAAAAAAATAATAATAATAATTTTGTCCCATATGCACTTTAAAAATAATTATGTGGTCTTACACTAGTCCTACTTTTGAACAAGACCATTCTAAAACTATTAATAAACAATCTAATTTTGTCCCAATGATGCATTTTCCCTTTTTTATTTTGATACTAGTTTCAGTATCTGGACATTTTTAGTGCACTGACCCTCTTCTTGATGAACTTGAGGGCCCTCTTGTCCTTGGACACTTTGAGCAACTCCATGGCCCTCCTCTCGTAGGGAGCGAAGCCACACACCTCACGGATCATGTCACGCACAAACTTACTGTGTTTGGTCAGACGCTGTGGGGGGAGAAAAAAAAAAAACAGTCTCAGCAATGCTAACTGTGTTCTACAAATCTGCTGCTAAAGATTTTAAATACATATGACCTAGCTTATAGCCGGTCACTACAATTACAGCCAGCACAAATAAACTTGAGGGTAAAAATGACCTTTTTATCAGGAAAGGTTTCACTGTACTGAAGACAATGGGCTAATAACCATAACACATCAAAACCAGTAACTAATTTTAATGTGAACTTTAGTGTGATAAATGCATTTACCAGTAATAAATGGAATAAACGATTTGGGGAAAAATATCTAATTGCCATTTTTCTGAAAAGCATTTCAAATACAATTTTATACAAGTCCAGGATAATTAGCAATAAGTGTGAAATATGAACTGACAAATAATTTTGTCATTATTATAACGCTTCAAAAATTGCTACCTTTGAAAGATTAATCGCTGTCAAATCAAAATAACAGTGTTCCTAGTAGTGACCCTGCAGCCAGATTACTCTGTGGTCATTTTTAAATATCTGTTGCTAATGTATCTATAGATGTTACAGTTTAGGATGTCCAATCTGATCACTACTGGTAAGCTTTCCATGTTTAGGCTTGTGCCTGAGGCAGCATATGTCAAGCCCTGGGAGTGGATAATAACCCAGCAGCACTAATCCTATTATTATTGGAATATCTATGCGAGTATTGTTTCTAAAGACTGCACTAAAGGTGGAGGAATCCCAACATGGATGAATTATTACAACTTAGTGCCATAGGCAATGTCAGAAACAATACATGCATTGATGTGATCTTTTCTGCATAAAAATACTTTGATTTAACTACACTATACTTTGTTTACTATCAAGGCATTCTCTGATCAGGTTGGTGGATGACCGCTCCAACCACTGGCACCCCACGACCCAGGGTGTACAGCAATGTTAACAGAATATATGTGATGTACAATAGCTGTAGTGAGTACAGGTCACACTGGAAGTCACTCACCCCACGCCGGCGGCTGTGTTTCGGAGCGGACACGTTCTTGGTGACCGGGTGGCCCTTGTTCAGGCCCACGGCCATAGGGTAGCGGATAGCCATATCTGCAAGAGTCGGATGTTGGTTAGAGTGTAAACGGGTTTAAAACGCTCAGTGCGGGCTACAGGCGTCAACGGAGCTGGGCTATGATTATAAGTGCTATCTCTGATCTAATGTCAGCAATATTGACTAGAAATTCTGCACAGAGGTTTCCTTGTATCTGTAACTCGCGTTCCACATAACAAAACTCAAAGATTGCACAGATAAAAGGAAGATTTCAGATGCATTATATGTGAGGGCTAAATGTTACCTGCTGTCTTTAATGGCGGTTAAACCGGAAAGACGGCAGTGAGGCACAAGCGGCCGGAAGAGAGTTTAACAGTGCGGGCTGCAGCGCCCCCTCTGGAAGTCTTTTCATTATACTCAGTGTTTCTGTGCAAAATGATCAGACGATATGGATCATTAGACCTGAAATATGGCCATATTTATAATGTTAAAATAAATCGAAGTCAATGGAAGTCAATGGGCGACCTCGACGAGACGTGGGGAATGTCGAGAACTTTACAAAAACGGATAATATGTCATTATAATGTTAACGGATATATTGTTTTTGGTAAAAGTATTGTTGTTGTTTTTTTTATTTAGTTATCCTCTATCCTGCTCTTTGAGCAGGAATTTGATCCCCTAAACGAATTAGCATCTTCACAAGGTCTTTTACTTTTGTTCTTGGGTTGATTTGCACATTTTGGACCAAAGCATGTTCATCTCTGGGACACAGAACCTGTCTCCTTTCTCAGATGTATGATGGCTGGACATTCTCATGGTCTTTATACTTGCGTATAATTGTTTGAATAGATGAATGTGGCACCTTCAGGCATTTGGAAATTGCACCTAAGGATGAACTAGACTTGTTCAAGTCCACAATTCTCTTCCTGATATCTTGGCTGATTTCTTTTGACTTTACCATGATGTTACACACAGAAGCAGTGTTTCAGGTGTGTCTTCAAATACATCCACATCTGTGTCTCTAATGAACTCAAATGTTGTCAATAAGCCTATATTCGGGCATTCAGCAAATACAAATAATTTTGGTAATCCTAACTGTCCTAAAAGAGGAAAAGTTTAGTCTTGATTTCCTGTCTGTGATTTGTGTTGTCAGCATGTGTGTGGGTGTGTGTGTGTGTGTGTGTGTGTGTATATATATATATATATATATACTTATTTTTAAGACATGGCTTTTTTTTGAGCTACTGTTACAATACATAAAAGCGCTCTTAACATACAAGATGGAATGGTGCAGGTTGACAAAAATATGTGTAATTTATGGTAAAATTATTTAAAACATTTTCACAATATAGCCTAATGTATATCTCAGGTCTGAGGAAAGGAGAAATCACTCTGGAATAAACAGTTGGGAATCCTTTTGAAACCTATTCATATTAGACTAACTTATAGTCAGTGTACACAGACACTTCACAATGACAAATGTATGAAAACTTTATTAACACACTGACACAAAGCACAGTTGACATTGAAAAGTCAGATCATTTCTTCTTCCAGAATTGTGTGTACTGGTCGGCTCTGAACTGGTCGTGGTACTCCTCTGCTTGGGGTGTCTGGGGACTCCTCTTCACCTCCCTCTTCTTCAGCCTTAACCTGCGCTCCTCCTCTGACAGCATGGACACGTCTACGGGCATCTATAGGAGCAGGACAACACCATAAGGACTGTGCCAGGAACTGTGCAGGACTACCACTACGATTTGAGCCATGTTAGAAATCCTCATTATAAACCTAAAGTGGTGTTGCATCTGTACGTTTAGATTGTCTCCCTCTCTCCAGAGCGCCCCCTGTCTGTCAGCCAGTGGTAATCAGTCTATTTATTACTATTCATGTTTTCAATGCAAGAAAATTCAAACCAAGCATCTAGTGTTTTACCCCCTTTTAAACTGCATCAGTCTGCCAGCAGAGAGCAATAGCAGGGTCGTTAAAGGTCTAATAGGATAGTTTCAGCTGAAACTGGAGACAATAGCTGTTTACAGTTTCGTTAACATTATAATGACATTATCCGTTTTTGTAAAGTTCTCGACATTCCCCACGTCTCGTCGGGGTTGCCCATTGACTTCCATTGACTTTGATTTATTTTATTTTAACATTTATAGTTAGCTCCTCCCTTCAGATAGACATAAGGCAGTGTCCACCAGTCATCTGACCAGAACTGAAGAAGTGGCTTGGATGGGCAGTAAAATGTCTTCATTCCTACAACAATTTGTCCAGTTGACAGATTTAAATTTTGTCTTTTGCTATGGATCAGACCTGGACGACTGAAGCATTACACAGACAAATCAAGGCAGAATTACTTTGTGTGCATGTGAGTGTATTGAAAATTAACGCAATCTTTTAAATACCAGTCCAAATGTGATGTGAGCCAAAGTCTAAAGACAACAGGACACCAGGAAAAAGCTGCCACATACACAAATCAACTCCTACATCTTTGTTTTGAGGTTGCATTTGCTTTTTTTTTTTTTGGAACAAACTGCCTCCTGATATGCGTGCCATTACCTACTTTGGTCTTTTTAAATTCAGGCTTAAAACATATTTATTCAGACTGGCTTTCAACACTTAGTAATGTTGTGACACATTATTATTATTTATATTTTGTTGTATTAATGTATTTTATTTTATTCTCCTATTTTACTGTTTTAGTATAATTTTAACTTGTTTTTTATTTGATTTTACTGGAAAGCCCTTTGGTCACAATGAGTGTTGTAAAGCGCTCTATAAATAAACGTTGATTCATTGATTGATTAAGCCTGTGTTCTTACCCTTTTATAAAATATCCTACAATAACAGTTGAACCTGGGTTGCAAGTGCCTTAACCTACAGATACAGGACACAAAGTTTTTCTCATTCTGAGTATATGGACAGGCCATGCCTCATGTGAAAGCTAAAAACCTCCACAATTCACTCACTGAGCTGCAGAGGCTGCACTAGCACTGATTAATGATTGGCTGCAGGTGCTGGGGTTTAGGTAGTGACAATTCAGATCAGAGGGTACTTTTAGGTTTAAACCAACTTTTTCTGCAGTGAAATTGGCAACCCAAATGAGACACTGATGTGAGGCTCATTGTGCCTTCTGATTGGACATAATGTGGTTCTCAAGACCATATCCAATGTTTTTGTTATTAAGAATAAATCGGCATAAGAATCATCATTAGAACTAGTAGTTATAAGTATCTGAGGACACAGATGGGTAAAATTTAAAATCCTACAGTTTCTTTAAAGAAGGCGTATTTCACTTTTATGGGGCATTAACTGCTAACACATAACATTCAGATTACCATGTTACCTTTTATTGTTTTGATGCTATATTCACTGAAAACAACATATTAACATGTTTAAATCTTTTAAGTTTTGTTTTTGACACTATGAATCCTCCCTTAGCTCCTCACACTAAGTCACTTCCTCATCACAAAATAATCAACATGCATCCCGCTAAGAAACTACACAAATCGGATCAGGTTTGTGACAACGTGGTGTATCGTTTTGCATCATGCTTCTGTATATTAATAGGAAATTGCCTTGCGGGAGCATTGGACGGAATCTTAGAGCTAACTCTAAGGAGGGTTTGAATAGGGCCAGGGAGAGATCGCTAAAATACTTAGACATGGATAGATGACATCAAAAACCTCTTCAGCTTAAAAAAAATCTATTTTGCATAAAGTCAAAATGAGTCTTAGAAGAGGCACAGAAAATGGAGTGTTGTATATGTGTAGGTTCATCCACAGGAGGGACCAGGCTGAGATGGCAGGACTTGTCACTCACCACCAGTAGACGTCGCGGCTCTCTGTAACGGATGTGCACTGTGGAGCCATCAGGCCGGAGCAGCAGTACAGGGAAGCCTCTCTCGTACACCTGCCTCCCACAACGCACCACGCTGGAGCGATTAGAGTTCAGCTGGGCTGTGTGTGTGTGGAGGGGGCAGGCCTGGGATACTGCCTGGGACACAGCCAGGGCCCTGGATACAGCACAGACACACCATCAGGATAGGCTGGTTACGTTAAAAAATGTATATTTATATTGCTCCAGATGGTGATCAATGATAATATTGAAACTACTTCATCTATTAAAAAAAACAAAAAACAAAACAGTATCATTAAAAGACCTGAGCTACCAGTAAAGATACTGCATATGTATACATAAATACTAATTCAAATTGTGATTTCGGTTCGATAATAATGAATTGTGAAGGCCTAAATCAAACTAAAAACTTACTTAGATTATAAGGATTTATATGGGACAACATCAGAAAGGAGTTAATGAGTGATTTAGCTGATGATTTGGTATATTTTGGTATTTATGTAAAAGGTTAGATTAAACTCATGATTCACAAATTGTACATAAATACATTGTTTCCTAGTACTTTTTTTCTGCATAGATAGTTGGTTTTGCATGAACTCCTGGGCAAGTGTAGTCTTGTGAGCGTAGTTTGGGTCAGATACATGGACATAGGCAATTGTTTTGAGAGCTTTTGCCCTCTTTTTGGTCGACTAATTAAGCCATAGGACATGTCGACCAAAAATGTTTTTAGTCGACTACAGCCCTAGTAATTAGATTACTTTTCCAAGGAGTAACCAGTAGTCAATAATCGGATTAGTTTTGCAAAGTAATTTGACCAACACAGACTCACTGAGAGAATGGTGGCCTTGCTCCACAAATTTGTCCATTTAATCTTATGGCTTAGTCCTTTCAGTAACAAAAATCATTGATTGAATAATGGTGCCACTTTCAGAAACTTAAAAAATAATTTCACATTAAATATTTATTAAAAGGCCCATATTGCACTATTTTCTGATCTATGTTATTAAGCCGTTTCCTCACAAACATTCCTGGAGTTGTGTTTTGTTTCATTCACACATGTTTAACACCCAAATCATGTTCTCTCAAACTGAAAACACTCTGTGATGTCATGTACTAATACAGGAATTAAACTCCATACACCTTCACTAGAATCATTTTGATCATTTTCGCTCTCTAACTGGCCCAATTTTGAAGTTACAGCTATTGTTTTAGCCTCATTAAAACTACTTCACTCCTTGGTGCATGAGCAGATATTACAGACTTAGCTGTAGAAATGATTAAAATAGCCTTAAGTTGCTGCTTTTATTTTTGAATATTTTGATTTAGACTATTGAAGAGTAAAACAGTTCAGCTCAAGCTAAAAAAAAAGAGGAGTGGTTGAACTTAAAACCACTACATGACATCACAAGGTGGAACAGAGCACTTTCAGCTTTGAGTCATCCTGCATTATCATCTTCAAACGTGTGTGAATGAAACAAAACTCCAGGTGTGTTTTTGAGGAGGTAACACCATTACAGCATGGGTTAAAGCACACAAGAGACCCTTTGGGCTTGCCTGAGGAGACCACCAGCACCAGAGGGGACACACAGGACACCCCAGCCAGATCAGGAATGCTCACACTGGGACATTTTGTTTTGTGCCTCTCTCTGGCCACGTATCTGCTGGTATTTAAGTCTATGATCGTGTGATTTGACCATCTTACAGAATAAAAGTCATTTAAAATGTGCTGGCATAGGTCAGAATGGGGGAACACAACAAAAACTTGTCTTGTTTGACTATTTTCTAATGAGATACATGTTCCGTTGGTCCGAAGTGGTTATTGATTTTTTTCTAATAAATACATGTCCTTTGCGTCATTGGGGGTCGAGTGTCATCTATGCTCATCGTTGGTTTGCCCGTGCTCAGCCTCACCGCCCCGGGTCACCGTGTCCCGGGTCAGGGTGTAGCTGTGTGTGGTGTGACAGCGTGCGTTGGGTCGGCTCTTACCGGGGCAGCAGGCTCCACGGGCGGTACGCGCTCACCACAGACATGCTGGACCCGATCCTTCTGTCACAGACTTGAAGCGCACGCCTCGTCACGACCTGGACACGTTTCGTCGGCTCTTTTACTGTTTCCCTGGTCCGGTTCAGCGCCGCCCTCTGGACTCACAGTGGCAGTACTTACACAAGCGTTAGAACCAGAGAAGTCTGAGGTTCACACTCTTCCCAGGAGAGAGCGGTATAACCCCGTCACCACTACGCTGCTGCCTACAAAAACCCCAAAAGAAGAAAATCACTTCCGTAAACTCACCCATGTCCCTGTGTGGTCAGTTTGTGGTCAATGTGATACAACGCGTCTGTCTGCTTGCCATTTGTTCCAGAGCTTCCGGGATCTAGACTAGGTCCAAATGCTTGCCCCTGGTGCATGAGCGCGGCTGTGACCGTGCGCTTTAGTCCCGGGGCAGTTCTGGGCGGTCCCTGTGCGCACTTGTCCCGTGACCAACGCGTGATGAACAACTGACGAAGACAACACGGAGGTGAGACTTTCGGCTTGTGTCCCGGCTACTTCTGTTGACCCGGTGCAGGTTTAAGGTAGGGAAGGGGGCGGAGGGAGGGAGGCTAGAGGCCAGGGACAGAGGGATATAAAGTCCAAAACACGAAATAACGCATTGTTTTGGGCTGCTCTGTCGGCTCTTTATCACACTGTCAGTCGTCACTGTCACACACGGAAAGGACAGTCCCTGACATATGATGGGCTCCCCTACTGTGGACCTGTGGGATGGGGTTTGTCTCACAAAGGCTCAGGCGCTCAGGACCATGTACAGGACAGGTGCCCTGGTGCCACTGTGCATAATGTGTATTTGTGTATGTTTCAGATATGCCTGTGATCAGGAGGGCCCTCTTCCCCTGGGGGGCTCCAGCCTCACTGCTCTGGACTCTGTTGCTGCTGGTGGGCTTTTCAGGTGAGTGCTGCCCCACACGTAGTTTTTAAATCAAAGGACTTGGACAGTATTTTGACAGATCATCCTAAATGTTTGATCAGTTTGCAGAGAAAGCTCTCCACACGCTGAATGTCTTTACACCTTTACCTCAACTCACTTATTTAAGAGAGGACTGTGGTTGTGCATTTTCTGATTATGTTATTTTGTGGATGATAGTCACACTGAGAGATTTATTCTGCCCCTGTACAGTGTGCCAGTGTCAGTACAGTGTGTCAGTGTCAGCCTCTGGTGTCTCCTGCACTCCTGTTCTTTTGCACATGCACATCTCCTCCCTGTGTCTAAACCACTGCACTCTCATAGAGCTTCTGTGGCCTTCTATGTCTTTATTTTATCATTTTATTTTATTATTCCTGGTATTATGTAGCTTGATCAAAACTATAAGGTAACCGCATTGAAACTGTACTTCATGGCATTATGGCGTAGTTTTTGTTTTATCTGGTGGGCTCTGAGGCTCCTGTCCCTCATCCATGCTCTTGTCTCACACTTGTGTCTGATGTCCTCAGAGTCTAAGCTGCAGCTGTCCGCTCCAGAGGCTGTCACGCTCCAACTGCTCCAGCAAGACACGGTTCACATCAGCAGCAGGTGAGCAGGGACACACAAGGACAAGGGACATACAGGACAGAGTACACACAGGATAGGACAGGGGACAGTTGTCTTACTCAATTCTTGTGTGTTTACAGTGCCCCTCTGAACGAGACTCTGGTGCTGTTGCTCAATGTGACGTCCAGCTCCATCAGCAACTGGTCCAGTGTGGTGTCCCTCCCTCACGAGGTAATGCCAGGACCCCGGTGCCACACATGTACCACCCAGTAATACTACCCCAGAAAGTAGTGGCACCCCAGAAAGTAGTGGCACCCCAGAAAGTAGTGGCACCCCAGAAAGTAGTGGCACCCCAGTAAGTAGTGGCACCCCAGTAAGTAGTGGCACCCCAGTAAGTAGTGGCACCCCAGTAAGTAGTGGCACCCCAGTAAGTAGTGGCACCCCAGTAAGTAGTGGCACCCCAGTAGTGGCACCCCAGTAGTGGCACCCCAGTAGTGGCACCCCAGTAGTGGCACCCCAGTAGTGGCACCCCAGTAATATTCCATTTCCATCCCAGTAATACCCCAGTATCACCGCAGCACTACCACCTCAGTATTACCCCAGTAATACTACTACTACAAGTAGTACTATTACTCCAGTAACATCCCCAGTACTATCCCAGTTATACCCCTCCCAAAAAAAAAAAAAAAAAAAGATTCCATATTTTTCTGTAACATCCTCACAAAGTGTTGCTTTCCTAAAACTCAAGCTTCTCTTTAATGTGACGGAGTGAGTTTGAAATGTGTTTGATGCTGTGTTACATTTTTGGTCTTATCACAGGTCCCTCTGAGTGCAGGTAGCTCAGAGGCCTTGTTTAACGTGAGTGCGCTGGCTGTAGGACAGGTCACCGCCTTCCTGAACTCCAACCGCTCTGACCTCAGGTGGGTTTGAGGCATGGTGACCCCTCCCCCGTGTTTGTGCTCCTGATTGCTCTTGTCTGCTCCTGACTAATTTTGATTGCTCCTATCTTCTGCTGACTGCTTCTGACCACTTCTGACTGCTCCCTGTATTACAGCGTGTCCCTGCGGATCCGTTTTCTGGTCATCCACAGCCAAGTGGTGGAGTTGCTGAGTGAGGTCATTGGCTGGATCTACTTCCTGGCCTGGTCCGTGTCCTTCTACCCACAGGCCTGGGAGAACTGGACCAGGAAGAGGTGACACTCACATACTTGACAGTGTTTATTTTGACAAGAAATATTTAAAAGTGCTGATTTTTACTGTCTTAAAACATGAAAAACAAAACTAGATCGTTTTAAACAGTTTGCAGTGGTCCAAAGTTATTCCTCACTGACCTTATGCATTCTGAGCATTGTAATTATTCACTTTTCACAACTCTTCTGAGTTTTGCTGTCGCAATAAAGGTAACTATTAACATGCTAACGAGCATTTCCTGATTATCGGACAATGAATCCCTTTGTAATGAGATTACTGCAGACAGTAACCAGTGAACTTACTTTGACCTCAAGAGCTGCTTATACACTATCTGTACTGGGGCTAGACACATTTTGTTCAGATACATGGAATTTGGTACAAGGCCTTTAAGTTTTTATTAGTCAAAATAAATTTAAATTTTATTCTGGTTTTAGTGGATGAAAATGTTGTGCTTATTTAGTCAAACTGAATTTTTTTTTTAAATTTTAATTATAAACTGTAATCCATTACTTGATGGGACTGTAACAAACAGCCCATTTGTTACGAAAGTAACAACATTTTACACTCGTCACGATGGGTATTTTAAATTGCACTTGCACTTTAATAGCACACTGCACTTTGAACATTATTTGCACTTTAAAAAAGACAATTGCACACAAAGGATTTTAAAATGTTTATTTAGCTTATCTGTTCTTTTACCCAATTTTTTGTCTAGAGGCACAGTGGCATTTTAATTGAAGCTGTGTGACCTGGAGGGAAAAGAAGACAAACTTAAAGTTAACACCTAATAATTAAGTTGGATATGTGCAATATTAGTGCAATGCTTGTTTAAGAATGTTTATAAGTGTGTTGTGTAATTTGTAGTGTTTTTAGTGAATTTAACTTACCCGCTGTGTCCTTGTGTCTAGGTTCCCGGTGAAACGAGTTCCCTTAAAAGGACCAAGGCAGGGAATGTGTAGGGAAAGCATGTTGGGCATTTTAAATGGTTTATGGGTTTTAAGTATATTTGGTCTTTGTTTTTAGGGTTTATGCGTGCATATAAATGTATAAAGTTAATTTGGTTTATGGGTTTATTTGGTCTTATGGAGGTGTAAGAATTTTAAAGAGCAAATGTTATTTTTAAACACCCCTTTTAAGTAACACTAGTTTTATCCAACTATTGGGACAGTATAAAAGGCGCCTGAAACCAACACACCATGCTCAGCTGCTGGAGGAGACACTGCTCCTCAAACTTCTATTGCACAAGGCACTTTGGTGAATAGTTGAAAAAGAAATAAAAACTGTGGACCACTCCCTTGCTACTGTCTTCTGTCTCACATCCTACCGCTAAAGGCCAGCCTATGTTAGAGGGACATACAGATGTTTGCCTTCGACATTAAAGTGGAACTTGGATCGAGTCTTCATTCATATTTATTGTTTAGTTTTAGTCAGCAAAAATATGCTAAAATTATTTGAGTTGAAATGAACAATGATGTTGCTCTGAGCTAAGTCTTGATAACACTGCTGCTCTGTTTCAGTGTGGTGGGGCTCAACCTGGACTTTCTGGCTCTGAATCTGACAGGATTCTTCGCCTACAGCGTCTTCAACATCGCCCTCTTCTGGGTGCAACCTATAAAGGTACCACTTTTTTGGGCTCTGACACCATGTCACTACATTTACATGCACACCAGGAAAACCAATCCCCAGCCTAGTCCAATTTGAGCAGGATTTGTAAATCACATACCATTGCTCCGCTCATGCTAGGAGAGGCATTCAACTGCCTGGGGCAAAAAACAGCATTTGGACATGTACTCTCATTTTAAATTAGCAGCAATAACAAACTGTAGTCTCTCCACTGCAGACTAGCACATGTTTAAAGGGAAAGTCAAAACAATTTGAGCTTCAATATGTTTATTTACGCAACAGACAGCAACATATTTTCTGCTACCGTATCTAAAAATCAAATGCACTATGCTTATCAGTGGTGTAGTGGCTTTAGGTGATGCTCATAGTGGTTACTGAATATCTCTACCCTTTCTCCCCCATTACAATAATTGTAGCTTATCTACATTTATTTTTATATATATATATATATATATATATATATATATGTATATGTATGTCTGTTAGCTGTTTTGAATAGCAATTACAGCTACAAAGGCTACATGACTAGATGTCCTTTAACGTCCCTCTGCTCCCAGTTGCACCTATTCATTTCTCTGACCTGCTGTAGACTGAGACAGAAGGCTCTGAGTGGAAAAACTAGCCTACTCCGTTAGTTACCTTTACATGTAAACATAGTGATTTTAAATTGCTTGCATTATTGTACATCAGATGTACCCTAATTCACAGGCCCAAACATTTTACCATTTACATGTTATATTTAATATTCTAAATATTATTAAATTGCACATTTTTTTGTATTACCGGTAATACATATCATTTTTAAGGCTATATTTCTATCAAATATTTCATGAATAAGAAGGAGTAATGTCCTGATTACAGAAAACTACAGTGTCCAATCAGATTTTGTGTTGTTTTGAGGGTTACACTTTCAGAACTACTCTCTCATTCCCCTAACTTACAGACGGCACGTGAAGGGCTCTGGCGTTTGAACTGACACATCAGATTCTCTCTTTGTAGTTATTTGCAGCTCTAGTGCATTGTTTTAGTCCCACCCATGCCTTCTCGCAGGCCTGAAGATGCTTTTGTTTGGATTTTTCTTTTGGACTAACAATGGGATTTACACTGCCTGGCCAAAAAAAAAAATCGCCACCTGGATTTAACTAAGGAAATAGGTCGGGGTTCAGCAATAGTATTTGCTCAAAGAATGAGGTCAGCTGACACCTGAATATGTCCAGGTTATTCCATCAATGGATTTTTTCTTCCCTGATGGCACGGGCATATTCCAAGATGACAATGCCAGTATTCATCAGGCTCAAATTGTGAAAGAGTGGTTCAGGAGCATGAGACATAATTTTCACACATGGATTGTCCACCACATAGTCCAGACCTTAACCCCATTGAGAATCTCTGGGATGTGTTGGAGAAGGCTTTGTGCAGCGGTCAGACTCGACCATCATCAATGCAAGATCTTGATGAAAAATTAATGCAACAGTGGATGGAAATAAATCTTGTGACTTTGCAGAAGCTTATCAAAACAATGTCACATCGAATGCGTGCCGTAATTAAAGCTAAAGGCAGTCGAATGAAATATTAGAGTGTGTGACTTTTTTTTTGGGTGCCGTGTCCGCTATGTAAGTTGTCCCGAAATGTTCAAAAGAGCATCTAAAAACACCTGGGCTACTAGCAAAGTAGACACAAGGACCTCACGGAGCACAGAATGAATGAACTATTGGATTACACATCGGATGGCCTGATGTAGAACAAGTTCATCAGAGAAGACTGCAGAGGTGTGTGTGAGTGAAGTGTAGTAACAGTGTGGTGAGAGTAATAATGTATGCAATCTATGCGCAGTCACCACGATAATAGCTGTCAAAATAACACATGTCAAAAACGTGTCATTGCAGCTATGCCCAGTTGTTGATGTGCGTTCTCATTGTGACTCGGTGTGTGCCCTGGTGTGGTTGCATCGATCAGCTGTTTGTGATGTTGAGGTGTGTGGAGACTAGCAGCGCACTTCAATCTTATCTGTTGTGGTCATGATTTTATGCATTTAAGCACTGAGAACGTCAGCTCAGTTTAACTTCTGGGCGAGGTCACAGTGGAGAGCAGAGGATGTTCAGCAAGGCTCATGTTCCATGTGGGCTGGAAACTGGTTGGTTCTTGAGCCCTGCCTCACATGCGCCTCTGCCGGTGTGTGGAGGGGTTGAGAATGTGTACGGTTGCTTTGGCCTTTTTACTGATAGTTCCTGGGTCCTGATGGCACCGTTCACCACTGTTGTACATAGTGACAAGTATATGACCAGAATATTACTTTAAAGACCCTATATTATGCTATTTCTGATCTATGTTGTAATGTTGTTTTCCTCATCACAAACATACCCGCAGTAGTGTTAACTTTTTATTTGTGCTTTTTCAAAGTTTAACAAACATACATAAAGTAACACATAAACTATGAGGTCCTACAAAAAACAAAACAGCAAGTTATACATTGAGCTGAGCTTTGTACATAGTCCATTTAGTCAAATTTACCAACCAATCAAATAAGTAATTTTTCCATAACATAAATTTCCTCTATATCTATCCATTGTTTCTATTTCAAATGGTCACTCTTCAACCAATTCCTGGTCATAACTTTCTTGTTAGCCAACAGCATCACTTTAAACAAAGAGTTTAAAGTGATTTAGAGTTTGAATATTGTTGTCTAACAAGCCTAGATACATAACATGTGGGTCATTCACACATGTTTAACACCCAAACCCTGCATATTCAGCCCTGGAATTGCCAATCTCTATTGAACTACACATAAAAGCTAGCTGTTAACTTGCAAACTACCTCTACATGACATCACAAGGTAGAACAGAGCATTTTGAGCTTTGGCGCTATAGACCAATAAACCAGGGTTACTCAAACATGTGTGAATGAAACAAAACATAACTCTGGGCATGATTTTGATGAGGTAACATCATTACAACATGGCTTAAAGGTCACAAGAGTCAGTTTTGTGTAATATTTTTTCTTTTAAAATAACTTGGTGTAATTGTATAATAATTGGTACTTTTCATAATGTGATGTCATATTCCCAGAACCCAAGAACTCACTGTATTACAACTCAAATCTGCATTTTTACAATATTCGCTTTAGCTGCCCCCATCTGTATTAAATATTATTGTTCTATAGAATTTTGTGATGTCATCAGAAACACAGTAACTCATGATATTCTTTACAGACAGATACTAACAGATCAAACTGAATTAAGAACTAAATATGGAACAAGCATTATAAAGACTTGTTGCTGACAGGAGGAGTATCTGAAGAGGGACCCAAATGGCGTGATCCCAGTGACGGCCAGTGACGTGTTCTTCAGCCTGCATGCTCTGCTCCTGTGCTCGCTCTACGTGTGCCAAGCTGCTCTCTACCAGGTGACCTGAGAGGGCCCATACCCTCAAGCCCTTTTGCAAATATATAATATAACTTTACCATGTTTGACATATGATTGAAGGAAATCACTAATACTTTTTGTAGACTTATGACTTTTTATTTATATGGCCCATATTAAGGTATTTTCTGTTCTGTTATGTTTCCTCATCAGAAACATGCCTGGAGTTGTGTTTTTTTCATTCACACATATTTAACACACAAATCCTGCATATTTAGGAGTTCTTTTCTCAAACAGAAAACACTCAGTTCCACCTTTTAATGTCATGTGGTAATACAGGAGGTGCTCCACATACATTCAACCCAGGAATTTCCAATCTCTACTTAACAAAAGGTAAAAGATAGCTGCTACGTTGAAACAGAGCATTTTGAACTTTGGTGATGTAGATGGACTAATAATAAAGGGTTCATCAATTGTATGAAACTGAAACAAAACACAAATCCGGGTGTGGTTTTGAGGAGACAACAGCATTCTAACATGGCTTAAAGCTCAAGAGAGTCAATTTAGCATAATATATGAGCGTTAAAGCAAAATTAAGTACTACTTTAGCAGTAGAGCTTCTGCTGCAGCTCACTTGTGAAAAATAAGGAAGTATAATCATATACACAAACATTTGTAATCTCGCAGTCTTTCCATTAAATGCCCAGCCTTACCTTGCCAAATATAAAAAAGAGTCAGGGTTTCCCAGGAGAATTCTCTCAGACACATTGCAAGGCTGGATTTCCACCTACAGACGATTCAAACAACCTAAAAATATGCGGTTATCCGGACATTGTTTTTGTTATCAAGATGTTTTTGATGTTTTTTTCAGAAGCCATTTTCAATTTGATACCCCTTTTGTGTGTTGGTTGTCTCACCTGCCATATTGTTAAGTATCTGATTAGTTTATCAAGTACACATTAGTTACGTTTGGGTGATGTCATTTGCTCGCGTGAATCCCTGGCCCTCATTTTTGCTTTGATTACATGTTGCCAGCTGATAAAGGACTCATCTGTGTGCACTGTGTTTCAGAGAGGGGGGCAGACCGTCTCCTGGCCCGCTCGAGGCCTCTTGCTGCTCGGCTGGACCTTCGCTCTGGTCACCCTCTTCCTGGCTGTGGCCCAGGTCATCACGTGGCTCCAGTACATCTATTACTTCTCCTACATTAAACTGGCCGTGACACTGGTCAAATATATGCCTCAGGTGAGAGAGACCCATCCAAGCACAGGACAATTTAAAAAAAACAAAAAACAAATCTGGAATGGAGGCATCTGGGGGGCGAAAGTGAAATGAAAAATAATGTAAGTTCAAGGAAAAAAGTAGGATTAATCACAGACTAGTTTGTTACAATTAAAAAAATTTCAAACTCTACTTCAGTACTAAGGAATAGGCTCGATACTCCATTACCACAATGAGGATTAAAAACACTCTTTCACTCTTTTTTTAGATAATAGAATGTGATTTTCAACATTAAATCATAGTACTTTGGATAGTACTAAGGCCACATGGTAACATAAAACATAGTGGTCCATGGGCATGTGCTAGTCTTTATGGTCTTATACTTGTTCTGGTTCAGCATATGATATGTTTGTCATATGATTGAAGAAAATCACTAATACTTTTTGCATTTTAATTAAATGGTCCATATTACACTTTTTTTTTTATATCTATTTTATTTATGTTTACACACAAATATTTAGGCTGTGTTCTTCTCTCAAACTGGGAACAAAGCCCCCGACAACATAGCTCCCAGGATCATTCAAATCCCTCCACCATGTTAAGGTGGCGGTTCAGGGAGGGGACACCTTGTGTCTTGATACAACTCAAGATCATTCTAATGCTATTCAGGAAAGGTTAATTTCTGTGCTGTGAATGTGACTTTTTTAGTCGCAATACCCGCTCAAATCTACTATCAAATCAGAAGTATCTTGTGTTGAGACTAGATTTAATATTGATTGATAAGTATCTGATTTTCTGTAAGTTTGACCACCCTACTTGCCTCCATTCTGGAACATTCTGATGAGAGCATTTTAAAGGGTCTATAGATGTTTAGTATACTAATGAATCTAATGATTGTGTAAGCATACAACCACCTCATTATTTTTTAAGAAAACAGAAGAGGAATGAAGATCTTTTTAAAAGCTGGTAGTGAAAATGTCAGTCCAGTATTTATGAAAATGTTTACTTGTACTAATGTAGGAAACCATCATCAATACGATATCACCCATCCATTGCATAGGGGGAGGGGCCTGTAACCATGACTACATGCAGTACCATATTGCTCATCTCATTTATTGTTACATGACATTTTGTTCAGAGAGTTTGTTGTCATCTTTGAAAATACACAGGTGCATGATTCATACTAATGCAGATCTTAGTTACCCTTCTTCTTTCACTGGTCATTAAAAAGGACAACATTTGAAATCTGCATCCTAACCACTTCCATACCTTGCAAAATAAAATTCTATTCTATCAATTGAATAAAAAGTTTTGTAATGAATATGCTGTGGGACTCATCCAAGAGGCTTCTTCAGTTCTTACAGTATTCTTAAATCGGCAAATGTACCTGCTTTGCACTAAAATTGCCCAGAAGGAACAGTAGACAATATATTTAAAACACTGTAGTCTATACAGGGTTTAGTAGCAAAAATGTTTTAATTTAGTGTCAATTTCTACTTTAAAGGGACTGAATATAGCCTGCACTCTTAATAAAAAAAAAAAAAAGACATGTTCTCATTCTCAGTTTAAGGACAACATATAGCAGAAGTCACTAATTAGGTGCTGGTGCTGGGGTTTTTGGTAGGGACGATTCAGATCAAAGTGTCATTTAAGTTTAAACCAGCATTGAAACTGGCAACCCAAAAGAGAAATTCATGTGAGGCTCATTCTGTGTTCTGACTGAATAATTATCTTGAACCAAAACACCAAGTACATGGCACATCTTGTCCAATGTCTTTTGTAATTTAGAATAAATTGGCGTTATAATTCTTATTAGTGAAAGCTACTGGGATATTTGATTACATGTTTACCTCATATTTGGGGACACGGATAGGTCACGTTTATGGAATTTAAAATCGAAATTTTATGTACGGTTCCTTTAAAGTCACTGCCTTATATCTCTCTGAAGGGAGGAGCTAACTACAATGAAACTAACACACCTTAGTTGCTTACAATAAGGAGTATCTGGTATTAGTCCACTGAACTACCCTAAAGTGTGAAGTGTCACCTGAGTCATATTATCCAGTTTACAAATTACATTTTCTTTTGCAATGGAACCGACACTCACATCTCCCCTCTATACAGATACACTGTTGTATGTCTGGTCTAAAGTGATGTGTTGTCTCAGGCCTACATGAACTACCAGCGCAAGAGCACAGTGGGCTGGAGCATCGGGAACGTGCTGCTGGACTTCACTGGAGGAGTGCTCAGCATCCTACAGATGGTGCTGCAGTCCTACAATAATGGTGCGCTCTCATCCTCAGGCTCTGGTTGTTTAGACTTTGCTCCAAAAGCAAGCAGAGGGGTATACTACGAAGCCAGAGGGGTGGCTAAGCTGGGCTAGTCAAGCTCAAATCCTGGATTTCCTGTATCACGCAAGCAGCTAAGTTTTCAGCTTGGTTAGATCACTATCGTAACAGAGCGGCAGAGCTAACCTGGTTCAGAGTAAGTTAAGAACCCGAGTTAAGACTTAGATCAACTCTGCCTTTTTTAACAAGTCTGCACATATTATTGATGAGTACTTAAGTTTGAGTGTATGGGCAGGGGGTATATGGTGTGATAAACTCTCCATCAAATAGCAGTTAGAAAGTTCACAATGAGAGTTCAGATGGCGGTTTAACTAGCAAAGACTCATTGATCACAAGAGGGGGCGCTCTTATGCACAGCTCTTCAGTCCTACAAGATAGCTGTCTTTGGTCCTCTAAAAAAAAGTCTAGCTCAAACTTTGGCTTTACAAATTCCGTGGCTAACCGGCTTTATGGCACTTGTTATCTCTGAGCTGACGTTCAGGCATTGAGAAGCCAGCTCACCAACCAACTTCGTAGTATCAGATCACACAGGCTCACTGGAAGCAGCCAAGCCCACAGCTCAGTCTAGACAGGCTCAGAAATTAATGTGTGCACTACCAAGAAAGGACACACCAATTTTTTATATTTACTACTTTCTACATTGTACACATTGCATCAAACATATGAAGCAAATGCATCGAATTATGTAGCAAAAAACTTAGTTTAAATATGTTTTATATCCAATTCCTCAGTGTAGCCACTTTTTTCTTTGTTGACAGTGCTGCAAAATCTTGGCCTTCTCTTAATTAATTAATTCAGATCTCCATAACCTGATACACAAAGGTTGCTTGAACAATTTTTTATCTATAATTCAATGGGATAGAAGATTTATTTCTATAATAAAATGATCATTTTGATTTTAAACTGTTACATAATTCTAAAATATGTATTTTAAAGGTTTTTGTCAAGTTAAAACCAAAGATATTTTTTTAGAAAGAAAAAAAAATCATATACTTAGTTTTATTTGCATTCAATGCAAATAAAGCTTCATGATGAAATCTCTGAAATGGTTTTCACTTCACAGATGTGCATTGTCAGGGTTCATTAGTGAAATGCCAAGGGTGTAAAACAGTGATCAAATTTACAGTGAAAATATTGTTTGGACTTTATAGTATTCAGGCTGGTGAGAGAAGAGTACAGTATGTCTCTGGGTATCTGACTGTGTACATGTGTGTGCAGATCAGTGGATGCTATTCTTTGGAAACCCCACCAAGTTTGGACTGGGCCTGTTCTCCGTGCTCTTCGACCTGCTCTTCATCAGCCAGCACTACTGTCTCTACAGGACAAAGTACCAGCCTTTACCTTCGGAGGAGCAGGACCCAGACCAGGACTGCCCCAGGAGGACTGCCCCAGAACTGCCCCAGGACTAATCCAGGACCACTGCAGTAGCTCCAGGATTTTAAAATGGGAGCGGTTAACTGGGCCACATGTATATTTATTATACACCTTTGTATTTAGGTGTGGTTTGAGGATCCTTTATTTTAATATGACAAACCATGGATTTTGTGCACTTTTGGGGTGTCCCAGCGGGCTAGGCTAATTATAATAAAGTTTTCTTACAATTACTGATAGAGTATTTATTGTTTTACTTCAGCATTCACAATCTGTACAAGAGATGAATGTGTGAAGAATGATCAAGTCACTCAGCTCATTGTTCTGCACAAACTGCCCCATTCACACCTTTTAGTTTTTATGTATTTGTCCAAAGTGAGGACAACATGCTCCTCTAAATCAGGATAGTTGGCATAGTCCTTCTAAATCAGAACAGTTAAAATAGTTAAAAATATTTTATTAAACCTTTTATAATAAGTTATGATTAACTTGTTTTATAGTTATGGCCGCTTAGTGTAAGAGAACAATGAGCAAAATGCATTCAAATGCAAATTTTGAATCACTAGCCAGTCATGGCCTGACCATTGGGGGGGACATTCAAATTCCAGGGGAAATCAGGGCCATCCCTTGGGGGCACCCAGTATTTTTACAAAAAGGGCATTTTACAATTTTTTGCAATTTTATATTTATATCAGTAACCAATGGACCCATGTTTGTAATTTTAGATGTATTTTATCATTGTATTATCAAAAAAAAAAAAAAAAAAAGTATGAATGGCTGTCTCTTGTTTTAAACTACTTAATAGACCATATTGGGGTTTTTTTCAGTTATTTATGACATACTTAAGTCCAGCAGTTAACATGCTGACACAGTGCCTACATTATCAAACAATGACTTATACGTTTTTAGATTATCTGAAAACTCAACAAAAAATACAAAATAGTTTTCAACAAAATTTTCAGGAACCCGTGATCAATACAAGCATTTATGATCTGCTTCCTTCTTTGCTATATAATCATTTTACCTCTTCCAGTGCTGAAAAATTTGTCTAGTTCTGATATTCTTTTATGTAATCCCAGCAATTTTTACATTTTTTTAATGAAATCAGTCCACCCCAGTGTTTTCGAATGGGGGCGCCTCTGTGACTGTCTCTGAATAGTGGTGCAGTTGTTTGCTGTACTGCTTTCACTTTGAATACCGGTAGTAGATAGTACAGCCTGAACTCCATCTACAGTCTTGCCTGTGGAATCCAGTATTTCTTTTTTTTGTGATCAAATTTTTATTAAAGTATCAGTCTCAGGTGCAAATATACAGATTAGAATCTGATTACCTTTTTCCCCCCTTCTTTTTTCCCACCCACCACCCCAATGGGCATATAGACAAAAAAAAAAGTATTAATAATAATAATGATGACAAATTAAATACAAAATAAACATATAAAAACTAATACAATGTAGTAATAATAATAATAATAGTAATAAAAATAAAAAGTTAAATAATAAAAATAAGAATAATCCCGTCCAGGTTTGAATTCTTTCCATACTGTAACAGTAGATTTCCTCCATCAAAAGACATCGGCAGAAATTGGATTATACATATTCATTATGTACTATATATATAAAAAGGACTTAAGCATACACAAATTGAGTATCTTTCATGAATATACAGTTAGAGCAGTACAGTTTGACATAAACATCCACATAGTGCAGAAAAAACCCCCACACACGATATATTCAGATTTTGATTGTTTTTGATTTTGATCAGTCCACCCCAGTGTTTTCGAATGGGGGCGCCTCTGTGACTCTGTCTCTGAATAGTGGTGCAGTTGTTTGCTCTACTGCTTTCACTTTGAATAGTAGATAGTACAGCCTGAACTCCATCTACAGTCCTGCCTGTGGAATCCAGTATTTCTCTCTCAGATGAGCAAGAGTATCTCTCAAGCCTGAATACATGACGTGTTTGATGAGCTGCATTTGACAGCTCCTCTGCCATTACTTCTCCTTTTTTCTTGTCCTTTGAGTGGCAGTTGTGGAGAAATCTTTGTATCCATGCAGCTACTCTTAGTACAGATTATAGCTTGCTGTATTTTTCCAGCTGTAGTAGAGGTGCCTTTTCACTGTTACTGAGATTTACTGTAACTTGACTTTCCTTTAGTTCAGCTTTCACATCTTCTGTGAGTGTCTTTTCTGTTGTTTCTGGCTGTGTTGTTTGAAGCTCTTAAGATTTCATAACTGGCAGGTTGACCACTGGAGTGCCTCCTCTATCAACTTTGATACAGGTTGACCTCTTGGTGTGAGATTCTGCTGGATTCATTTTTCCATTGCAGTGTGACCACAGTTCTTGTGGTGTCAGTGTTTGTATCTCCATCACTGTTGGCAATAAACCATTTACATTTTTTCGATGAACTTCATATCCAGTGCATCACGATCATGGAGTCCGACCACATTTTGAAGTTAAGAGATTTGCATGTTCAGCATTTCTAAGAGGTTAGTTGCCAGTCTTGCTCCAATCACAGCTCCCATTAGTTCCAAGCAAAGCAAAGTTATTGTTTTTATGGGTGCAACTCTTGACTTGGAGGCAGCCAGTGTCACCATTTCTTGTCCGTGTTTTGTCTGTCCCTGCAGGTATATGACTGCTCCATATGTCTTCACTAGTGTCTATGAAAACATGGGCAACTTATGATTTGTCTGACATTTGACTTGTTTCATACCACCTTAGAATGATTATTTGGTGGATCTGGGAATCTCCATGCACCGTTGCTGTGCCTGTGAGACATCTAGAGCAGTGGTTCTTAACCTGGGTTCGATCGAACCCTAGGGGTTCGGTGAGTCAGTCTCAGGGGTTTGGCGGAGGCCAAGACACACACCCGACTAATATGATTAGCGGACTGCAGCGTCTCCAGACGTTGGCCCAATTCAACAAACGTACCCTTTGATGTGTCTATCGAAGTACCTGCCCAACTTAAATGAGCCGTTTGACCACTGCTCACACCTCACAGACCCAGCTCACAGTCCTGCGCAATGTTTGGTCTCCATAACAGACCAAGAACCTTCAGCACACTGAATTTGTATTTCTCCAGGTGATGTTTTATTGTGGCTGCAAGTAAGAATAGACCTGTGAGGAGACTCTGAGATTTTAATCTATTTTAATTCAATTTTGTATTGAAAAGGCTGTCAGGAGATTGGAACGAGGCCAATCCTGTCTACTTCCTAATATTTAAAATCAAGCCAGAAGCACATTTTTACATGCAAATTAAGTCATAAGGTTTGACCCTTGATTCACTGATATGCATTCATTTTGGCCTAAGAAAAAAAAAATGTGCTTGTGCCAGTGTGCCAAAAAAGTGTAATATATGCAAAAATACATAACAAAATCGAATATGGATGTTTAGCTAGCTGACCACCAGGAGATGTTTAACACTGAGGAGCAACCTGGCATTAATTTTCACTTTCTTTAAAACTCTGGGTGGTATTTCATGTTTTTTTCTATTCTTTACCAGAATGATGCATGTTAGGACTTACAATAATTGTAAATTATTTTCAAATTTCCAAGAGGTCACCAACCTCACCTAAAGTTTCAAGCTTTGTCAAAAGCTACACTGTGTATTTGGGGGCTGTACTTTGTGGCAGAGAAGGTTGCCAGCTTCATCTCAGGAATCAGAGCAGTGCCTACAGTTAGCCTCACACCCCAGGGGATGCTGATGACATCAGCTGCAAAGTATCAGTGTTATTTGCCTTAAGAAGGATTTCAAAGTTCTTAAATTCAGCACAGTTTTAACAGGACACTACAGTCACAACTGAACCTGGGTTGCCAGTGCTTTAACTTGCAGACAGAGGACACATACAAGTTTTTCTCATTCTCAGTACATGGACAGGCCATGCCTCATGTGAAAGCTCAGAACCTCCGGAGCTGCAGAGGTTGCACTAGTATTGATTAATGATTGGCTGCAGGTGCTGGGGCTCACCTAGTGGCCATTCATGGTCCATGAAATTAATGCCTTAAATGAGCGCTGTGCTCCCTCCCGGCCTGTGCAGTAGCCCGGGTGCCCTGCAGAGGCCGCTCTAGCCCAACTCAGCGCAGCTCTCCAAAGCACAACAGAGCACAGTGTAGGCCTGAAGGGCAGAAGCGCCGTCCTTGAGTCCATCACTTCAGCGCAGAGATGGGCTACTGGGACACTCCCGAGGGCACGGCGTGTGTGGAGAAAACATGGATCACCACCAAACTGGCCACGGCGCTAGGTGAGTGCGTCCCGGGGGACGGCGCGTTGAGGCCGGCTGCTGTCAGGAGGATCCACCGCTGCGCCCGATGCAAAACCCCGCTGCGCCCGATGCTAATGCTAATGTTAGCGCTGCTCCAAGTCTGTTTACATGGGCCGCAACTGGTGTATCCGAGCAATGAGAAATACTTTTACCAAATGAAAGTATAAGATAGACACTCTTACATACACCAGGGTGGGTACCGGCCCATCACTTATATGTTTGGCTTCATAACAGCTGTATGTCTGAAAGTTTAGCACCTGCTCCGTGCCCTGGGTCAGGCAGACCCTTAGACCAAATGTGCCTCAGTAGCTCTCCCTTGATGATTAAATATGTGCAAATCTAGAGAAAACACTGCTTAGAGAGGGAACTTTTTAGGTATTCCAATAGACAGATGCAAGAGCAGACTGCAGCAGGTATCTGATGTTTACATTATTGGCCTTTTTAAAAGGAATATCTCCACACAAACAAGCACATCTTTTTTAGGTTATAATGTGCGGAAAGACACAGTTTATACCTTAACTCATTTTTTTTTTTTAGAAATTCACCCTTGTACGTCTTTACTCTATTTTCATTTCTCAAAGGGGCAACATTTCTGGATTTTGTAGTTCAGTGCACAGTGGGCATGAACAGGTGAAATGATCAAATCTGTTGTGGTTTCAGTGGATGTCGTGTCTGCTCAAGCATGCGTTTCTGTTCTGTCCTCCTGATGTTTTCTCAGAAATTCCCAGATGTGTATTGTAGTTGGACTGGTGAGAGCTTCTGTGTGGCCTTGACTCCTGAAGCTGTTCTTCTAACGTGTCTCTGTAGGTCTCGTGGGATCAGCCTATCATATCGTAGCCTTCCAGCCTGAGTCAGCCATGGCAGCTCTACAGAGGGCCACCAGCACCACCGTCACTATGGGTAAGACTCTTCGCAAACTCGCTCACGCACACACACACTGTCACTATGATCCATAGACTGTGTAATTTATTTTTAAAACGTATTGAAAGTGTGTAATGTTTATGGGTTGTACTGTACAGCATCTCTGGGGGCCATCTTTGGTATGGCCACCTGTCTGAGCGCCCAGGCCCGGGGGACCCCGGATGACCCACTCAACTACTTCATCGGGGGCTGTGCCTCAGGAGCCTTCCTGGGGGCTCGCAGTGAGTGCACCCCATCTTATACTTACTCTTACACACACATGTCGTCCAGCAATGTTGTAATGTTACTTTGTTTTACTTTTTACCCCAAAGAACTTAATGTTCTGTCTTGCACAGTATTTAAGGCCTCTGCAAAAGTGTTTGTATTTTGCTTATGTAATTTCTTGTGTTCGTTAAACTGTTTCATTTCATTGTTTACTTGGGAGTTAGAAAATCTAAACATCATGCACGTGTTAAAGATGTAAACATTGACTGACATTGAAATTGAAAACAAAAAATCTGCCAGAATAATCACAATAAGATCTCATTTAATCAAATTGATTCCTACAAATGGTCCATTTCAACATGAATCATTCTGCACTGTGGCCAGCAGAGGCTGACGGCACCAAATTTTCTGTGAGGGTAGCAGAGTTAACAGAGTATTTTATAATCACACAAAGCGTATGTAAAGTTGTACGTCTTCAAAACTCTGGTACAATGACTTTACCCTTAATACTTCAGTTCACTCCTACTGAAATATTATTACCTACAAATTATTACAATAGACTAGTCTCTCTTAAAAAAAAAAAAAAGATAAAAAAGCGTAAGCTTTTAAAATTTTGCAATATAATCCTGATTTAATTTTAAATAGTTTAACAACAAATTAAGCAGTATCTAATTCACTAAATATGGTCTCATGTTTTTGTGCCTATTTCTCATCACTGAAAGTTAAATTGACAATACAAATGAACTTTTCCTACAGCTCACAATCCCATGACAGGGACGTCGGCATGCCTGGCTCTGGGCACTTTGGCATACTTCACTAAAGTGGGCAAACAGGAGGGTTGGAGGCTGACCGGATCCCCGCGACTGTGAGGCGTACCTTGTAATATAAATTTAATGTATCATAAAGACTTTATGTAATAAACCTGTTTTAAAAAAGAAACAAGCTGTGTGAGTGTGTGCTGCTCAGAGGGACCAGTGTGTGGCGCTGTGTTCCTTCTGCACCTGTGATCCTTCAGCTTTCTCCTGTCGGCCTTGCTCCTGTCAGCCTCTGAACACTATAATCCACTTAGTGTTTAATCCTGAGCTAGCACCAGTGTTAAAACACAAGCCTCTGTAGCACACACACAATTTCACTGCCCACTCTGTCGCACCCAGTTTACCCATTTAGCATTGTCTGGAGCTGTTAATCATTAAACCTATATAGCTGATTAAGCCCAAAAGAGGTAATGAACTGTTAATTATGTATATATAATTATCATTTGTCTTATGGTTCATTATAATTACTGCAAAACTGCTACCGAATGTAATGAACTGAAAGACCGACCATCGATTTTCACCTTTGATTGAGAACTACAGAATGCAACCCTGGGCATATTCTAGACAGATTTAAGTAAATATTTAAAAATACTAGATGAATGATTATCATGATTTTAATGTGGAACAAATTCAATTTATTTATTGTTGCTGCTAAAATGTGTATATGATTTTTGAGAGCATTATCTACTGTTTCTAGTCATTATTTGGCAACTGTAGTGCAAACTAGGTACATTTACAGCTTTCTGTGGCCTCTGCAATTTCAAGTAGTTGGTGATATTTAGTTTTGTCACGTATGTTTCTTTTGGAGAAATGGCTTCTTTCTGGCAGAGTGGCATTTCAGTCCATGTCGGTACAGTACTCGTTTCACTTTGGATAATGGCACACTCTTACCAGCTTCAGCCAGCATCCTCACAAGGTCCAAAGCATGTTCAACTCTGGGACACAGAACCTGTCTCCTTCCTGAGCGGTATGATGGCTGGACATTCCCATTGTCTTTATACTTGCATATAATTGTTGGCACCCAAGGATGAACCAGTCTTGTTGAAGTCCACAATTCTCTTTCTGATATCTTTGCTGATTTCTTTTGACTTTCCCATGATGTTACACAAAGAAGCAGTGTGTTTCAGGTGTGTCTTCAGATATCTTCACTGGTGTGTCTCTAAGGAACTTACATCATCTGGGTTTTCCCAAATTGTTTAAATGCATAGTAATTTTACAGTATGTAAACTTTTGACTTGAAGGAAAATAATCCTCAGTATTCTGGCATTGAGCAAATAGGTCAGTTATGATTACCAAAATTATTTTTAAAACAAGAAAAGTTTAGTCTGACTTCATGTCAGACAGTGAGGTAAAAAAAAGTGTATGTAAACTTCTGGTTTCAACTGTATGTAGTTTAACAATGATAGGCAAACTGGGTACAAAACCAATTAATTTTTCATACAGTAAATACAGTGACTTGTAACAAGACTATCCAAGAAAGAGTATGGAGATATTTAAGGCTCTATATTATGCAAAAATTCACTTATAATGCCGTTACCTCATCAAAAACAGACCTGGAGTTGTGTTTTGTTTGATTCACACATGTTTGAGTACCAGTAATCATTCTGTCTACATCTCCAAAGCTCAAAATGCTCTGTACCACCTTGTGATGTCATGAAATGGTAGTTTTCAAATTAAAATGTTATTTTGTAGAGGTTGGCAATTCCAGGGCTGAAATGATCCAAATGATTGTAGAGAAGGTGTGTGGATTTCAAAAACACAGTGGAGCACTTCCTGTATTACCACATGACATCACAAGAGCTTTGGAGTGTTTTCTGTTTGAGAGAAGAACCCAGCCTAAATATGCAGGGTTTGCGTGTTAAACATGTGAATGAAGTAAAACACAACTCCAGACATGTTTTTAATGAGGAAACAGATCAGAAAATAGCACAAAACTACAATAGAAACACCTGATTTTACATACTTCATATTTTATTTCACAACCTATAAACAACAGTGGAGGAGAGCATATTATACACAGCTAAAAATGCTTGGACATAGTAACTAGAAAAGGGCCACTTTTACATATGTTACAGTGAGACGGGGCAAACACGGGGCTAGTCCAGTTGTGGCCGCTCACATAGATCCTACATTCACAACCATTTGGAAGACAACCAATAGAGAAAACAACTGCACTTGACAAAAAGCATCAAATCCCAATGTCTAAGATCTGTCCAACAACTCCAAATGCCTTCCGTCGGCTAACCCTACACTCCGACAGCTCTGGAGATTCACACAGCTTGTTCTAAACATGATCAAAATGAGTTAGTACTATTGGAAATGCACAAAGCAGTGATGGTGAACTGAGGATGCATCTCATTTCTGTTTGCTCACCTCTTCACAGCCTAAAAGCTAACTCGGCTGCCTGTCACCCACTGAGGAGTCAAGGGCAGAGGAGACATAGAGTAGACAGGCTCATAGAGGAGACAGTCTCATAAAGGGGACAGTCTCATAGAGGAGGATACTTTATGAATGATAACTGAGGGGTAAAGGCTGTGAGGAGGTGTGTGGGCAGAAATGGGAATGCGGCTCAAATATCAGATAGATGTGTCCACTTTGAGAAGGGGCCCAGGTGAAGTGGTGAACGGGTAGTCCATGTGCAGCTGCAGTCACACAGCTGAGACAGACTAAGCAGTGACACACAGGAATCATGAGGTGCTCCCCTGAGTTTAAATGGTGAAGAGTCCTTGAGGGCCTGTGATCCAGGGACCTCAGCTGGGGGCCCGGGTCACACGTAGAACAGGCGCACTCTAGAGGTGCTCACGTGGAGGTCATCGTCAAAGAACTTGGTCTCAATGATGACATTCCCCCTGGAGGACAAACGTTACAATTACACTCTCGTAGAAGCTATTTATTTCTAACATTAGCATTAGATTAGAGAGATGTTTAGAGATACATGGATATATATGGATAGAGATGGATAGATAGATAAACAGACACAGAAAAATACTGAAGGAGATACACATGAATAGAGATGGACAGATGAAGATATACCTATATATACCTATACCTATAAACCTATTGAAAATCCTACGCAAAATTATACTATATTCCTAACCTATATTCTCATTTGATTAGGTATTGATACTAAAAAGTCACATTCACAGTACTAAAATGAACCTTTCCTGAATAGCTTTAGAATGATCTTGAGCATGAGAAGTTGTATACGGCCACATGGTAACATAAGAAAAGTACTATTATTTTGTGCATGAAAATTACATTCTATTACTAAAAAAGAAGGCATGTCTTATCTTCATTGTGCCATTGTAATCAATATCAAGTATTGAGTAAATTCCTTAGTATCTAAATATTGTACAGTGCCCATATGTGTAAGCGAGTGCCATTGTGATTGGTGTATAACTGGTCAGGTGAAAGATCAGGACAGGACGCACGTTAAAACATTGGCAGGCATCATCTGTGACTCGGGCGCGGCCTCAATCAGAGACTGCCATGTGTTGGTGGAGTTGGGAATGACGAAACCAAACTCGAAGAACCATTCTGTGGGACAAAGAGGAGGGTGAGTGCCAGGGTGCTGCTTATCACGTCACAACAGCCTGTATAACACAAACTGATCTAAATGCTCAAACAAAGGTTTCTGAATTTACAAAGGTTAGTGCTGAATGAGTCTGATCTGGTAGCTCTGGTTGGTATGGACAGGCCTATTTTCAAGCTGTGTTATGTTTTATGTGGTAAATTTTTGGTAAAGTTGAAATAAGGCTAGTAGGTAACACATCTGTTTTTAAAGTTACTTCTGCTAATATGTTATCTAACCCAAAACATTTTCATAACCTTAAATTTTTCTTCACCTTAACGTCATCCTGCTCCTAAACGTAACCTAAACCCTAACCTTCACCATTTACCTAAGCATAGCCTAAAATATAACCCATTTCCTAACTTTAAAAAAATAACCCTGTTCCTAAATGTTATCACTTTGAATAATCGATCGCAGACCATCTCTCCCGATCCAACATTCTAGCATTAACCATTTACTATCTTCAGCTTCAGAATGTTCTAAAGTATGGTTTTAACTTTCTGTTTTCATGGAATCATGCAAGTGACATGCCACCTCCAGAAAGTTACACACTGTACCTTTAAATAGCGATTTAAAATGCTGAAACATCAACACTGATTGGTCATTTGAGCCTTCTGATATACTGAGAATGTTATCTCTCTATATATTAGTTATTGCTTCATATCAGTAAATACTACATTGTTGGATGAATGGGGAAGGAAGCATCTATAGCTAAGTCGCCTCTGATGCGAACAGGAGCAGGGAGGACTGACCTTCTAGACACTGCCCTTTGAAGAAGACCTTCTGTTCCAGCCTGAACTTCTCCAGCTTTTCGGAGGAGGAGAAGTTGAGTTCTCGTGAGACGGCTTTGCACTTGAGGATCTTCTTGGGCACTCGAGCTGCAAACATCCACAGCTGTGAGAAACTGGCTGACATATTCACAGGCTTATACATTGTCTGCAGGACTCATCACTGTCAAGTTACAATTCACCATTTTAAATTTGCACATTTCAAAGGTTGCAACTGTTTGTGTGTGATAATAAAACCCAAGAGTCCTGTCTCTGTGGTCCTATTTTGTAGAAAATCTAGTGTTCACAGACTTTGCTCGAGGACTTCCTCCAGGACTTTTTAGATAACAGGATTTACAGCATCTGCAATTACATACCCTCCATTTTTCCGAATAAGATGTAGTCTGTGGCTCTATCCAAATTAATTATTAAGAAGTATTAGTATTAGTGTTGTCAAAAGTATTGTAAATCAGAAACTAAATGATGCTCAAATGAGTATCTAGTTTCATTTTACTAGTTTTAGTAAGTATCGATACTGAAGTCACATTCACAGGACAGAACTGAACCTGTCCAGAATAGCTTTAGAATGATCTTGGGCAGTAGAAGAACAAGTAAAAGACCACATAGACTAGTATATGTCCATGGACCACTATGGAACCTACATGGACAACTGAGGGATATAAAGCCACATGTTGTCATAAAAGAAAGTACTATGATTTAATGTTGAAAATCATATTCAGTTGTCTAAAGAAAGAGTGTATTTTATTATTGTTCCGTTATGGAGTCTAGTCCTTAGTATCTATATCAAGTTTGTTTTAGTATCGTGACAGTACCAATTACTATTTTGTTTTTGCTCTATTTTTTCTATAGAGGTTCTGCCAAGTGCCACTTTTAACAATGAAGAATTTAGGAAGACCTTCTTTTTATTAATTGAGAAATAGCTTTATCATGTAATTTTTCTATTTGAAATCTCTGCCATGCAGCATGTTCTAACATACTGCATTGATGTATGCAGGTAATCTGATTTTATATAAAAATGTGCATAAAATAAATTAGGGATGCACTAATACCAGTACTGAAAAAATTGCCGGGTCGGGTATCTGTTCCATGATTTTTGTTAAGCAGATATCCTGATTGGGCCTTTAATAAAAACAACATGCACCGGAGGACATGTGACAGCTGACTTGATGCCAATGCCTGATGAGGACCTAAATGGGTTCATATTGCAAACACAGCCTGTATTAAATCATTGTCCAGCTAAAAAAAGACTAGAAACCCTGTAATGAGAAGGCACAGGGAAACAGAGATTCTAAAGACACTTAATCAGGCTAAATTAATCTAGGACTGTGAAAATAAACCGAAGGGACTTATGTGTGCTCATATAAATATATGCAGTATGCTGTCCAAACGTGAGCAACTAGATCACATATTAAGTGACTCAAACATTGACATTTTAGGACTACCTGAAACCTGGCTCACAAGCTCCTCTACTGATTCTGGCATTGTTTTCACTAACTACAAGGTGTTTAGAAGGGGTAGAGTCGGGGGGAAAGCAGCTTTATGTAAAAAATCACTAAGAATGCTCTCAGCTTAGTGTACTAAACGAGGTCAAAATAGAGAACGTCTCAGTCTCTCTACAGAGGTGCTTTTTACTCTGATTTGTCTGTATCTTCCTCCCTCAGCAAAAATGTATTGTGATCAATTGCAGGCACTAATTGAGCACCACACTATACAAAACAAGTGTGTTTGGTTCTTTTGATGGGAATTGGGACTGTAAGAAGGATAGAAAAACACTTCAGCGTACTATGGACACTTAACATTTTTCTCAACTCATTGAGCAACCTAGAAGAATCATAAGATATTCAAAAAACAAAATACATTTGCTCTTTAGTAACAAGCCTGAACGGATAATCAAGTTGTAAAACCTTATGAGTGGTATTTCAGACTATAATTTTATATTATTTTCTAGGAAACTCACCAGGTCAAGGATCACTAATGATTTTACTAGTCCATCTAATAACAGATTTCTAAATTAATTTATACCCAGGAATCAACGCAGGGCCGGCCCTAGCTCTCAGAGGGCTCTAAGCTCAATTTGACTCTGACGCCCCCGACGAGGGCCTTTATCACTGCTTGCAGTTTTAATTGTATTTGTATTTATATGACCAACATCAGACTGAACACATCCAGAATGTCACAACTACCATAGTCACAAGAACAGTAGACAAGCTTTTTAAAATTCTAGACATTTTTTCTTAATTTCTGGTGGATTTGAATGTGTTCCAGCAGGCGACAGTTTTTTATAAACGGTCCTTGTACTGGTGTAAATACGTAGCTGCCCTCACCTATGCCCAGCTCAAAAACAAATGTAAGCAGCAGTAGATATTTTGCTACTATAAGTATAAAACAAATGTAATTATTTTAGAGGGATAGTTAGGCTGCTGTAAAGACAGAAGATCTGTACCCAATAAAACTCGATATATTATTTAATTTTTAATATAAATGTATGGGCTCTTGGGGGCCCTCTGGTGGCCTCGGGCCCTAAGCAGCTGCTTAGTCTGCTTATAGGCTGGGACGGCCATGATTCAACAACATAATGTGGCCGAAGCCTTATCATCAGTAGACAGGGAATTAATCCTGTCCAGAAATGATCCTCAATTTTGTGGCAGTCAACTCAACAAGTGTTAAAAGATGTTATATCAAACTTCTCCACTAGAGGGAAGCGTAAATTAAAGATAAAATGCAATTTGCCATCAGGAATCTGATGAAAACTAGAGACCAGTTGCTGAAACAATTTCTGAAAACAGGTCAAACAGCAAGTCTAAGACAGGCCAAAGCTAACTTCTTTATAAATGTACCATATTTTCCAGACTATAAGTCACACTTTCCTTCATAGTTTGGCTAGGGGGGCTCAGATGCGACTTATATGTGAAATTATTAAAATATATAATCTCACATCTTTGTTATTGTCACACTGACAACCTCGTGAGGGCACTCTAAGCTTGTGTACCAGTATCTACTACTCCTGTACCATTGAAAATTTCAAATTTCAAAATTACAGTAATTTAAAAGACATCTGAGAAAACTGAACAAAAAGAAAATCATATTCTGTTGAGTCTGATGATAGCCACACAGAAGAGGAAGTGACTTATATATGTTTTTTCTTCATTATTTTTTGGCTGGTGCAACTTATACTCTGGAGCGACTTATAGTTCAGAAAATACAGTAATAGAAAATGCAAAAGGCAATGGTAAAGTTATTTGGCAACACTTAAACAAACTGCTTGGTCGTCAATCAAACAAAAATAACAAGACAATGGAGCAACACGTGAATAACTCCATTATTAAATAACCTATTTCCTTAGCTACTCATTTAAATAACTTTTTCATAACTTCTGTAAAGGAGATCACCCAACACTTCACTCTACCTACCTGCTTATGCTCATAATATCTGTGACCCTGATCAGGCTATGTTCAGGTTCACTGATATTTCAGACCATGAAGTTGCCAAAGTAATTACAGGCTTAAAAAACTCAAAAGCACTTGATGCAGTTGGTCTACATACAATTTTTGTTAAAGAATTTAAGGATCTTCTTGTACGACAAATCACCCACCCGGCCAATAAGCATACTTCCTGTTAAATCTAAAATAGCTGAGAAGTGGGTGGTCAAACTTTTCACGGCTCATTTGAAAAATACTAAATCCTCATTACATCCATTGCAGTTTGGCTTTCGTATCCATCACTCCACAGACACTGCCCTGTGTGTGTTAACAGAAAACAAGAGCTTGATTGGTGTTGGGGCCGTCTTCTTAGATTTGAAGAAAGCCTTGACTCCGTAAACCATCAGATCTTGAGCCTTTGGCTATAATCCGGTGTGTTTACATTCATGTTGTATCAAGTCTGTTCATTCTGTTCATTAGAATGCATTCTCCCAATCAAATGAATAAAATAAATGAATAAAAATAAATTGGATGTAATCACACTATTCATAGGCAGTTTTTGAACATCTATGTTTGAACTTCAAAACTGTTCAGGAGTTACTTTGAGGAAAAATAACAGTTACATAACACAATTTGGTCTTGTATGTAATAAGTTAAGTGTGTCTTCAGGAAAAAACACATCCCTACACCGGTATTTATTAATATCTGGTATCGGCAGATACTTAAAGTCAAAGTATCATTATCGAAACTGAAAAAGCTGGATTTAAAATGCGTTACAAATCCAGGCTTTGGCTGAAATGACACTACAAACTGCATCTATAATGATTTTACTGAACACCCAAAAGTCCATTCAATTTTGGCCTATTATCAGAGCAGCAAAACACTGGGTGGAGACATTATTTTCAAGCACAAAATATTTTTCTCCAAGACATTTGGAAAAGTTTCTCAATTTCTTTCCAGGTTTTCCAGGATGGGTGGGAACCATAAAAAACTGTTAACCCTGTAGTTAGGATTAGTCTTGTCATGACACTAAAATATCAAACTCAACTTCAATACTAAGGAATAGACTCAATACCAATTCCGACAATATGATGACACTTGAAAAAAACTAAACTGAATGTGATTTTCAACATTAAATCATAGTACTTTCTTTTATATTGTCATGTGGCCTTATATCTACAGTATGTAATCCCTCACTCGTTCAGGTAGGTTCCATAGTGGTCCATGGGCCTATACTAGTCTATGTGGTCTTATATTTGTTCTGATACAGCTCAAGATCATTCTAAAGCTATTGAAGAAAAGTTCATTTCTGTCCTGTGAATGTCATGGTTTTTAGTGTCAATACCTGCTCAAATTAGTATCTAGTTAAGATACTAGTTTTTTTAACATTGCAATACTTCCCCTAACACTTGTCCACCATGGTTGATTGCTGATGCAGACAGAAGAGTAGTACCTTCATGCTCCACCCCGGGCACAGAGAGGTCCTCGGTGCCCTGCCACAGCACTTTGCCTGTCTCCGCATCTCGCAGGTTCATCCAGTTTCTGAAGCGTCAGAGTTAAGTCCCAAAGCACAGCATGAAAACCAGCTCAGCTCAAAATCCTCCACAACCTCACCACAGCACAGCTCATCAGTGCTTCTTACCATTACGTAGTGCTTCTCACCATAGACCAGGCTGCGGTGGTATTCAAGGTGAAAAACTTACATCTATCAAATTATATATGTATATTTTTTTTAAAAATCAATAAACTCCAGCCAAAGTATATATTTACAATAATATTTTACAATAGGATTTAAAAGTCCTATCTCTTAACTCCTATGGAATTCTACTCAGAAAGGGTATGAGAAGTTATTTTTAAGGGCATAAAATACTTCAATTTCATAAATAATGTAATAATAATAATAACAATAACATATGCTTAGAGGTGGGTACTACTCAATTACATTTGCTCAGTTACATGACCAACTTTTTTTAGAGAAATTGTATTTTCAGAGTAGTTCCCGACTATCTTATTTACCAAGTAACAGCACTTTTACTTGAGTCAAAGTTGAGGTTACTCTTCCCACTGTCAGTATGTTTACAAGTGACAGAAGCTTTATGTTGACAATATGAAATTATTTGAACATTTGTTCAAATTATTTCATGTCTCCTTCAGATATGATTTTCTTTTCATTTTTGTGTCTGTCTTTTGAAAATACCAGATTTTGTGCATTATTTAATGTTTTGTCTTTCAAATTACATTCACTTTAAATTATAAATCAAATGTTACGTCCTGTTTCTTACTTGAGTAATTTCTTTAAGCACTACTTTGTACTTCTATTAGAATAATAGTACAAATATTAACGTTATTCTTCCTTGAGTATAATTTTTCGCTACTCTACCCACCTCTATATATGCTGAGCGTTATTAAGGGGTGACTTTAAATTTTGTAAGCTTTGTCAGAAAAAAGCTTTTAGACACATTTGTTTAAGAAAAGTCCATAGTGTTGCTCTCTTCCCCGTCTATTTAAGGTTTCCAGATTCTGCTCCTCTGGTTGGGCCCGTTGCAGCTTGGGCAAGGGCAGAGGCCAGAGCTGTCACTGTCAGACTTCCTTCATGTCATCCACACGTGGCTCCACTTCAGCTCCGCCGCAGCTTGTCCAAACACGAGAGACAGGGAGCAGGATGCCGTCAGGAACAGCCGGCACGGCGCCGGGAGGACAGAGGACCATCCCCCACGAGTGTGCCCTCAGAGGGAGGGAGCCTGGTTAATCCTCACGTCCGTCTGCAGCGTGAAGACTGCGTGCAGTGGAACAGTTGTGTTGTAGCCAAACCTCCAGGGTGGATACAGGAGCCAGTGTGCGCCGTAATGAGCCCCAAGTGAGGCAGCAGACACTCTAACACACCCTAATATCCCCTCTCTGAGCCGCGGACCTGTCACAGCCACGGCCCGAGAAACAATCAGATCACGGAGCCACTTATCCGCTTCACTCGCGTCCTAATGCTGCATACATTCTGGACAGATCCTCTGCAAACCAGGCACTGGCTGTCTGAAGGCTGTTATAGCATCTCTCCACCGCGCACACGCACGCCCCCACAGCACCAGAGAGATGCGTGCACGCATAACACAACACACACTAAATACAGTATTAGCCGCTAACCTAGCTGGACTACTGAGTACTACAATAGCTAAGAGCTAAGACAAAACTCAAACATAAGGACGCCTGTAGCGATAGCAGTAATGCTAGTCCGATAGCTAACCTCTGAATCCCCGATAGTTGTGCCCGGACTGCTCCATCAGCCCCAGGCGCAGGATACACAGGTACATACAGCACAACACTCGCTCAGAGCATCGGTAAAGGATACAGTTTGAAACCTTTCAGTATCTCCTTGGCCCTGTCTTCGTCTGAAGACATCTTCAAAACTATTTGGAAACAATAGTCTGAACAATTGCTACCTAAATAACAACGAGAAAAGCATAAAATTTGTGTACTTTCCCCGATTTTGCGTTAGTGCGAGGTAGAAGCTGATCCGATAATGCAATGAGCTAAATATACCCCGAACTCACAGAGCTAGCCTAGCCGCCTTTGAGTGGCCTGTCCCGTGCCTCTATCAGCCAATCACAGCGCGCAGTTCGAGGCCGGAGGCGGGACTTGTACAGTAGTAGAGACGCGTCACCAGGGCAACGGGCCGCTGCTGCGCGCATGGCAGAGGCGCGCTGCTCACACCATCACGGCCTGGCTCTTGCTTCAGGACCAAGACCCAGCGAGTCCCAACACACCCGAGCAGAACTTTTATTTTAGTTTTTTTTAGTTTTTAGTTTATTTTTTATGTAAAAAGCGTGTAAAAAGAAGGGATGAGACCACCCGTGGAGGATTATATATATATATATATATATATATATATATATATATATATATATATATATATATATATATATATATATATATATATATATATATATATATATATATATATATATACTTCTTTTTCCACGCTTGGGACCTCTACCAGAGTTGAGGGTTCTGCGCAGTATTTTTTCTGTTCCTAGTACTGCACTTTTCTGGATTGAAATGTCTGGACTGAGATGTCTGATGGCTGTAACGTAACTCATGGGCACACTGCTGCTGAAGTTTATTGAGCTATGAGTTGTTGTTTTTTTGTTTGTTTGTTTGTTTTGTGTGTGCGTGTGTGTGTGTGTGGGGGGGGGGGGTGTGGGTGTGTGTGTGTGTGGGTGGGGTGTGTGTGGGTGGGGTGTGGGTGTGTGGGGGGGGGGGGGGTGTGTGTGTGTGTGAAATAAATCCTGCATATAACCTCGCATACATTCACTCTGACTTGTACAATCACGAGAGGGCGCTATTGTAAAGAAAAAAGCCTCAGCGGGTTTGAGGGAAATATGAACCATCAGATTAATATGCCACTTTTATTTGATACACTTTGAAAAAGACTTAAAGTGACTATAGTAAATGTTTTTATTAAAACTGTAAATTATTACTGGGTTTCAGGTGACATCACAACATTCTAACGGGCAATGCTTTAATACAAATGGGGGACAACTAAAATTAGTAGTGTTAAAATGCATTTCTTTGTTGTAATACAATAAGTTAATTACACTCATAGAAATCATCAGGGATGAACATTTGTGAATTTGTCTATTAGATATTTCATGGCAAAGTACAATGTAATTAAAAACTGTCTTTTGCCCCATCTAAGAATAAGGCAATATGACTTCATCACATTCTACAATCTGAAAACAGCCAATAAACTACTGTGGCTCAAATATTTAAAACCAATTTTTATTTATTTATTTTCAGCTGGAATAATGTTTGCAGTGTGCAGTGTATGAGCTTCTCACACTATATGGTGGTAAAATATTTTCACCACCGATTCTCACATCACATTCAGGATGATTGAAGTGTCTTGCGCTTCAAGGGGGGGGGAATGCTCAGGCGAAGTACCCCCACAGGAAGACATTGACTGTGAGCAGCAGCAGAGCGTTGATGTTACACACGTGTCTCCACAGTGGTTCCTCCCTCAAGGACACCAGGGTACTGCAGTCAGGCTCCGCACAAGAGCTGCTCTTCCCTGTCAGACCACACACCCACAGAAGGGCCCTGCAGTACCAGCTCCTGGGTGCCTGAGGCTCTGAGCTGGGGGCCCGGGGTCTCCCTGCCTCAAAGGTCTCACCTGGATGCCCCAAGCGGGGCTCCTGACTGTGCCTGGACCACCAGGTCAACCGGTGCAACTACGACACAAGAACATACATGCATTATGTCTAACAGTGACAGCAATACCCGTGAGGCGTCTTTATTGAAGCCCTGGTTTAGACTGCTCATTGTCAAAGAGAAACAGTGACTATGTGATCTTTATGAATGAATCGGCTTTTTTGAACGGTTCCTTAACAGTTTGAATCAGATCTCATTTCTAAAAAAAAGCCAAATCTTTTCCTTTCAAATGTTTATGCATTTTTACTACACAGATTTACTTTGAACCAACCTAAGAATCAGCACAAAAGTATTGTAGGTAACATGAGTGAGAGCTTTGAGCACAGAAAAACGTATTTTCACATCATAATCGTTTTTCAGTTATTAGGGTCCAAGCACAAAAGTGTAAGGGGGGACAACTCAGCGACACTCCAAGAGCTGTATTGTATTTGTAAAATTTTGAGGAAAATTGCAAACAGTACACAATAATATACTCATAAGTAACTAGTATCAAAAATTTCATTTCAGTGAGCTCTAATTTTGAGTTAAGACCCCGAGAAAAATATTGAAAGATGACTCAGTAGCATTACTTCAAAAATTGATTTACATTGCTACAAAGGAAACACAGCCAGGAAAAATTTCAATGAAGACAGATGAAACTCAACATAAAAAATAGATAATATAATGTAATAATAATATGTTATGGCCCCGCCCTAAAATCTACTGGAAGTCGGCCATATTGAATCAGACCCATAGACCAGGGGTGGGCAAACTTTTTGACACATGGGCCACAATCCATCCGTCCATCCCATTCATTTCCTTCCGCTTATCTGGGGCCAGGTCGTGGGGGCAGCAGTCTGAGCAGGGATTCCCAGACTTCCCTCACCCCAGACACGTCCTCCAGCTCCTCTGGTGGGATTCCAAAGTATTCCCAGGTCAGCTGAGAGACATAGTCCCTCCAGCGTGTCGTGGGTCTTCCCTGGGGCTTCCTCCCAGTGGGACATGCTCGGAATATCTCCCCAGGGAGGCGTCCATGAGGCATCTTGACCAGATGGACACTCCCTTATATCTATCTGAAGGGAGGAGCTAACTACACTGAACCTGTAAACAGCTATTGTTTACAGTTTCAGCCTTAATGGCCTCCATTCAACTGTAAACAATAGCTGTCCTGTGTCAGCCAGACACCGTGGCACCATAATGGAATCTTCAACTACAAACTATGAACTGGTTAACATCAGTAATTTACTATGATGAAATGATAAATGTATGAGCCCATGTCACCGTGATATTTCTGGCATAATGTTATTCCAACTTTTTCGATTATACGCATGTCTAACACTCTGTATTGGTGTCTATTTTATGGAATGTTACACACACTAATTCTCTGTGACAACGTGAAGATCTCTGTCTGTGTGTTCTGTGCTATCTCTGACTCTGGCACCACCCACTACACACCTGCAGCCAATCAACAATCAAGCCTCCACCTCTGGAGTACAAAGGTTCCAAGGATCGTACACAGGCTGCCAGATTGTCAGTGTATCCTCTGTGGTACAGGCCTGCTTCGCTCAGTCTGTTTTTTGTGGTTATGGTCATAGTGTTCAGTTGGTGTTTCTCGTTTTTCACCAGATCCAGTTTCTTGGACCCACCTTGCACCTCAGCCTCCAATCCAGCTTCCTACTACTCGCTCCTAGTACTTAAATTGTGTTCTTCATTTCTGTTCTTTTTCCACTACACCAAACTTTGGCTGCCGTGGTCGTCTCTCTCACCTGAGATGTGCCTCTCCTCGCTCGTCTAGCTCTAATGACCTGAGGAAAGTGTGCTGATGCAGCAGTCAAAGGCCACCAGGCTGATTAAAGTAAACCCCTGTCCTTGTCTACCTCAAAGTTGTATGTCATAATTTTAACTTCTAACATTGTTTAAATGCTTAACTTTTAGATAAATAAACTACACTACAGAATTCTGGTTTTAATGATTTCTGAAGTTGATTATTGAGTCCTTAAAAGGGTACTTTCACCCTTCAATCTGGGAGAACTGATTCTAACTCATAGGAATTCTGGTCCCCTACATTTATTAACATCATTGTATTGCTAAACCATCCAGCACATATCTCAACCTAACATACAATTCCTGCAGACAGACACCCAACACAGACACTGTCCTAAGGTCTTATATCTGCATTCTATCTACAGGGGGACATCGCATCCACTTGTCTCAAGGCCAGGGACCACTCGATTTGACCACCTGAAGTACTCTCAATGGATCATACTGGTCACTGGCTGTGGTTACATGCACACTCTAAATGTGATTATTATCAGATTTTTTGAGTTATAAAATTACAAATATGACATATAAACAGCAAAATCCGATGCCATCTAGTTTGTTTCTAATCATGGTTCCTCTGGTTAACCACATTAGATTTTGTGGTTTGCACGTCACTTACATAATCTTAAAGCCACAGAAATCAGATACTAAGCAAATTTTTATGTGCATAAAAGCATAGCCACAGTTAAATGTGCATTCCTAACTCATTCATTGTACTTCTCAATGATATATCTCAGTTTAGGATCTACCCACAATTATTTTTTGCCTCATTAAAATGGTGTCACTACCCCCCCCCCCCCCCACACACACACACACACACAAACACACACACACACATAAGCATTTAAACTGTGGAATTCTAACACTAATGTGTTCACAATTAACCCTAATTCTAACTTGTGAAATTTTCTATTGAGTTCAAAGCAGGTCTCTTACACACTGAGGAGGGATGGGCTCCGTGGCCAGGCTGATACCACAGATGAGGAGCGTGGTCAGAGTGAACAGGAGCAGACTGAAGTACAGGTAATGCATCTGTGCCAGGACTGTGGGTCTCAGGTCAGGCTGCCCACACGACGGAGCGGGGTATGAGAACTCCAGAGCCATTCGGATACCACCTACGAGGAGCCCGCCCATCAGCCCCCAAAACGCCCCCTGCACACGCACACGTACAAGAACACATGACCCATAAGTGCCCAGAACACCCCCTGCACACACACAATAGAATATATGACCCATCAACCCTCTGAACATCCCCTGCACACACACACATCCACGAGAACATGACCCACCGGCCCCCAGAACATCCCCTGTACACACACACACACAAGAGAACAAATTCTCCCACTGAAAAAGATGAGAGAGGCCTGTAATTTTCATCATAGGTACACTTCAAGTATGAGAGACAGAATGGGGGGGGGGGGGAAATCAGGAAACGACATTGTAGGATTTTTAATGAATTCATTGGTATATTCCTTGGTAAAATAAGTATTTGGTCACTTACAAACAAGCAGGATTTCTGGCTCTCACAGACCTGTAACTTCTTCTTTAAGAGGTTCCTCTGTCCTCCACTCGTTACCTGTATTAATGGCACTTGTCTGAACTCGTATAAAAGACACCTTTCCACAACCTCAAACAGTCAGACTCCAAACTCCATTGTAGCCAAGACCAAAGAGCTGTCAAAGGACACCAGAATCAAAATTGTAGACCTGCACCAGGAAGACTGAATCTGCAATAGGTAAGCAGCTGGGTGTGAAGAAATCAACTGTGGGAGCAATTATTAGAAAATCGAAGACATACAAGACCACTGATAATCTCCCTCCCTCTGGAGCTCCACGCAAGATCTCACCCCTTGGGGTCAAAATGATCACAAGAACGGTGAGCAAAAATCCCAGAACCACATGGGGGGAGCTAGTGAATGTCCTGCAGAGAGCTGGGAACAAAGTAACAAAGGTTACCATCAGTAACACTATGCCACCAGGGACTCAAATCCTGCAGTGCCAGACATGCCCCCCTGTTTAAGCCAGTACATGTCCAGGCCCGTCTGAAGTTTTCTAGACAGCATTTGGATGATCCAGAAGAGGACTGGGAGAATGTCATATGGTCAGATGAAACCAAAATAGAACTTTTTGGTAAAAACTCAACTTGTCATGTTTGGAGGAGAAAAAATGCTGAGTTGCATCCAAAGAACACCATACCTATTATGAAGTATGGAGGTGGAAACATCATGCTTTAGGGATGTTTTTCTGCAAAGGGACCAGGACCACTGATCCATTTAAAGGAAAGAATGAATGGGGCCATGTATCTTCAGATTTTGAGTGAAAATCTCCTTCCATCAACATGACAATGATCCCAAACACACTGCCCAGGCAACGAAGGAGTGGCTTTGTAAGAAGTATTTCAAGGTCCCAGAGTGGCCTAGCCAGTCTCCAGATCTCAACCCCATAGAAAATCTTTGGAGGGACTTGAAAGTCCGTGTTGCCCAGTGACAGCCCCAAAACATCACTGCTCTATCTATCTTTTTAAGTGGGAGAACTTGCACAGTTGGTGGCTGAATAAATACTTTTTTGCCCCACTGTATCATCCGTCATCCCCTAGAACGCCCCCTGCATACACCACACATGACCCATCAGCTCCCCCGCACATGCACAAACACAAACACAACACATATGTCGGGTTTAGGGTTGTCAAAAGTATCAAAATCAGAAACTAATTGTTACTAATACTATATTATGTTACTCAATTGAGCAAGTATCAATACTAAAAAAGTCACATTCACAGGACATAAATGGACCACGTGTGCACGTGTTGTACCTACCTGCTCATTAGCTCGTGGCCAGAAAATGGCCAATAGGAAAACGGCTGTAATAGGTGGGGCTAAAAAACTGGTCACTGATTGAATGTAATCAAAGAGTTGTCCACTGTTCGCTGTTTGAATGATCGGAATCCACAGCAGACTGATACAGACAAGGAAGAGGATGAAGAGCCTGAAACACAGAGGTCACAGAGGTCAGAGAATGGTCATAGTGAGGTCATGCCTTCTGACGTAAAACACCTCTCAGTAGGATAATGAGTCAGGCTCCATACAGTATTTGTATTAAATGATTTTTTTTTTTTTTCTATCCCTATAATTTTGCAATTAAGAAAAAATATTGTTAATAAAAACTTGTAATGCAATATGGTTGTACCAAAGTATTCACTGTGCTGGTTTTGCTATGCTGTCGTCATTTTGATTTCTTTTCTAGTACAGAAGTTTGCCCAGGTCACTCCAAAATGACCACTTATTACACTAAATAACTGTGTGAATTAGTGAGCCAAATTTGATATTTTAGGCTCCTTAAAATCTCCAAAACACCAGATCCACTACATCATCTGACTGGCCTGTACTGGGTCGAACATACCAAAGTACAAACATCTCTACTCAAACTGGAAAGAAACTCATAGATGTGTAGGACCATGGGAACAACATGGTGTCAGTGCCTGTGCTGTAGACCTCAGACCAGGATATCACATGCCAATCTCGATATTGTTGATTGTTTTTGCTAATCTAGACTTAACGGCAAAGAGCAATAACATGATGTGAATTTTTAAAAAAGCACCACCATCATCACGTATCACAAAGCCATACTGGTCTCCATCGATAACAAGAACACCACACAAACACAAACAAGTGTTCTCCTTCTCCCTCAGGAGAGCAGCAGCAGTTTGGTATGGCTGCCATTAAAGACCATCCTGTCAATCTAGTGACCCACCATTAGTGTTGGTGATTATTGATTACTGATTACTCCTTGTTAAAGTAATGTAATTACTACTCTGCTTACTTTATTTCAAAAGTAATTTGATTACTGATTACTTTAAGTTACTTTGAAAAAAACAAATCATACTTGCCTGGCAAATACAGAAAGACAACTGTATTTTTTATACAGATTGATATCAGTCTGGTCTCCACGGGCTCCATCACGTCTCAAGCCCAGCTAAACGTGATAATGCAATCATATTTGTTTTTTTCAGTGACACGTGAAGCAAAGGAGCTCATTGGTCACCAATTTATCTCACCTTAGATTAACAGTGTTAGTGACAGAGTTTAGTGCTTGGCTCACTGCTTCTGTAGAAATCTGCCATATTTTTCAGCTGCCTGTGATTATTTTTCCTTTATTTTTTCTGATACAGATGGATCATGCATGTTTCCAATTGGCTAATCCACCTGTCAATCACACCCATTTGAAAACAGGGAAATTAACTTGTGACCAGACTCACATCTTTGTAAGTTATTGAAGAAGTGTGTATTCTGGATCACAAAAAAAACCCCAAAAAACTGCTCTGGAACTCACTTATAAAAAGCATGAATTCTTCACTCTAATTACACTTTCTTTTAGACCCTAATTTCACACAGAGGGATATGAATGTGTGTGTGTGTTGATGATACGAGGGTCTGATGGCACAGATTGGCAGCCTTGCTTCTGTCAGTCTACCCCAATAGTGTCTTAACCACCTCTAAGTGTGGAGTGAGTAAATAATGCATTATAAAGTGCTTTGACTGTCTCAAAAAGTATTAAGTCCAGTGTATGATTATTATTGGCCCTCGCCAGTTACTTATACTTCAAGGGTAACTGGTGAGGGGTATTGTTCTTTGTTTTGCGTTTTTTATTTTTTCTCGGCAGGAGATTGCATTTCTGACCCCCTTATCATCGATGAAAAATCCCTAAAATAGGTTTGGGATTAACCGGTCCGGTGAAAAATTCGACAAAATAGACACTGCAAGAATGTCCGATGCCCACCAACTCCACAGTGCTGCCTAGAAATGGACCCCTTAGTGGAAATGAAACAGGCTGGCCAAATGTGGCATAACATAGCATGCCATAGCATAGCATGATATTTGGATACTCGTTACGATTTGCTCGTAACATGTCGGCGAAAAACAATTTCTATCTTTGGCAACTTCTTACAGCCATTGACCTAGAGAGTTCAAATTCGAATCACTCCCTACCATAGACATGAAATATTAACATTATCGGATTAGGATAGAATTTGGGAATTTCTATGCATGACATCAAGCAAAAAATATATTATACACATGGGCCATTTCCCATGGTTGGCCAACAGGGGGACAAAGACTCCTAAAAACATTTAAACATATTGTACATGCACATGCTTAGTCCAACTGTGTTGAAATTTCAATCATCTGTACACTGGATGACCCTGATTACATTGAGATGTCAAACAACTAATAACATTAGTGTGAGAGTGCCACCAAAATTTACAATGGGGAGAAGAAAAAAAAAAAAAAGCTTTGAGATTAATTACTGAAACTTTGCAGAAAATTCAGTGACCAGCCTCTGATCATAAAAGCCAATGACACCCATGCTCTAATTTTTACAGTCTTTGCTGTAGCATCATCCAAATTCAAAGTGAATGATGCTTTGGCTCTAATCAGGCAGAAGAGAGAAAAACACCCACTACACATTCACCAAAACACCATCATGGGCAGAGTGCACCTGCTTTGTCAAAAATGAACTCTTACAATAGTATTTTACATGGTGTACACAAAATGACTCAACGGCACCACCTAGAAGTGGACCCCTATGGGAGTTAAGACAGGCAAATTATGACACAGGCACATGCATAGAGCTCCACGAGACAAGCCTACAAATAATAAACAGGAAGTCGGCCAAATCAAAAATCCGTCACCATTTTTGCATGTTTCTACTCCTACGTTTTAGCCTAAATCAGCTCAGATTTAGCATACCATATATAGAGGCATTGCAGTTTTAAAAATATCTTATTTTTTTAGACGCTCCTTTTGTTTTTGCCCGTAGCATGCCAGGAAAAAACACCTACATTTCCTGTTTCTTTAATGACTTCTCACAACCACGGGCATTGGCTTAAAGAGCCACTGGTACAGAAATCCCCACGCAAATAGAGCAAAGAAAAATGCACATGGCCACAGGACACAATAGCGCCCCCTATACACATACATACACACATAAAAGATACAACATTGTCCAATTGGCATGAAACTTGGATAGGTAATTATAGGCCTCAAAATATGCAAGTCAATTGGATCCAAGTCATATTCTTTAACTTTTGGCCTGTGGAAACATAAATGTCCACTATTCAGATCCTAATGAACTTATATAAACACTGTAAAAACTGACAAGTTAGGACTACTTAAAAAAATTGATGAAACTGATTACGTCAAAACATTTTAGTACAAATAATGCATTTTTCAAGCAAACAAACTGTCTATCTTTAAGTGGTGCATATCTTAAAAGTTTAGCATAGTAGTATACAGTCAGTTTTGTCAGTTAACAAACTGTCTATCTTTAAGTAGTACATACTGTAAACATTTAAGTAGTTTGTAATTGTAGTAGACATTTTAACTGTTTACTACAACCTTTTTTGACCAGTACTGACTCGACTTTTAGTAAATGCACTAAAATTTAATCTAATACTCTATATGCAGTTTTATTAATACATAAACAAATTGTAATCATAACATTTTTTTTATTACATTTTTATTAAGCAGCTTTATAAAGCAGAACTCCAACAATGAATTGGTACAGTGAAGGATGTCAAAAATATAACTCAAACATTGTTTAAAAAGAACAAATTTAATGCCTCATTAAGGTCTCATCAGAACTAAGGCCACATGGTAATGTTAAAGATTATAATTATGCTTTGAAGATTACAGAAAGGAAGGTGAAAAAAGAAAGACAAGACATTGGAAAAGGAGGAGAGGGGGAGACAGGGAAAAGAAAGGAGATGGGGGAGGAGGAGGAAACTGAAGAATAAGGAGAAAGGAGACAAGTAGAGGAGAAGACAGAATGAGAGGAAACTGAAAAAGAGAGAGGGGAAAGGAGGGAAGACAGTAACTGAATGGACAGGGGAGCAGGAGGGAACAAAAGAAGTGAAGGGAGAGAAGAGAAGATGAAAAAATAAAGGCAAGGGAGAAAGAGGAAGAGGAAAAGATGGGAAGGGGAAAAGGAGAGGGATACAGAAGCAGAGGCAGAGACCGAAAAGAAGATGAGTAAGATATGATACTTACCAGGTGATCATAAACGCTGAGGAGCCGGCCCAAGACATCCGAAACTTTACCTGGACGAGATGGCTTTTTTTCTCAGAAAGCTTTGAAGACATTGAAAATGTTGGTCGAATTTGGAGTACGAACGGATTTTCAGGTTGACATTGGTTACTCTATGAAATTCTGCACAGATGTGCACAAAACACACAACATTTATTATATTTATTATATTTTAGTACTTTAACATTAATACTATATTACAAAAATGTACATTTTACCTGTGACTCCATTTTAAGTGCTGGCCAGTGCTCCTAGATATCAACAACTGCCAAGTCATAGGTGACCACCTCTTTTTGTCTAAGAGCAAAGGTACTTTGCAAAAAGTCAGACAAGAACCTTCTTCAGATGCAGCTGCTGATGCACTCATTTAAAATCTGGAGCCTCATTTCCTCCAGGGTAGCACCATCTTCACCTTGGGGGAAATGTGGCAGATAATTCAGCTCTGCTCTTTTGTTTTTTTTGATGCAGGTGTGTGGAGGTTGGTTGTCCAGGTTGTTCTTACTTCTCTTTCCAGAGTTAACAGCTTCCTCTTGTATCCCAGCACGCCTCAACTTATTGCAATAGCTCCCTATTTTATAGGCTAAGCCAGACATGGGCAAATTACGGCCTGGGGCTCCCACAACTTTTTGTCCAGTTGACACATTTTACTTTTGGCTTTTACGATGAATCAGACCTGGACAAATGAAGGATTACACAGACAAAAAGAGACTATATTATGACATATTTAGATGATAGAACATTCCAGAAATTTACATGTTCCCTATGGAGGACCAAAAATGACATAATTGGAAATAAATACAAGAATGAATGTTGAAATCTATTTAATGAAATGGTGAATATGAAATATGAATGTGTAAATAAATTTATTTATTTACATATGGAGGATTAAAAAGCAAAAATTTGCACATTTTTACATAATTAATTAATTTATTTGTACATGTATTTTTAAATGTATTTATGTTTATTTTTTTACTTCTACATTTATTTACATTTTAAAATGTTTCTTTACTAATTTACTTATTAAAAAAAAAATACTAGCAAGTTATTATAGAACCATTTTTAGCTTTTTAATACATTTTAAAACATATCAACTTATTTATTAAAGAAACCAATTGCCTTAAATTCAACACACTCCCAGCCTAGCCTCTGGGGGGGCCACTATAATGGAATAAATCTTAGAAAAATGCTTCAGCATGTTTCACTGTCTCCTTGAGTGATGTTTTGCATATGACGATATCATGACGGTCCCTGGTTCTCATGCTAAACCTTCCATCAGAAACTTCAGCGGGTCTGGATGTCATCTGATGTAGCACAACAAAATCGACAGACGTACGACCCTCTAAAACACTCCACAAAACCTGGAAGCCCATGAGCACTTGAGTTATTTGCTTCTACGCAAAAGACTGTGCCTTTGACACACTGCCAAAGTGCTTCAATGAAGATGCCATCTTGTTCAAGAGCCTGTTCAAGGTCTTCTAACAAAGGTGACAACACTGTATCATAACAGCACCTGTGCACATCACTTACTTTGCACAGCAAAGCTAGCTGTATAACATGAAGATCGGATCTATACTGGCTTGGTAAATTAATAATCAATATATAGCACATAGTTTGTGATTCTTCCTTGATATGCCCAGTAGTTCAATATCATCTATATATAAGATAAGTGATAACCACAACTCATCAGCAGTAGACAGTAACAGATTTTCTGAACTGAAGTGTACTTCATCTTCATGAGACATGCACATTCCTGGTGACTTTTTGTGTTACTCTGATTTTGCAAAGAAGGTCTGTATGCTTGAATATTGTCTGAAGCATATGCAATATTGGAACATAAATTCTTCATGTCCATACAGCATTTACAGTGGAGGCTTAAACGTGGGGGCTACATAGCCTGTAATATATCGAGTTGTCTTCAAAATCTGCAAAGGCTCTTTATTAAATCTACTCAGATTTGTTCATATAATCTGAAAGCAAAGTTAGCTGGTGTCCACTGTGGTGAGTGTATTTTCATACTGGTTAATAGACAAAAGAATCAAGAGTAATACAAGATAGATGCAACAACTCAAATCTAGACTATAGTTTGCATGCATGGATCGATTAGTAATTCTTATAATACGATCATACGATCCTTTCACTGGCCCACGTATTTGAAGAACTAAAGAAGATTTAGAACTGATGAAGTAGCCCACACACAATGCCTTATTCTATATTGAGCTGTCGTGCACCGTGCGCATTGAGAAGGTAGATTATCCTATGTGTGACTCATCATGAAAATTCCCCAAGTATAACAATCCTTCAGAGGCAGCAAAGCTCAGTGTCACCAAACAAGATCTGAATGGACCCACATGGCATCAATGCCGAGCTCCAATGTGGCCCGCACTTGTCCCCAAGACAACAGGAAACTCCCTAACGTCAAACTCAAAGCTTTAAACAGATGATAGATTATTAATCTCTGAATTTATGAGAGCCTCATCCTTGTTAAGAGCCCACAAATTCCTCAATACATTCAATCCATACATTCAACAACATTCACGTCTGTCTTTGGTTTGCTTTTGCTACGGGTGTGGACACACACCTGGGTGAGCACACACCTGCTAAACCCGTGGCTCTTCTCAGCACCGCTTCACCTTCACTAAGCAATGTTCGATATTCATTTGCATAAATGTTCCACGATGATAAATTGCACATTGAATTTTGTAGTGTTTAATTTAAGTAAAAGCAAATGCCTTTAACAAAGGATCGTAACAATATTTGACATTTTAGTTATTATTCAGACACCTTGGCCAATGTGTGTGTGTGTGTTTTTTTAAGAAACGTTAACTACTTACCAAATATGTAGACTCAATGTGAAGAATTTTCGCTGTTGAAAACGTGGATCTCTGCGCTTAAGTCTTGAGCGAATGGATCAAGACGGCGAGTTCAAACTCGTGGAAAGACTGGGGCACTTAACTTATGTATGTGACGTCACAAGTCAAACCAATCATCACATCAAAACTGGAAATTTGTTCAAATGCCCCAAATGTTTAGAGTTCAATCATCAATTTTGACGCATTTGAGTAGTCAGTGCCTAAAATGTATAATTAAGTTTAACCGTTCGGGTTTACAGTGTAGAGAGAAAAAACACTTGGTGCAAAATTACTGAAAATTCACACAAACATTATTTAGGCCACTCCAATCAGAAAACTCATTTACACCATAGCTATATTATGCATGAGGTTGCTGGTTCAAAGCCTTGGACACCTTCTGTATGAAGCAGTCGACACACAGTAGCATAGTAGAAAGTGTGAAGGGAGACAGACAGGACTGAGACCATTATTAGGCAACACTCACATTCCTCTATAAAGAGATATTTCTCTTGTTTTGGCTCATATCTGATTTGCGTGTGACACCAGAAGATGACGTCCTGTGCTACCTCTTTATCTTTTTTTTTTTTTTACTATTTTACGGACACATATATGGATACACATATTTTTGGGAAAAGTAACAAAAAATTACTAGAACAATAACTGTAATCTAATTACAGTTACATTAGATTACAGATTACATTATTAAATGTAATCTGATTACAGTAATCTAGTTACTGCCCAACACTGCACACCATCTATCAGAGAACTGTCAGATGTCAAGATAGAAGTGAGGTCCCTGTAAAATGTAAATTGTAGAGGAGACATGCACCTTCCCACCACCATAAGTTCCCTCTCACTGGCCGCTGGGCGAAGCCTCTGGTACAAGTCCAGGGTGAACAAGGTGGAGCTGCTGTTAAAGATGGAGGTGAGGGACGACATGAGTGCCGCTAACATCACCGCTAACATGAGGCCGCGCAGACCTGCAAGACCAAAGTGAGCCTCAGCCAATCAGAGAGAGGGGGAGAATGGACTAGCAAATCAGAGAGAAGGAGAGCATAACTAGTATCAGACCACACATACTGGGAAAACCAAAGAGAGGGAGAACAGAGTAGCCAATCAGAGAAAGAGGGAGAGCTCAGCAGCCAATGAGAGAGAGAGGGAGTGTACAGTGGCCTATCAAAGAGAGGGGAGAACAGAGCAGACAATCAGAGAGAGAGGGAGAGCATCACAGCCAATCATAGAGTAAACTAGCTAATCGAATAGCAGATACAGATACAGACCTGAAGGCATGAGTTCCACCACAAGTTTGGGGTATGCAATGTTTGAACAGCCCACTGCCGCCCCACACACCTTCTGACACAACTCTGGGTCCACACAGGCCACCTCATCTGGAACAACAGACAGCCCTCACCATTCTGCTATATGTAACAGCATGATTCAGAACAACAGACTGCATATATAAATGGACATAGCTAACCCACTAGCCGCCACGTTCCAAATAGGAAGTGAGCATGGGCACCTTCAAATGTTCATATTAACCCACTCTACGCAATCCTGGTGTTTTTATTTTGCTATTTTGTCTGTAAATCAAGGTATAAATATAAATAACAGACAAGTCAAGGCACTTTCTTTCACTGAGGTCGCTCCGGCTAGCTTTAGAAGCAGATTTGATTGACAACATTGCTAAGCGTCCACCTCCTGCTAAACCACCAATGCGGGTAGGACCTTCAACAGCCTCGCTCCGGTTTGGCTCATTGCTTGCTATGATACTTGCAGTTGGGATTGCAAATATGAGTTTCATTTTGCTGGAGCCAAACGCTATGGGTGACGACACGCTCACTTAATCCACTTCTTTACTTAATCTATGATCACAACATACACTGTACATGTGTAACACCTCTTATATCAATGAAACCAAATCAGACTGATCAAATAGATAAACTCAGTGCCTGTGTGAAGGACATCAAAACCTGGATGACCTTGAATTACCTGCTCTTAAATCCTGAAAAAACAGAGGTCATTGTCGTTGGTCCCAAAGGTCAAAGAGATTCTCTGTCAGACCAGATAATCTCACTCGACAATGTGAATATAGCTTCTAGCCCTACTGTAAAAAATCTTGGAGTCCTATTTGATCAAAATCTCTCATTCACAGCCCATATAAACCTAGCTTGTAAAACCGCATACTTTCACCTGCGAAATATAACTAAAATTAGAAATATTTTACCTAAAAACGATGCTGAAAAACTCATCCATGCATTTGTTACTTCCAGACTTGATTACTGTAATTCCCTGCTTGCCGCCTGCCCCAAAAGTACTATAAGGAGCCTCCAGTTGGTCCAAAATGCAGCGGCCAGAGTCCTAACAGGAACTAAAAGAAGAGACCACATCAGTCCTGTACTAAAATATCTGCACTGGCTTCCTGTTGAGCTTAGAATCAAATTCAAAGTCCTCCTCCTGACATACAAAGCCCTAAACGGTATGGCCCCATCCTATCTGCAAGATGCTATTGCCCCGTACCAGCCAAACAGAGCACTCCGCTCTCAGAATGCAGGACTATTAGTGGTTCCTAGAGTGTCCAAAAGTACAGTGGGAGGGAGAGCATTCAGTTACCAAGCTCCTGTGCTATGGAATCAACTCCCTGCTGATGTTAAACAGGCCCCCACAGTCTCTGTATTTAAGACCAGGCTTAAAACCTTCCTCTTCGGTATAGCGTATGACCAGGTTACTTAGTGAGGGAGTTAGGGTTATTAAAACCCGGGATAAGATAAGCTGCAGTAGGAGTAACTAGCTGGGGGAAGTATGGCAACCTGACCACTATCCTCTACTTTGCCCTATTTTCTCATCAGCAATGCTATTCACATGTTGTCCCCTGTCCCACTCCCCCTGTGGAGTGTATCTCTTTCAGATGTCCCGATGACAGCTGGACCTCCTCCTTGCCTGGCTCTCCTCCTCCTCGCCCGGCTCTCCTCCTCCTCGTCTGGTCTTCCTCCCCCTCGCCTGGCCGATTTCTTATGTTGTCTGATTTTTCCTGTTGTGTCTGATTTTTCCTGTTGTGTCTGATTTTTCCTGTTGTGTCTGATTTTCCTGTTGTGTCTGATTCTTCCTGTTGTTTTGTTTTTTGTGTTTTGGCGGCACGGTGACTGAGTGCCATCACTCATGTCTCACAGCAAGAAGGTTGGTTCGATCCCCGGGTCACCAGGCCTTTCTGTGTGGAGTTTTTCATGTTTCTCCCCGTGTCTGGATGGGTTTCCTCCGGGTACTCCGGTTTCCCCCATCAACCAAAACATGAACGCCCTTCGAGACAACTGTTGTTGTGATTTTGGGCGTTACAAAAATAAATGAATTGAATTGAATTGAATTATATGACAATAACATGTACAGACACGTAGTTGGTACAGAGGAGGAAGGATCAGACCTGGGTACAGAGCACGGCTGATCATCCCAGGCATCACGATGAAAAACATGGGTAGCAGTTTGAGGTAGGCTCCCAGCACACTGCCACCTTTGGCATGGGACAGAGACTTTGCTGATAGGGACCTCTGTACTATCACCTGCACACATAAATACACAGTAGTGGCATTTATGTTACCAAAGTGAAAACAGATTCTTACATGTGCTACCATTGAGCCTGTAATAGCCTGGAGTGGAGCAAGCTAAAAGCAAAAGTTTATACATGCTTTAGTCATGCAAATGTGTGGATTAAAATTCTGAAGTTTGGTGATGTGTATAGTGTACTGTCAAAACACCTGAGGAGGGAAGCATCAGAGCATTCCAAGCTTTGAAAATGGAAGACCTACCTTTTATTTAAAATCAGTTTCTGAAACTTTATAAACCACAAGTTATTAAAATATTTTGTCTATTTTTGACTTAATATTTGAATTTTCAAAAAAATCTATGGGAAAAAGTAATGGAAAATTTACTTCCAGAACCGGAGCGGACTTAGAAGTGATGCATTAGACTTGTCTCAAATGTTACATGTAGTGGTCCCTTGTTTACCTGGTCGGTGCACCACACCCAAGTGGCGAGCACAGTGAGGCCGAAAATGAGGCCGGGCCACGGCAGGTCTGCGGTCACAGGGTCCCTCAACAGGTGGAAGGCGTCAGAGCGCGGCAGGTGACATGTGGAGTTTGGCACCATGACCGAGGGGATTGCATTCGGGTACTGCTGCTCCAGACCTGCGTACCAGCCCACCTGCGAGAACGCTGTGGACCAACACATGTGGAGTGTCAAATATTCAGCAACCAATTCTCTTGTCTCCATCCGAGGTGAGTAAAGTACCCAGAAATTATGTTGTAGCTATTTGTCGTGGTTTAGTTAAAATATCTTTTGCCAAAAGATTTTTGCTAACTTTATTATTATTATTTTTTTTTTTTTGCTAAAGTTAAATTTTGGTTACTGTCTTCATTTTACATATTAATGAGTCATTGTTTATATTATTTCTGCTGATTTAATTTGTTAATGGTTTCGTTTTATGTTTAATTGATCATAGGGTTTAATTTGCATGAACAGGTCAAAGAAGGAGCAGGCAGCACTGTGGGATAAGCCTTGTTTTTACTTTTACCAGAATGACAGAAAGGCTACAAAAGAAATGTTCTTGTTCGTTTGCGGCCATTGTGTAAATAAATTAGCTCAAATGAATGTCTTGTTTGGACATGTCATTATTTTGATGTGTAAATTCTTATCCTGGACAATGCCTCAGTGGTCTTCTGATTTGGTTTGAGTTAAGGTTAATTTTGTTTTCTGGACAGAGTAACATTACTACAAATTAGTAACATCTGATTATTCCAAGTGAATGTAATGTGCAGGATAAAACATTTAAAAAATGCACAAAACCTGGTATTTTCAAAAGATGGACACAAAAATAAGACAAACTAAAACACATCCGAAGAAGTAGTGTAATAAACACAAATGTTCAAATCATTTCATATTGTCAATATAAAGCTTTTATCATTTGTAGACTTACTCAGGAGGGAAAGAGAAACAAGAGTGCTGTTACTTCAATAAAAATATTACTTGAGTAGGAGTAAAAGTATGATGCTAGAAAAGAAAAGAGCATTTCTTTAAAAAGCTACTCAAGTAAATGTAACTGAGTACTACCCCCCGAAAATTTTTTGGAAATCTTGGAATGTGAAAAAAGCAATACACCAGCTATTAGCTGTAGCCCTTTCAGACTGCAACATAAATAAAATGTGTTATTACTACTGTCAATACGGTCATTTCAGTATCAATGCATTTTTCAATAGATAGACTTATTGATGGCTGATATTACTAGTATTAGGCTGGTATGTGTCTTACCTATGAACATAAGGGAGAACGCCCCGCCAACCATGATGACTGTCTGCAGGGCATCAGTGTAGATGACCGCAGACAGGCCACCTACACCAAAATGAAACATTATAAATGGGGTAGATATCTGACATTAAGGGCTGTAGTTCTTTAGTCCTTTTGTTGATTAATCAGTTGATGTTGTCTTAGTCAACCAAAATTTGTACTAGTCAAGTAATGATTTTCTTTAGATCTGTATGCACAAGAGTAGAACGAAAAGGGTGAGGGTGAGTGAGATAGCTGAAGATCTGGGACTGAATCTGCTTTAAAGTGGGACTAAACACCTAAACTCCGTCCACAACCACATTCAAAAAAGCTGCCAAAGTGGGCAGGCCTGGAGGACTTCAGGGGAGAGTGAAGAGGAAAGGAGGTCTGAGGGTATGAGAAACAGTTTGATTGGTCTAACAGGTATCCACATTTCAAACATACACTATATAAAAAGACACATATACTTTTTTTTTTCTCACTGGCTGACATGAAATCAGATTGTTTTAGGTCAATTAGGATTACCAACGTTATTTCAGTTTGCTAAATGCCATTACTTTCTTCAAAGTCAGGAATGTACATACATTTCATTAGGATTTAGTACCATTGCCTTTAAACTGTATGACTTGGGTCACTGTCAAACATTTTGGATATCCTTCCACAAGCTTTTCACAATAGTTGGCATGAATTTTGGCCCCTCTTGACAGAACTGATGTAACTGAGGCAAGTTTGTAGGCCGCCTTGCTCGCACGTGCCTTTTCAGGCCTGCTTATACATTTTTAACAAGACTGAGATCAGGGCTTTGTGATGGCCACTCCAAAAACGCTGACTTTGTTATCTTTAAGCCGCTTTGTAACCAGTTTGGTAGTATGCTCTAAGTCATTGTCCATTTGGAAGACCCATTTACTCCCAAACTTTAAGATGTTTTGAGATGTTGCTTCAGTATTTCTACTGAAGGTTCTCATGATGCCATCTATTTTGTGATTTGCACACATCCATCCTGCAGTAAAACAACCCCACAACATGATGCTGCCACCCCCGCATTTCACAGTTGGGATGGTATTCTCAGACCTGCCAGCTTTGCCTTTTCTCCTCCAAACTCAACAATGCTCATTATGAGTTGAAGGTCCTTGTCCCTGTGTGCATTTGCAAACTGAAATCTGGCTTTTTAATGTTTCTTTTGGAGAAATGTCTTCTTCCTGGCAGAGTAGCCTTTGAGCCCATGTCGATACAGTAGTTGTTTGACTGTAGATAATGGCACACTTCACAAGGTCTGTTGCTTTTGTGCTTGGATTGATGTGCACATTTCGGACCAAAGCACGTTCATCTCTGGGACACAGAACCCATCTCTTTCCTGTTTTTGTCTTTATACTTGTGTATAATTGTTTTAACGGATAGCAAAAGACGAAGTTAAAATCTGTCAACTGGACAAATTGTTGTAAGAGTGAAGATATTTCGCTGCTCATCCAAGCCGCGTCTTCAGTTCTGGTCAGAATGCTGGTGGCCACTGCCTTATACCTATCTGAAGGGAGGGGCTAACTACACTGAAACTGTAAACATCTATTGTCTCCCATTTCAGCTGGAACTACTCTATTCAGCCCTTAATGACCCTGATATTGTGTCATGATCTGCTCCACGTTTTACCTCCTGTCCTGCTCCTTCCCTCCCTCACCTGCCGGAGCTGGGCTGAGCTCCTGGCTCGTCCTGTCTTGGTCTCCGGCTTGTTTCCCGTCACCTGCCCTGGCTCCCGCTTGCTGGATTACTCCTGCTCGGTCCTTCCTGTTCCTGCGTCTTGTCCTGTCGTGCTCCGGCCCTGGATGTCTCCTGCCCGCTCTGGACTACGCCCGTCTGGTCTGCCTCCCGTTCCCTGTCCCCATGTGTGATATATGAACTGTCTTCTGCACCATTGTAAATAAACACCGTAAATCTGCCCCGAGTCTGCACTCTTTGGTCCGCTACACCCACCGTTACGACATATTGTTCTCATTGTTCTGGGTCTGAGGATGGTGTTATAGATGGGGGAGAGATTATGTCTCAGGTCCCCATTCCTGTTTAAGGAAGGATTTTCTTTCCTAACAAAAATAGCTTCTTTAACTCCTCTCTTAAACCATTTCTTTTCCCTAGCTAAGATCTGAACTTAACTATCTTCAAAGGAGTGGTTAGTGTCTTTGAGATGGAGATGCACGGTGGACTGGGGTCCAGAGGAACTCTCCCGCCGGTGTTGGTGCATCCTCTTATGGAGTAGCTGTTTAGTTTCTCCAATGTAAGGCTGACTGCACTCTTCATTATGCACTGAATGGAGTAGACTACATTACTTTGTTTGTGGCTCAGGGTTTTGTCCTTTGGGTAAACCAGTTTTTGTCTTAAAGCATTTGTAGGTTTGAAAAAGACAGGAATCTCATACTGTCTGAAGATTCTCTGAAGTTTTTCAGACACACCCAATGTGTAAGGAATGGTAACACCAGGACAAGACAACAAAGACTTTCCTGGAAGATGGAGACAGAGCCTTCACACATGTTAATGTCTTGTCTGGGTCTGACGGACTGACACAGATCAAATGCTTTTAAAGACACAACATGAATATACTTAAAATTCCATCACACTGATATCTTGGCTGATTTCTTTTTCCCATGATGTTACACAAAGAAGCAGTGTGTTTCAGCTGTAACTTCAAATACATCCAAAGGTGTGTCTCTAATTAACTCAAATGTTGTCAATAAACCATCAGAAAGGCATGACATCATCATCTGGGTTTGCCCAAATTGTTTAAATGCATAGTAATCTTACTGTACTTCTGACTTTGAAGAAAGTAATGAAAAATCCTTCTCTCATTATTCTGGCATTTAGGAAATAATTAAGTAATTTTAGTAATCCTAATTGACCTCAAAAAGTTCAAATCAAACAGTGAGATTTTTATATAGTCTTTTTACTATACAGACTTTTTATATAGTGTGTGTGTGTGTGTGGGGGTGCGTGTGTGTGTGTGTGTGTGGGGGTGTGTGTGTGTGTGTATGTATGTATGTATGTATGTATGTATGTATATATATATATATATATATAAATTTATTTATTTATATATTATATATATATATATATATATATATATATATATATATATATATATATATATATATATATATATATATATATATATATATAGCTTTTGTCACGCTCCTTTTTAGCCAACTAATCAATCTACAGGACATGTCTTTTTGACAATCAAAATTTTCTATTGCCTTACTGTAATTGTACACTATTGCTTGGATTTTTTTAAAAGATGTGAATGTGAATTTATATGTTTTTGATGAAGAAATAAAAATTGTGGGAGCCCTATTGTAGAGCTGATGTCTTGTTTGAGGTGTTAAGGAGTGTAGAGGATACCTGCGATGGTGTATGCCGCGGTGACCAGTAGGAGTACAGCTGTGGACAGGTACAGGTCCCAGCCCAGAGACACCTGGATGAAGAGCGCACCCGAGAAGATGTCTGTCTGTACAGAAAAACAGGTGCTTATCCTTGACATAACGCTGTCACTCGTTGCATCAAAAATAATTCAGCTCATTTGTGCTAATGGAAAACATATCAAGTTTTGTGCAAGTTTTAGTTACATATGGAAAAACAAATTACACACATATTAACCATAAACAAAAGGGACAAAATATCTGAAATTTGACAGACAAACAGCTTTTGTCTTAGTTTGAAATGTATTAAAGAGGACACAATAAGATTTTACCTATGAAGCACCAGAGAATACGCCATAAGCCTGACTAGTATTTAAGTATGTAAGTAAATGTTAAACTTTGATAATTTGATTATGTATTCAGATGTGTGATTAATACATAGAATTCTAAACACCTCCAGCTTGTACCTCCACCACTTAACTGATATGTGCAGCTTTGCTCTGAGCAGACCATCAAAAGATCCAGGTCCACAAGTCACTGCAGAAACCCCAAACTGAGCTCAGCCTTTGCATAGACAACCATCTCATACAAGGGGCTTGCAGAATGGACTCTCCTCCGACCTGAGGCATTTCTACTATACAAGTCCTTTTATAGAGACAGTACTGTCAACACTAATTTTGTATTTGCATGTGACAAATTGTTTGGGTAATCCCTCAATCGTCCAGGTATAATCAATAGCAAAAGAAAATCAGTTCTGTCAACTAGACAAAAGTTTTAGAGTGAAGATGTTTCACCACTCATCCAAGTTCAGTTCCAGTCAGATTGCTGGTGGACACTGCTTTATATCGGTCTGAAGGGAGATCTGTCTGCCACTAGTTAGGTCGACGTAAAAGAGCATTTATTCCAAGAGCGGTGCACTTGAGCTGGTATGAACCCAACAGTCACACTCTGGACCACAGTAAATGGTCGCTGCGAGAGCGCTTCAAACAGGGGATGTTAGAGCAGCTCCACCTGCACTTTGGAGCCAAAGTCACATCCTTGGTCTGACTGTGTGTCATTCAAAAAGCTTTTTTGAACGACACACAGTCTCCTCACAGTGTATTTAGCCACAGGTGAAAGAAAAGACAACCGCTATAGGGGAAGTGAGCATGTGTGCACATATTCACAGGGCTCTGTCACTTGAAGCACCTTGTCATAGAAATAAATTCGGCGATCAGCTGATGGACTCTCACATGGCTCATGTTGTATGTTTGGGGTGAATGATGTGAAGAAGGCTGACCAAAAAGAAAAAATAAACAGAACCAAATCTAGTGCGCGCTGGAGTCGGTCCACAGAGCACAATAACATGTCTGAAAACAACCTTACTGTCATGATGCCTGTTTTTCCTGCCCTCCTGTACTCTCTTCCCCTCCCCTACCTGTCTGTCTGGAGCTGGGCGGAGTCTCTGACTCCTCCCGCACGCACCTGGAGCGCATCAGCGCAATCACCGTCACCTGCTGCTGAGTATAAGAGGACTCGGCAGACTACACTTGGGGCCAGACCGTCCGCGTGTAAACGTGAATGCTCCAGCTCAGTTTTTGTATCCCTGTTGCCTGTCTGCATGTTCTTACTTGGATTTTTACCACCTTCCAGATTCCTGTCCTCGCTCATGCCTGCTCCTGCCTCTATGTTCTAGCTCTGGTACGGTCGTCCCTCTGTCTTACCACCTGTCCTGTCTTGGTCTCCGGCGTGCCGCCTGCTCCCTGCTCTGGTTCCGCTCTCTGGACTACGCCGGTCCCGCCAGCCCTGGTCTCGTCCCCGTACCTGTCTCCACTCCGGTCCTGGCTTTCCCGTGTCCGTCCTGCACTTCGCCCGCCTGACCTGCCCTCTGCTCCCTGGGTTCTTGTGTGTTTCGAGTGAACTGTTAAAGACCGAAATTTCACAATCTTGTAAATAAACACTGTCAACTTGCCCTCTTGCAGTGCACTCTTTGGTCCTACCCGCACCGTTACGACACTTGCACACCTATTTGTTTAGTTTTTATTTGTTAGCTAGAGCTATTGAACAATACTGAGTGTGTAGTAAAAGAAAATTCAATTCCAACAACTGGACAAAAAATTCTTCAGTTGTGGTCTGATTGCTGGTGAAAACTGCCTTCTATCTGAAGGGAGCAGCTAACTACAATGAAACTAACACACCTATTGTTTACAGTTTCTGTTTGTTAACTAGGTCTATTTAACTACACTGTGTACAAGTGTGAACTATGCCCGACTCACATTATACATAATCATTCAGGTCCGTAATGCTCTTGTGCCTATGCCTAAGGCCCCCATTCCTGTTCAAAGATGGATTGTCCTTCCAAACAAAATTTGTTTCTTTAACTCCTCTCTCAAACCATTTCTTTTCTCTGGCTAAGATCTGTACCCCACTATCTTCAAAGGAGAGGTTAGTGTCTTTGAGATGGAGATGCACTGGACATTCTCTCATGGAGTGGCTGTTTAGTATCTCCAAGGTAACACTCACTGCACTCTTCACTACACTGAATGGAGTAGACTACATTACTTTGTTTATGGCTCAGGATTTTGTCCTTTGGGTGAACCAGTTTCTGTCTTAAGGTGTTTGTAGCTTTGAAATAGACCAGAATTTCACGCTGCCTGAAAATCCTCGAAAGCTTTTCAGACACACCAGCTGTGTAAGGAATGGTTACACTTTTTCTCCTAGGTTTGAATTCTCTGGTGTCCTGTTTTTAGCTCTGTTAGATCTATTGATGGCCCATTTTGAATAACCACAAGCAGAGGACTTTGCTCTTTCACTTTTCCCTCTGTGCTTGTAGGAGCCACTTGAGTCCTGTGTTGTCGTCTTCAAATAACTCAAAAGTTTGTGCTGCAGTGGATGGTGTGAATCAAAAAGCAGGTATTGGTCCTGTGGGCTCACCAGTCCTCTTATAGTTACTGCACATTCTTAGAAGGCCAGTTTGTTCTCCTTGGGCTATTCACATGTGAACTTAGGGTTTGGATCCACAGCATCAATATGTGCAGTAAGAGGTTCCAGATCTTGAATTTTGATTTTGGTCCAGTTGTCATCCAAGTATCAATACCAATGCATGGGTGGAATGCCTGGAAATGAGGCCAATGCATCCTGTTCAAACAAATTCACAGCAGTTTGCAGATTTGGTCTGGTGACAGTTTAGTTCTCTCTTTTAGCTTAGTATCCTGCCATAGCCTCCTCTGTGCTGTCTCCACCATTACTGATTTAGGTATACAAGTGAAAAGAAAGGCCACATCAAAGGAAAGCATTGTCTTATATGGGTCAAATTGGAGATGCTTGACTTTGTCAACAAATTCTGATGCCAACCAGAAGAGCCATGACAGTCTTCAGGTGTTTGGCCACATTGTATGTGATAGAGTATATGCTACATACAATGGGTCTGAGGGGGTAATCCTTCTTTATGGATTTTCAGGAGGCCATAGATGCATGGAATGGAGTCACCAGGAGTCTGTAATACAGCTGTCTATCAAGGACTTTTTCTTTCTCCAGCTTCTGTAAGCAGCCTATAATCTTCTTCTTCTTGCACCCACTGGTATGATCTCGTTTCAGTAATTATTTTTTTAAACTGAAATCAAGGAGACAGGACATGGCTCCCACATGTCTTTGTAATGTTGTGCCAAAGCATGTGGTTCAGACTGGACAGGGAAGTAATACTGGACTGGCACCTGTTGAAATTGTTCAGAAAGAGGTGGGACTTTGAGCTGAGTTTTCATTAATTACAGCAAACAAATGGCTAAAATGGCTAAACATGCCAACATGTTGTGCCTAAATAGATAGTGCTCTCTAAATCTGCATGGAGGCTGAGTGTGAAGTCTGACCGAAATCTTAGTGAAGATGTAGAGGATGAGGGACAGGAGAGATATGTAGATGCGTATGCGAGCCCCTCCAAAGCGCAAGCACAGATACTCGGGCATGGTCAGTACTCCAGCTGAGATGTACACCGGGATGAACACCCAGCCCAGGGCCACCAGCACCCATGCTGCCTGCACACAACACAGCATTTAGTGCTCACATTGTCAACACTACACAGTTTTGCTACACTGACCCTGCCACTGTTTTTGCGTTATGATAATAATGTTCTCTGACACAATTACTCACACCACATTCATACTAAGTAATGTGGGTTAAGTGTCTTGCCTTAGGACACAAGGCAAAACATTTCACAGAACTTGATCAGAGCGGGAATCAATCTTCTGACCTTTGGGCTGGGGAACCACTGCTCAAACCAGCATGCCACCTAATTCAAACTGTTTCTTGGTCTGCTCACACTTTATTGTCCTCATGTGTCTAGTGTCTGGAGCAGTTGAGAGGATGTGACTCACGTTCCACTCAAAGCCGCCCACAGCCAGGCCCCCTGCAGCTCCGGTACCAGCCAGGCCGATAAACAACCCACTGCCCACGTTACTGGACATGAGCGATGCCCCGATCTGCAACAACACACATTTCATAGCTCCCATGCTTTTACAACTGTACATCTCAAACATATGTATGGATCAAATCATATGTACAACAAAATTATTTGTACAACATGTTTTATATTTTCACTTTGCCTTAGCTCAGGATCTGCATATACCTGCTGATGCTGCAGGAAAAGGCTTATTGACAATTGTCCAATTCACCATAAATTTGTGAATTGAGATTAAGCCCAGTCTACTCATCAGGACTTTTCTAAACCAGGCTCAGCTCCTGCACAAGTTCCACAGAGTCTGATCCAGAGGTGTATCTGTTATATTAGAACCTAAATGACAACACAGCAAGCCAGAATAATTGAGCAGCCCTCTGGTCCATCGCCCTCAGGTCACTCTGAATTAAGGCTGCAAAATATGAAAGGTTCAGAATCTCTGAAACTTTATCATTTTAAAGCAGCGAATAGACTTAAATGTTCATAGACACCTTATTTCATTCTATACAATGTGCAGAATAAAATAAATATGTTTTGTAAGATTTAACTCGATGAAAAGTTCTGGTTATTCCATGTAAATAAAACATGCTAGTCCCTCTGTGTACGGTGTCATGTGGTGAACAGAACACATGGTCCTAAAGCACTCACCGGCCACCAGGTCATAGAGCGGCCCGCCAGGAAGTACCCGCCCACTGTACTGCGATTGGCCCGCATCGACGACTGCCACACACAGCCAATATATCAGCATACCTTTACACGATCTTGTTACATTAAAATATCATGATAAAATTGAGATACTATCATAGTATAATACAAAATGATCATGAAATTGAGTGATAAGAAAGTAGAATTAAATTGTACAAACACATGGCAGTAGTTGTTGTACAACAACTTGTAGTAAGATTAGTAGTAGTAGTAAAAAAGAAAGGCTGCTCAGTGCCCATAAAGTGTGCCTCCACACCAGAAATGATTGAACAGCTATATGCTAACGTATGCATTGGTTCAGCACATTCAGTGCTGTTGGATTACAATGGAAAGTCAAGTGTAACCAACCCTCCAATCCTCCATGTTAAATGCAGGATGTTCCCGAAGTATCCATGGCATCCACTTTATAATGCCAGCCACGGACTCCATTCCACTGTTGCCCAGTCATTTTGTGATACTTTTGTACCCCATCATTTCATGATAAAGTTGTATCACATTTTGTGACAGTTAGTTGTGACATTAAAACACCATACTGCTTTTATTTGAAACACACAGGTAGTTCTGATTTGCCATTACATTACAGTTTCATGAGCTAGAACATGGACAGGAACCCCTTCTTGTCCATGTTCTAACTCATGAAATAGTGAACTCTGTAGCACCCTCATGTGGACTGATAGAGATTGTGCTTACCCAGATGCCCACTGCCATGACGAAAACAAAGTATACCACCAGCACAGCGATGTCTACCACTCCCAGGCTCAGGCGAGAGGGAGGGGCCGCAGTGGGAGGAGCCAAGCTGCTGTCTGCAGACATGGACAGAAACGCAACCTCATATTTAAAGGTTTCACTTTATTTAAATCAGACAGGCTAATCAGATGTAATTACTTGTCAATCACTGCTACTCTTTGCACAAGGCACAAAAGTCAGGGGCCCCAGAGTAGGTCCTTATTCAGGCTTAGATTTGGTGGCTACATTTGAACACCATAGCTTAGTATTTAATATTTTTATACCCAAAGTAAAAAGTAAAAGGCCTGAAGTCTAAAAAAGTCCTATATATTTTATAATACATTGCATTTGAAGTAGAAAACACTTCTTTGTCAATGTGATAGGTACATTTTTAGAAGTTGTAAAATTTTAATGGGACATATTAACAATTCGTGAAAATTAACAGGATTATATGGTAATGAATAAAAATAAACAGCAAATGAAGGCTGTTGAAGCGTGTTTCACAACAAGAGTGGTGGAAATATATTTAAATGTCTGTGCTTAAACAACCACAGCAGAGTGTGAATAATGTAAGAATGTGATCACTAGTGTGTGATGAGGAAGTAGCCTCAGTCATCAGGCATATAAGGAGATAAATCTGTTCCACTGAATAACTACATACTACTACACGGTGTCATATGTGTGTATCAGAAGCTGTAATTTAAAACATCTCAACTGAAGTAACATCTGAGTGTGCATGTAAGAAATTATTCATTTTTGTAAAAATCTTCAGAACGTTTTAATATTTTTACAATTAAAAAAAAATCACCCAAATTTCTATAGGATTTTTAAAACGGAGTCTTGAATTCATAAAAACATGATCAAGTCCATTTGAACTGTGAGTCTATAAGTGAGTGTAATTTTCTGTTGATTGTTTGATGGTGTTGTTAGTGTCTCGTGGCAGTGCTGTGTCAGGCAGCATTGTAGCAGCTGGTTGTGGTAGCTGGCTGCAGTAGCTGTGTGGTGAGGAGGACAGACCTGTAGTAGATGCAGACATTGCGCTGGCTGCTCCGGGCTCTCTCTGAGGATATGACACTCTTCCTCTGAGTTCCTCTCCACTGGACAATCATTGATGACTTTATGATTCAGTCAAAGTTCAGTCAGGCCCACACTGCAAAAACAGATCATCTACTTTTAACATGCTTAATTTGATCTACCAGCTGTGTTAAATGTTCATAAGCTACAAAGTTTGTCTGACAGGACTGCATTCCAAACATTTAAAGTTTTAGGAAAATAAAACTGCCCTTCATTTTGCTTTGTTTTTGTTGCTGTGTTTTTCTGTAGTAAATACAGTAGTAAATTGTTCAGGCTTGTCATTGCCATCCTATTTCTTTTCAATGTGCAAATGGGCTGTGAACTTGTGAAGTCCCTGTGTAGATGGGGCCCATCCCTTTACATATAAGTTATCACATTTGACAAATGTGTGTTAGATATAAAAAATTCAAATGTGAAATTAATAAATAAAATAACGTAAGATTTGATTAAACTATGAAACAAACTTTTAATGCTTTTATAATTACTCAACTTATTACTTCATAATCATAATATCATTGAAGGCTTAGGCTGGAGGAAGAATTGACATGTGTGCTGTTGTAATTAATAAACCAGGCAAATAACAGCGAGTTTCATAAACTTCTCAAACATGTTACTGCTGAGTAGCCTACTACAACTCATACCTCACCGGTTACCCCTCTATAGATGGCAGCTGTCGCTCTATGATGTCCATGCTTTAAACCTATCCCCAGACTTAAAACAGTTCTGTCCAGGCTCAAAACAGTTATGTTTAGCTGTGCATATGACTGAAAGGTTTTTTATTCTGCACTCTTCTGTTTTAATGTTAATTCTATGATGATTATTTGTGATTATTTATGTTATTATTATATTTATTTATGATTTGTGTGATTTTAATGTCCTACTTATTCTGTAAAGCACTTTGAATTACTTTGTGCATTAATTGTGCTATACAAATAAACTTGCCTTGCCTATTCCACGCCTCCTAAGACTAGAGTAGGAGGTAGGAACAAGAGATAGGAGGTACCGTGAATTGTGTTTTGGATGCAGCCCAAGTGCATCGTTGATTTTTCTTATTTATTTATTTATTTATTTATTTATTTTTAGCTATGAACAGAGTTAGGAGGTACAGTGGCTTGTGTTTCGGATACAGACCAAGAGCCCGGTGAACTGAGGTCACGCTGACAGCGGAAGTGACGCAGCACGCTTCGACCTTGGAGTTACGTGCATGTCATGGCGAACAAGGAGCCCAGCGTGAGTACTCAGAGCTTCCACACTTTTACACTGTCTGTCATTCTAGCGCTCTGGAAATAGATTGTGTGTCAACCGCCATAATTTCGTGATTATATTCTTTAGTTGGGTTTGTGCTGAGAAACATGTTCGAATTGAACACAGAATACTACATGCAGTAGAAACACGGCCTCATGGCTCCTCCGGTGTTCCCAATCGAACCGCAGGTAGTGGGAACCCAGGCCGGGAACAGAGGAGCCCGCCTGAAGAGTAACTCTTCGGGTTGTGGATGTATTGTGCTCCACTTTGCGCTGACCAAATGAGCTGAAGGTGGTTGTCTTGCATCATCTAGGCTTCTGTCTCCCGTCCAACCTCATCTCACATGGCATGTGATGTTCCACTTTCTTGCCGGTGTTCAGAAAATTCAATTATGAACGATATTGAAGTCACCAAAAGCTTAAATTTTTGGGTGTTCTGCTTTATTGGGTTGGAATACGTTGCATTCAAATATACGGATGTTTGGAGGGGAAAAAAAAGTATATTAAAATGTCCTATAGATTAGGGTTGTCAAAAGTATTCAGAAATGAACCTTTCCTGAATAGTGAAAAGTATAAGACCACTTAGAATAGTATACATCCATGGGCCACTATGGAACCTATGACCACATGATAATATAAAATAAAATGCTACGATTTAATGTTGAAAATAACATTCTATTGTCTAAATGATAATAAAATGTTTTTTATTATCATCATGGTATCGGAATCTGTATTGAGTATCAAGCCTATTCCTTAGTATCGAAATTTAGTGAAAATAAAAAATTGAGTGACGTAAATATAATTCAAAATGTCACTTTCTTCAGTGTCAGTAGTTGCACTTGTATGAAATGTGCATGCTGATTCTCCCCTCTGTACTGCAGCGTCTTTTCCAGCACTTACGGGACGTGGCCGGCCGTATGTCCTCGTCTGGGGGCCGTGGGGCCGGGCTGGGGATAAAGCTTTTGCTGGGAGCTGGGGCCCTGGCATACGGGGTCAAAGAGGCCACATACACAGGTAAGAGAGGCTCTCCTATCTGACCACAGCCTAGGGGGCATGGGAGCCTGTAACTAACCACTGTCTGTGTTCTAATAGTGGAGGGAGGACACAGAGCCATCATCTTTAATCGAGTGGGCGGCATGCAGTTGGACACTGTGCTGGCCGAGGGGCTGCACTTTAGGTACAGCTGGGCGTCTCTCAGAGGGTTTTTTTTGTGTTTTCCATTAATAGAGGAGGCTATTGTGGAGACTGGTGACCGTGGTTTAATTTTTGCCCCCATAGTCTTAAAAAACAGCTAAATAAAATTGGTGATACAATTACCCTGTTTGTGATATTGTCATTAACATATAGAAGTAGATTTATTATCTGTCATCAGTTCTGTTTTTGACCAATAGAGGGAATAAGTTACATTAATTAATCAAATTTTATATTAAATCAAACTATTCAAAAATATTTCTTGTGCCACCATAGTCACAATATAAATATTCCTATAGGAATATGTTCAGGTCTAACATGTTCTGTCTGTGTGTAGGATACCTTGGTTCCAGTACCCCATCATCTACGACATCAGGGCCAAACCCAGAAAGATCTCATCCCTGACTGGCAGCAAAGGTATCTGTGCTACACAGCGGTACAGATGTGTGCATGCTGTACTGTCTCCTCTCTTTTTGATGTTTTGAGATGGTTTCGTTGTGAACGGTTTATGATGTTCCTCCTGTTGTGTCCCTTCACACTGAGGGACCGCTGAAGTGTGTCTGGAGCTCACAGCCCTTACTCCTCCTTTCTGTCCAGATCTGCAGATGGTGAACATTGCTGTGCGTGTGCTGTCCCGGCCCATGGCGTCCAACCTGCCCCTCATGTACCAGCAGCTGGGCAAAGACTATGATGAGAGAGTCCTGCCCTCCATTGTCAACGAGGTGCTCAAATCTGTGGTGGCCAAGTTCAACGCCTCGCAGCTAATCACGCAGCGAGCTCAGGTATTCACCTGGGCTAGGGATTAGGGGTGTTTGGACATTGGTGAGAACTCAGGTACCCCTCATGGGTTTAGGGGTGTTTGGGCATTAGTGAAAGCTCAGGTACTCCCACACAGGGTAAGGGGTTAGTTTAAGAGCTAAGGTACTCCTCACTGGAGCTAGGAGTTAGCGCTTAACTATGTGTTTGGACATTAGTGACCCGTACTGTCCTCGTGCTGAGGGGACTTGGACCTTGCCCCCGCCTTCACATGGCTCTGGTGTTGCAGGTGTCTCTGCTGGTGCGCAGGGAGCTGGTAGAGAGGGCCAAAGACTTCAACATCATTCTGGACGATGTCTCCATCACTGAGCTGAGCTTCAGCAGCCAGTACACTGCAGCTGTGGAGGCCAAGCAAGTTGGTAAGTCCCTCAGCTCCAGTGTCTGCAACTATGGGCTACATTCTCCATTAAACATCTATGTGTCCTCCAGCCCAACAGGAGGCACAGAGAGCACAGTTCTACGTGGAGAAAGCTAAGCAGGATCAGAGACAGAAGATCATCCAGGCAGAAGGAGAGGCTGAGGCAGCCAAAATGGTGAGTTCTGTCCCAGATGTGTCCCTTGTGTCAGAGCATGCAGGAGCTGGTCTCTTTTGAATAACCCTGCAAGAAGCCAAACTCATTTTTGTACAACTTTGTTTCACAAAAACGATATAATAAACCCAGAGGGTCAACATATGCACTACAATGTGTTGTAAATATTAGAATGGTGGATCATAGTATAAAAAGTAAACTGAAAAGTAAAAAAGACCTACAGCACTCAATATCTTAGATTTGTTACAAATTGTGATTTTTCATTCAAATCTTTACGCCTATATAAATATTACAATTCATATTGTAAACTTTCAAATAACATTTCAGTATATCATTGCAAGTACATTGCGCATTGCATTGTTGTTTTAATTTAATAATAAGCCTGTTGTGGAAGAGAAAACTCTGAATTGAACCTTAAGTTAATCCTTTGTGAAACAGAACTTAGGATCATCTGAATAAAAACAGTTGTGTTTTGTTTAGGCCCACAATGTCCCTTTTTATCTGTGTTTAGTTGGGTCAAGCTGTCACTAAAAACCCTGGCTATCTTAAACTGCGAAGGATCCGGGCAGCGCAAAACATTGCCAAAACGGTGAGTGCTATTGTCTGTGCCCTCTACGGTTATCCCGTCTGCTTGTGCCCTCTGCTGTTACCCCGTCTGTATGTTAGCCTGTCTGTACCCTCTGCTGTTACCCCATCTGTCTGTGCTCTGCTATTACCGTCTGTCTGAACCCTCTATTACCCCGTCTGTCAGTACCCTCTGCTGTTCCTCCATCTGTCTGTGCTCTAGTACCGTGTGTCTGAGCCCTCTATTACCCATCTCTCAGTGCCCTCTGCTGTTACTCCATTTGTCTGTGGTTTATTACCGTCTCTCTGAGCCCTCTATTGCCCCTTCTGTAAGCTGCTACCCTGTCTGTTTGCTGTTACCCTTATCTTACACTTGGCATCTGGTCTTCTAGATGGCAACATCACAGAACAAGGTTTACCTAAACGCCGACAGTTTGGTGCTGAACCTGCAGGACTCGGCCACTTTTGAGGAGTATGTGAGCCCCAATTCTCTTTAAAGTGCATATGACAGGATTTCATGTTTTTTGACCTGTGGTCAATATTTATCATAGTTTTACATCAGTTAATTAGCAGTTTGTGGTAAGAAGTTGAGAAGAGAGTACAAAAATACAGGAAGTAAAAGCCGAAGTTAAATCTGTCCTCAGCTTTTACTATGGATCAAACCTGGACGACAGACAAAAATACAGGAAGAAGTTCTGAGCTCTAAAACATCCCTCTAGCTATGTCATCAAATAGGAAAATTCTATCAAAAATGCTGTCAATTACAATTACAATTTACACATAAGGAAGGCAGTTCAAGCCTCCATTTAACAAAGTAAAAGTGACTTTCCACCTTCAAGGCACTCAAAATGCGTTACATCAAAGAACCACTCACCCATTCGCTCACATTCATACACCAGTGTACACAGACACTGGGGGTGAAAGTAGTTAAGTGTATTGCCCAAGTACACGACAGCATTCATCTGTGGGAGCTGGAATCATACTGTCAACCATTGGATTAGTGGCTCTTGACTGCTCAACCAATGATGATTATGTCAAGACCGGGATCCAAACCTCCAACCTTTGAATCAGTGGACATGCTTAGCCTCAACACATGTGAGAGTAATATTAGTATCTGTATATATATATATAAGTATATATAAATACTGCAATAATGAATACAGTACATGTTAAAGGTAGATATATATTATTCCAATGAACACAAACATGTATTTTGGGTATACTAAAATAACCTTTTTAGCAGTATTTATTGAATTAATAAATCTTGGACACACTAAAAGGAAATTAGAACAAGTGGTCCCTTATGGTGATGTAAAAAGGTGCCTAAAAAAGGGTCCACCTGGTGTTCAAAAGTGGAATTAACTTACGATTTTTCTATATTTTTGTTCATATTTCCCCTTTTAATATACATTTAAACTCATTTATTAAATTGGTACATTAGATACTTCAAGATTCCTTCCTACAAATAAGCATAAAAGGGGTAGTGAGCATTTGTTGTGCAGGTCTGTCATTAGTTAGATTTCCTAGGATCACTTTTGTAACATCAAATGAAACATTAACTTTAAATGACTAACCATATGTCCTGTTGCAGTATGGCATTAGCCCCGAAGAAGTGACCACCAGAAGAATATGTGCAGTCTGTCTGATTTTCTACATTCAAATAATGTTCAAATGTCGTATGTGTTGTAACTATATTAAAGGAAAAATATTAATCACTTATTGTGGCTTTGTGTTGTGGTGCTAGGATGTCACCTTTCACTTTATTTTACTGTTTTCTCCAAACTATTAAACATATTTTAGAAAACTTAGCCAGCTCTTATCCATGAATTTGGTTGATTTGAACAGATATTCCTCTAGTACATTTCTGAGATCTTTAGATTTATTGATAGAAAACATTTACAAAGAACATATGATTGTAGAGTTTGGTCTGCATGCCCAAGTGGAGGTGTGGGTCAGGGCACAGGGGTGAAAGGTTAGCTGGCAGGGATGCGGCTGCGCAGGTACTCCAGAACAGCGTCTGTCCCTTTCGCTACGATTGCCGCTCGAGGAGTTCGGAATGGATTCCCCTCCAGACTCAGACATCTGCGGGAGGCGGAAGAAAAAATGGTGAACATAACAGGACCACAAAATAACCATCTTACATATGGTTCCTTATTCCTTATTAGACAAATGTGGAAGGACTGACACTTGGTTTGTTCCAGTTTTGTTTTAAGAAGCTTTTTGCAACATTTTGAGATAGTTTATTATGAGCAATACATCCAATATTCAATTCCTACTAACAACATTCAGAATTAGAATATAATTTGATATACTGCCCACCTCTACCCCTGCCATACATGACTTGGAAACCATTTAAAAATAATTAGATCAGGCTTTTCATGGAGTGATTTCAACCCCCTGCATCCTGGTACAGTGGGAGTTACCTGAGAGCAGAGCAGAGGCCCAGCTCTGGGGGCACGTGCAGCATGTCGTTGTTTGAGAGATCCAGGGTGGACAGATGTACCAGAGCCTGTAGGCGGGATGCGTCGACACTGCCCACCTGGTTGTTCCCCAACAGCACCGTCTCCAGATTGCCCAGCTCATACAGCACCACCGGGAAGGACTTGAACCTGCAACCCCAGAGGGTGCTTTTAGCTTTCCATCTTAAGCTTCATTTAAACATTAGTTTTGGTATTTTGTGTCCTATACCTTTAGGTTATGTATGAGTGGGAAACGTCAAATATTTCAGGCCTGATTTAGACTTGAACACATACAGTACCCACTATTTACAACAGTGTGAGTGTAAAAACAATAGCTAGCAATAACATATAAAAATAGTTAACTTAATAGTTCATTATTAGAGACGTTTCTTAGTCTCTTACTCAATTTTCTAAGGTTGCAAAGATTAATCGAAATAATTGTGACTTGCTGAATATTGCATTTTAATTATCAGATTAAAAAAATATATATGATTGAGGCATTAATTTAAAGTCAGATTTTCACCAAAAACACACTTAATACAATAAAATACTTCAGTCACCATACTTCAACTTTTACTTACTTTTTTTATTCTATAAAAATAGTTTAACTAATGAATAACCTAAAAAAAATATTTGCTGTCTAGTTGACTACTAGAATACTGGTTGCAGCTCTACTAATTTCAATGCTGAAATTATTGAAAACAGGAGACAGTATGGAATTGGAACACAGGTTAATGGTTAAGATGCATGAATGAGGACCTAAGGTGCTGGTGGGAATCGGCTGCTGGTTGCAATGCTCCCGCTACTTTCACTCTTATTTTCTGATTTGATTTAATTTAAGTCTATTTTCAAATACTTATTTTTATCTTTATTATTGAGTGCTTATTTCTATTCTCTTGCTTTTCTTAAAGAAGACCTATTGTACTTGAGCCTATATAGTTATAATCGATGACACCCATGGATCATTATGTTATAATTTGCACATTTTAAATTGAAATATTCATCTAAAATGTCCTAATAAAAGAAACAAGTCATGTGGACCTTAGAAAACAGCAGTTCCCGATGGGGGCAGATGTCGGCGTAAACATCATCAAAACCAAGACACGTGTAGCTGTCTGCCCCTCCTATAGATAGCTGCACATCACACTAGCAAGCTGCCGATTTTCTTTCATTTGTACCAAAATGACTACACAACACTGCCAAATCCTAGATGTACCACAGTTTAAGAAAATAAAATTGGAGAACAACGTAAGTACGGAGCAGTGGGTGTATGCCGGTGGCAGTGAAAATGAGAGTGACGTCTTGAAAATAGTCGATTAAAGACTGCTCAAACATGCACAAATCACTCCAAATACAACTTTGAGGGTGGAAATGAGAACACGGTCAAAAGCTCTGAAAAGTCAAATTTGCATAATAAACACTGGAATTTTCCCATTGTGAGACAAATAAAAGATTTCTTATCTCATTATATTTGTTTTGATGGAGGAACAGTCTTCTAAAGTCTAAAGTGGTGCGTTGAGAAGAATACTGGAATTCGTCATCCTGTAGCACACAGTAGCACATGTACCTGTTAAAGTTCAGAATGATGCTGCGCAATTTGGTCAGGTTCTGGAGCTCTGATGGTAAATCACACAAGAGGTTATTCCTGAAAAACACATGTGACACATGACATGAGGACATGACATGTTAAATGCGTGTCAGTGTTTTATACACTATACATGAGCAATCTCATGCACAGTCTGAGCAAACCAAGTAGAACCAGAATCAAATGTATGTGTTTAAAAGGAGTTGGATCTGACCTGAGATCGAGGTGCTGCAGTTTGAGCAGGCAACAGAGCTCAGGGCCAACGCAGGTCAGTCTGTTAAAGCCCAAGTCCACATCACACAGGGAGGAGGCAAAGTCCAGCAGCCTGCACAGAACAGACAAGAACATCACACAAAACGACAACACAACATCACACAAAACAACATATCACACAACATGACATAAAAATAACAACAACAACAAGACTCAACATCACACACAAAAAACACAACAACACACAAAACAAAGGCTTTATTAAAGTGCACACTCTGGAGTACATTAAACAACATCTCAGAGTGCTCTACAGGTAGTCTCAGAGTGGCTCCTTCTGTGCTGTGGAGCAGCCAACCTCAGGCTGATATATGCAGTCCACAGTGAAAGTATTAAAACACCTAAGCCACTGTGTTATTTGAAAAAGGAAAAATCATTAGTCTTATTGATCCAAAAGAGGGTGGGACTTGCGTGTACCTGGAGGGGGCAGAGCTCAGCTGGTTCTTGCTAAAGTTGACTGAAGTGATACAGTGACCTGCTGCAGCGTCAAACAGCTCATCTCTGACCGACTCTGCCTGTTTGTTACTGGAACACAAAGGACAGAGGAATATTAGCAACTGAACACAAGACATTGGGAATACCACTCATAAAGCACCAAACTCCCCCAGCTCAATCCCATCAGCCCATCTCATCCATGCGTGTGCAGCTGGAGCACCTGTACTGGAGGAGCTTGAGAGCGGAGATGTTGTGCAGGTCGACCGCAGCATGGCTAGGCAATGGCAGCCCACAGGGCTTCTCTGAGGTGTCTCCTGGCTCCTCTGAAGGCACAAACCAAACGCGCTTCTTTATAAATCAATAAACTAGCCACTGACTAATGACTGTGACAGGCCTTATCAAAGCAGACACTCTTGATACTAGCAGGTCTCGCTGATCTTAAATTACACAACTAAAGTGTGATACCTTTGATTCTTCCTCGCAAGTATTTCAGAAGCTCCATAGTTCCTTTCTGTGAAGACACCAGAGCCAACCTCAACCAGTGGCATTGTTATGAATTCATGTATTTTATCACAGTATCCTGAACAAACACCAGATCTGCACCACACTCTGAACTCTGAGTGGCTGCACCTGACATGACACTTGCACTGAGTACCATGTGTGACCGCTCTGTGCATGACACTGGACTGTACTATACATAACACTTATATGGAGTACTGTGAATGACTGTACTGCACATAACACTTACAGTAGTACTGTGGGACTGCACTACACTGCATATGACACTTACACTGAGTAGTGTGTATGACTGTAAGTGACACTTACAGTTGTACAGTGTGACTGCACTGTACATGACACTGTACTGCAGTCAAGCTAGGTATGACTGTACTGCACATGACACTTACAGTGAATACTGCATATGACTGTACTGTATATGAAGGTTTAGAGTGATACATGACACTTGCATTGAGCAGCTCCCTGCGTATCCCTCGGAGCGGGTTTCCCTCCAACAGAAGCACAGTGAGGTTGGGCAGAAGACCGAGGGTGGGAGGCAGTCTGGAACACAGCACAAACAGCTCAGGCACTACCACACTGCAAAGTGCACACAGATGCTCACAGATGCCCAAATAAAACTATGTGAAGCCTTACATGCCGATGTCATTGTTGGAGAGGTCCAGTCGGGTAAGTGTGCTCGGTAGCGCCCCCTCTGGAAGCGTGCTGATCTTGTTTCCTCGCAGCTCCAGAGATGAGAGAACGGATAGGCCACTCATCTGCTCCGAGCCCAGCGTAGAGATCTGGTTATCAGCCAGATACAGCTCCTGTACACATCCCACAACAATTACAGAATTACAGGTACAGCTCCTGCACACACCCAAGGACAGTGACAGATACAGCTTCTGCACACACTCCTGCACACACCCCTGCACACACCCCAGTATATTGACAAGTACAGCTCCTGCACACACCACAGGTGTGACAATGATAGGCACAACTCCAGCACACATCTCAATACAGTGGAAGGTACTCATGCTAATTTATTCTTGTGTATCTGTTGCCTGGCAAGTCCTGATTTCTCTTCAGATTTTTCATACAGATGGATATCAGTCTGGTCCCCACTCCTTTGAGCCAGGCTCAAACAGGGCTGTCCAATCAGATTTGTATCACAAAGCTCATTGGGTATACATTATTTTGAACAAAATGAAATTTCTCTCACCTCACAGATTAACAGTTTAGTGCTTCACTCAGAAATTTAACGTTTTTCAGCCCCCTGTGACATTTTTTTCCCTTCCTTTTCCTCATAAGCAGCCATATTTATTTTGATAGTGAACCGTGTCTGTGCCTAATTGACTAATCCACCTGTCAATCACATCTATCTGAACTCGGGGAGAGACACATCTTCAGAAAGCATTGGAAAATTGTGTATTCTAGATCCCAAGCAACATACATACAGATGGAACCTAGCTGTTTACCTATTATCTTGTGCAGAACATCTGTTTTTTATTATCCTAATGTCTCTCGTCTTTATTTGAAGGGATAATGTACAAACTAAAAGCTAAAACTAACTTTCATCCTCTAACTTACTATTACTCACTACTCTAGCTCAAATATTATGATACTAGTGAAAAATATCTAAAGGTTCCCACGCAAAGGAGACTTACATCCAACAGTGCACGTCAAAACATTATATAAATGCTGGAACAATAATTTTTGGGGTGCACTATTTATTGGGTGTACGTCTCCTTTATATAGTACCTTGAGCGAGTCACTGGGCAGAGGAGGGACCAGTGTGAGCCTGTTCTGTCGGAGAAAGAGCTGCTCCAAAGAGGTCATCTGTGCCAGGGAGGAGGGCAGTGTGGTCAGTTGGTTATTATTGCAATCTAGCAGCCGCAGGCCTGATGAAACACAACTCGTCAAGCCAAACACATAACAGAACTGTAATCTGACGGAAAAACCAACAATAACACAGCTCACGGTCACTCACAGGAGAGACGGCCCACACTGTCGGGCAGAGAGCCCAGCTGATTGTGCTCCAGGCTGAGTTTCTGTAGATGTCGGAGATCCCCCAGGGAACAGGGCAACTCCTGTAGATGATTCCTGGACAAGTTCTGTAACGGCACAGTGTTTCTTAATAAAGTTACAAAGTAATACTCTTAAACAAACTGCAAAGTGATGCTGAGTACCAGCTCGGTGAGGCTGGTCAGCTGGCCCAACTCTGGGGGCAGGCTCTCCAGCAGGTTGTGCTGCAGTGTGAGGCTGCTGAGGAGGGCCAGAGAGAAGAGCTCCAGAGGCAAAGCCCTCAGCTGGTTAGAGCTGCACACAACAGGGTTACACTAGACTCTCACAGGGTTACACTAGACACCAGGCTTCTCTGTGGAGCATCATGAGGTATGCAGTCCTGTACCTGAGCCGCAGTTGCCTCAGCTCCTGAAGCTCCCCTATGGCACGGGGTAAGCTCTGGATCTGGTTGTCATGGAGCTGAAAGAAACCACAAAACACTGTCTGAAAAGGTGTGAGTGTGTGTGATGGTGCCTCTGAGTGGGAGGGATCCCACTCAGAAGCACCATCACACAGACCCTACGGTTCAGGCTCCTGTTCCTGCTGAGGAAGCAGAACACAGGCACACGTACATCCAGTGTGGTGAGGGCAGGCAGCAGCCGCAGCTCCTCTGACAATGTGGTGAGCTGGTTGGAGGAGAGGAGCAGCTTGGTGAGGTCAGTCTGCTCCCACCAGCGGTCCGATCCTCCAAATGAGACAGCCTGCTGAGCCTCCTCTGGGGGGTCCACATTCAGCCGGTACACATTCTGTGGGACTGAAGCACAACGTCATTCCACTCTACCTTCATGGTTTTGCTCAAAAGCAGCTTATGTGTGTCAAATGGATTCTGTTCACCCTGAAAAAGGGAACTATATTAACTAACTATCATTAACCTACAGCTCACAGATGAGAGCCGGATCCCAGCATTGAGCTTTGTCTTTGGGCTAAACTGTCTGACTCCTGAAACTTCATCGCAGCAGATATGAACCTTCTGAGAAAGACAGAAAGCCTTTTAAAACCATAACTGACAAATTTGACGATAGTGTGCATCTTTCAGCCTATGTGTCTTCTGTCTAGATTTTCTGGTACACACCCGGGTTGGGATTGTTGGTATAAATAAAATTGTGAAAAGAGTGCGTAATACTGTCCATTCCAATCATGACTCACTTGTGGGTCAGTCATAATCAGAGGGACTTATGTCGGTGCAATTTTTTGCTATGCTTTTTTGCTTATGGTCATTTCCAAGCACGGATTTCTGTATTTTAGCTTAACACATGACAATATTTTATCCCTTTACTGTTTTTTCGGGGATCAAATTGGTCAAAGCAGGGATGACTGGGACATTTCTTGTATAAAATTGGGACAAATTAATGGTTTTGGGTAAATCTACTGGGACAAGGGACACGGGACTCAAAACTGGGACTGTCCCAGGTGAATAGGGATGCCTGGTCACGCTACTCTGCAAGCTGTGGTGTGGACCCTGTGGTGTGGACCCTGTGGTGTGGACCCTGTGGTGTGGACCCTGTGCTGTGGACCCTGTGCTGTGGACCCTGTGCTGTGGACCCTGTGCTGTGGACCCTGTAATGTGGACCCTGTAATGTGGACCCTGTAATGTGGACCCTGTAATGTGGACCCTGTGCGGTGGACCCTGTGCGGTGGACCCTGTGCGGTGGACCCTGTACTGTGGACAACGTGCTGTGGACAACGTGCTGTGGACCCTGTGGACTCAGGGCACTACGGATCTTACCATCCTGCAGTCCCCGGGAACTCAGGTTGAGCTGCCCGCTCTTCCTGGCATTCTTCAACAGCCCCTGGGGCACCGCCGGCTCGCTCTGCTGAGTCCGGAATCCGCTCAGAGAGTCGTATCCATGTGCACCTCTTCCTCGCCGCATAGCCTTGGTCCTACACCTGAAGCCGAGCCACACAGAAGACTCCCACAGCACCCTAAAGTAAACAGTCTGAACCCTGTTCCCTGGAGCAGCTCGGTTGAGAAGACCAACGCCCTCTATTGGTTTGGAGATTGTAAGAGAATACAATATAAGCTACAACTTTTAGGCAAAACTGAACTAAAGTTGAAAATATACGTCTTGATATTACTGGACTATTACAGTTTCGTATGTGTGTATAAAAAATAGTGATAAAAAAAAAAAAGAAAAGTCAGTTTTAGTTGACTTTCGGTCACGTGAGCCGTAGACCGGAAACAGCTGTGTGGCGGCGGGAGGATACGAGAAGACAGCGCCACATTGAACTGAGAGGCATCGCTTCCACACCACTGGCCACCGCGGAGAGTGTCCACACGCTGGGGGACATGGAGCGGCTCTTCAGTAAAGCTTTGTCCGTGTCCGTGCGGAGCCGGGACTGCGACGAGAGGTAAGGAGTCCGAGGAGAGTAAACGGGAGACTAACCGATTACACACGGACACACTCTGCCGGAGAATTATGGGCTACCTGGTGTGTCCACTACCGCTGAATATTATCATTATTACGGATATATTAACCATAAACCTGGTCATTGCATCTGCATACATTTTCTGCAGGACAGTCAAACTTCTCCACAGTTTTTATTTCACTGAAGGAACCGTATGTAAAATTTTTATTTAAAATTGCATAAACAGGATTTATCTCTGTCACCATATACGTGGTAAACATGTGCAAATCAAATATTTGTTTTGCAACACTTCTAATGCAGATGAATTCTTACTTACAAAAATATGGGACATCATTCTCCATTCTTTTATGTTATAATTTTTACGGATGCACTGATAATGATAGTGGCACCGGACATCAGCACCGATCCATGATATTTTGCTGGATCAGGTATCGACCCCAAAATATCAGTTCCGACGATATCCTGCTTGTGCACAAAAGTCAGCTCAGAAAGGCTAATAATGTTTGACCCTTTATTTACATAGTTGTTCTGTAGGCACTTGAGAGATCGGTAATAGTAACATAACACATTTGCATATGCACCCTGTTCTGTACTTCATTCTCCAATTTTACTATCAGTGATACGTAGTCATTTTGGTACAAATGGAAAAAAAACAAAAAACAAAACGCTGCTTGCTAGCATGATCTGCAACTATCCATTGAAGCTGCCAGCTCTTCGCTGCTGACATTTGCGGCAACGTCAGCTGCCATTGTGCACCACAGTTTTCTAAAGCAGAAGTCTGTGGACTTGTTTCTTTTATTAAATTGTTTTAGATTAATATTGTGATTTAAAATGTGCAAATTATGATATAATAAACCATGGGTGTCATAGATTATACCTACAGAGCAGACATAAGCACAATAGGGCAGATACTTAAAGCCTTAGTATCAAAATCAGTTTCAGAACTGAAAAAGTTTTGCAAGATGATTATCCAATCAAAAAGCAGAATGAGTCTCTTTGGTTGCCAGTGCCAATGCTAAAATCCAACTGGTTTAAACTAAAAGGACTCTTTCTGATCTGAATAGTCACTACCTAAACCACAGCACCCGCACCCAATCATTAATCACAGCTAATGCAGCCTCTGCAGCTCAGTGAGTGAATTCTGGACGTTCTGAGCTTTCACATTAGGCATGGCCTGTTCACATACTGAGAATGAGAAAAACTTGTATGTGCCCTGCATGTGCAGGTTAAAGCACTGGCAACCCAGGTTCTGTGTAGGGACAGGACAATAAACAATAATATTGTTTATCGTGATAAAAAGTTTGGACAATACTTGTTCCTGGTACATTTTATATGATTGTGATAATCGCCATTGTTTCACCAGAATTTGCAAAAAAAAATAATGCTACTTCTCCCCATTGATTGTATAAAGAAGTGGACTAAGTGAGTGTGATGTCACCCATAGTGTTCAGCTCCAAATGAAGCTCATTGAGGCTAGCAGGGGGCTATATAGGGGTTAATTTGGAGCCAAGTCATATTTGGAATTCCAACTGTGAGTATCATAGCAACCAAAGAACTAATCCGGAGCAAGACTGTTGAAGGTAACTCCTCTTCCCGGCCGCACCTCTAGTTTAGCAAGGGCGCTTAACAATGCTGTCAATCAAACATGTTGCTAGCACTAGCGGGAAAGACCTCGGGGCGCCTGATTTGTCTGTTATTAATGTTCATACCTTGAATTCAATAGCAAAATAAAAATACCAGCATCATGTAGAGTGGGTTAATATGAACATTTTAAGACCAAAATGATGTGAGAGAGGGGTGACAGTTTTTCAGTGTAAAGTGAATTGGAGTCAATGGAGCTGAAAGTGCACTCATGATCACTTCCTTTTTGGAACACAGCAGCTTGCAGGTTAGCTATGTCCATTTACATATGCAACCTATGCTTCTCCCTGATGATTTCTTCTGAAGAATTGTTTTCATTTATAAAAAAAGGACAATTCTATAACAGTTTAAATTTTTAATAAATTATTCATGATCTAAAGATTATAATTATTCATATCCATAATCTCTGTGTAATCCCTCAATCGTCCAGGTCTGATCCACAGCAAAAGATGAAGTTTAAATCTGTCAACTGGACGAATTGTTGTAGGAGAAAAGACGTCTCACTGCTCATTCAAGCCATTTCTTCAGTTTTGGTCAGCATCAACATTTTGCCAGCTGACAAAGGGAGATGCACCATGATCTTGAACTCATCTGATTATGAGGCCAAGGTGAACAGCCTCCTCAGAGACACCGCCACCTATGAATTGCTGAAACAAGACCCTACTAGTGGGTACAACAAGAAAATCATAGACTACTTATTGAAGCTGGAGAAGGATGAAGTCATTGATAGACAGCTGTATTACAGACTCTATCCTGGTGACTCCATTCCTTGTATCTTTGGCCTCCCAAAAATCCACAAAGAAGGATTCACACCATTTACTGCAGCACAAACTCCGAGTTATCCATATTCTACAACACAGAGCTCAAGTAGTACCCACAATTACAGAGGGAAAAGTGAAGGAGGAGCAACACGTGGAGAAAGCCCTCTCTGCTTGTGGTTATCCAAAATGGGCCTTCAACAGATCTAAGAGAGCTAAAAAAAAAAACAGGACACCAGGGAATCTGAACTTGGAAGGATAGGTGTAACTATTCCTTACACAGCGGGTGTGTCTATCTCACACCTACAAACACTTAAAGACAGAAACTGGGTCACCTAAAGGGCAAAACCCTGAGCCATAAACAAAGTAATGTAGTCTACTCCATTCAGTGTAGTGAAGAGTGCAGCGAGCGGCACCTTGGAGAAACTAAACAGCCACTCCATCAGAGAATGTACCGGTGCAAGAGCTCGTCTGGACCCCAGTGTGTCGTACATCTCCATCTTTGGATGAGCAACGAAACATCTTAACTCCTACAACAATTTGTCCAGTTGACAGATTTAAACTTTGTCATATCCATAACATTTATTTAACATTTTAAATAATTATTGTGATATTATCGTTAATTACAATTATTTGGACCATGATAATCATGACACCAAATTTCCATGTCCCATGTCCCATGCCTTGTGCAGTTGTGATTGTAGTACCTTTTTAAAACTCTAAGTGTGTGGGCTACATACAGTATCAGTATCTTTGCTGTATCATAGTGGACTGGTACTAAACATTTGATTTCAGTGACCAGTGGAAGGGAGTGGGCTCAGCAACAATAGTGCAAAATGAGTTAACACAATATCTTCATAGTGAAACAGGGGGACATGATGGAGAATAAAACACACTGCTTGGTGGTTTGTGGGCTCATGCTCAGTGGTTTGGGGGCCTCCTGCTCAGTGCTTTCAGGCCCCTGCTGTATCTTGTGTTCATTTCCACAGAAAACGCACCATTCGTGTCACTCTAGATCTGCAACTGTCTGCCACCACAGTCCACAAAAGGGTAAGTTCACTCCAGTCCCTACTCACTCCATAAAAAACACGATTTCACTGTCTCTCAGTGAGCCTCTGTATGTGGTGCATTTAAATTTGTCTGAACATTGGTAGAGCATTTAAGTTTGTCTCTCAAAGACAAGTTCTTGAGTCTCTCCTGTTGTTCATGTAAAAAAAATAAAATAAAAAATTCAACTAGATGCTTCATTTAACCGTTTCCCTTCTCAGAATCTCTATTTCAGATTGACTGATGACAAAGACCCGTACTTCCTGTTCACCCTGTCCATTTCAGAAGAGGACTTTCAAAGGTACATGGAGTTGAATCAGTGACTGTATGGCTCTTTGCTGGCACATTGGTCATGTTTCCATTGACACAGTAAGCTTTGGTATGCTTTGGCGCAGGTCAGTTTGGTGCAGGTCCCTCCAGTCGAGTTGTCCGGGCACGGCTCTGGGTCCAGGGGCAGGGCTCTGCTATATGAGACACTGACATCACCCATCACCCAACATAATGATGCCACCCAAACATTATGTTTTCTTAAAGGTCGCAAAATTGGCTCTTTAGCTTTTAGCCATATTAGAATGCTGTTACCTCATCAAAAAACATGGCCAGAGTTGTGTTTTGTTTCATTCACACATGCTTGTGTCAAGCTTGTGTGTGTCTGTCTACATCTCCAAAGCTCAAAATGCTCTGTTCCACCTTGTGATGTCATAAAGTGGTAGTTATCATGTTAATGGCTATCTTTTACCTTTTGTTCAGTTGAGTCAATTCCAGGGTTGAAATCATCCAAGTGATTCTCATGAAGGTGTGTGAAATTTAAAAACACATTACACAACATTAGCGTTTTGTGTTTGAGAGAAGAACTTGGCCTTAATATGGAGGATTTGTGTGTTAAGAACGTCTGAATGAAACAATACACAACTCTCATAGATCAGAAAACAGTGTAATATTGGGCCTTTAATTTATAAAATCTAAATTGCACTTATTCACAAAAAGAGATTTATTAATTCCCAGTTTGCGCTGTGAGATAAAGCTAGAGTAAAAACAAACTACAGCAACTACAACTACTGCTTTTTCTGCATTTCTCATGGTAAATGCATTGCATATTTTATGGTTTATCACAAGATCAAGTCAGCGTTTACTGAGGTATTATTATTGTATGTTTATATCTGCATTTTTTGTTTTTGCCTGAGTCTGCATACCAGGAGAATCAAATGTGTGAGTGCTCTGTAGTGCCCTCTGTTGGCACATTGTGAGTGCTGTGAGTGTTTTGTTGCACCCTTTTCATGCTTGTTAGAATGGTGCTTGTGTGCTTTGTGTTTCAGTCTCAAAGTTCAGCAGGGTCTTCTGGTGGACTTCGGTTCATTTCCCCAGAAGTTCATCGAGCTGCTGCATCTGTGCCACAGTGAGCAGGAGGCCGACAGTCCCAGGTACAGCTCCCATCACCTCCCCCTGACAACAGGCTCCACCTCAGTGTCCCACAGCAGCAGGCCTCTCCCCATGACAGCTGGCTCCTCCTCGGTGTTCCACAACAGCAGGCTCCTCCCTAGTGTCCTACAACAGTAGGCTCCTCACCGTTACAGCAGGCCCCTCCCCATGACAGCATGCTCCTCACAAGAGCACAATACTTGATAGAAATAATTGCAGCTTTTGCTGTTTGCTAATTTAGGATTAAATGATTAATCTTGAAACCATATTTCTTTTTTTTGGTCCATGTAGCCATAATATGTCATGCATTCACTCTTCTTGTGTATATGTTGTGTATGTGTGCATGCGTGCGGTAGGTTCCTGCTCCAGCTGTGCTGTCAGGGCCCCACTCTTGAGGGTCCAGCCACCCTCAGTGTGGTTGAGACCAATGCCTTCAAACATCTGAACCACCTGAGTCTACGCCTGTCACCTGGCTCCGATAAGGACATCAAGGACTACCTGGCCTCTTGCCTGTCCCGCTTGAAGGTGGGTTTAACTCTAACGTGTCACTTAGACTGCACCTCTTGTGTTGAGTGTGTGGACGTGATCTCCTCAGGAGGAGAAGGAGGAGCTGGAAGTGAGGCTGAAAAAGACTGAGGAGGACTTGTCCAGGCAACTGTCCTGTACCCAGCAGGTATGTCTCCTTTAAGAGGCTACATCTACTTATATCGTGTCTCTCGCTCATAAACTCTGTGTGCTTAAGACACTGTGTGAGAAGAGCAAAGAGCTGGAGAAGCTGCGTTCAGAATGGACCAATCAGACCAGCTCTCTGTCCAGTCGCTACTCTGAGGAGCTGGAGAGGGAGAGGGAGAAGAACCTGGAGGTAAGGCCAGCCAAGCCATCTTAGGGTCTGCTCCTTGTTTTTCTTACTCCTCTGTTCCATACTGTTTTTCTCCATACTTTGCTTCATGTGCTCTGCTCCTGGTGCAGTTACAGAGGCGTCTGCAGGAGCAGGCAGAGCAGCTCAGGCAGGAACTGGAGAGGAGCCACCACAGCAACTCTCAGCAGCTCCGCTCCAGGGTCTCCGAGCTGGAGACATCCTGCCGCGAGCTTACAGAGAGGAAGTACAAGAATGAGTCCACTATCAGGGACCTGAAGATGAAGCTGATGGCAGCAGAGGAGGTGAGGCTAAGAGGCACAAGGACAGAACTTCAGCAGAGCTTATTCTGTATTTTACTGCATCCATAGAGCATTACAATGTGCTACAAAGATCTCTGCTCTATGGTGGGATCCAGTACTGTGATTATTAAAACATATGCGCAATGTCTGTTTAATAGTGTGATCTTATTCTGTGTGGATGTGAGGGTCTATGATTCAGTGCTTTTCTGTCCAAATGCTCCACTCCTCCGTGAACATCAAAGTGTAGTCATGCTCTGAGTGCCAAGTGTGTTTAACCAATCACACCTAACCAATCACTTTGTATGAACTCTTACAAGAAGAAAAAGGGGCTATTTGCATCTTAAAGCAATATATGAAGAATTAAAGAGCTGTGGTCTTAGTTTGTTTGTTTACCATTAAAACAGCTTCTGTGTGGGTCTTTAGGAGAGCCAGCGATCCAAGCAGCAGGTGCTGTCCCTGAGGAGAGAGAACAGCCTTCTGGATGCCCAGAGCCACGAGAAGGAACGCACCCTCAGTCAGCTGCAGATGAGAGCGGCCGTATTGGAGCAGGAGATCAAGGACAAAGAACTGCTCATGAGTCGCACCAAAGATGTCCTGGAGGCCACGCAGCAGCAAAAGGTCCAGACAACCACGGCTGCTCATGCTCCAAACCTGTTTACCCTGTTACTATATCCTATATTCTGTGACTATACCATCATATCCTGTCACTTTATACTTGATACCCTGTCACTTTATACTTCAAATCCTTTCATTTCATACCCCATATCCTGTCACTTTAAACCACAAACCTTATCATTTTATACTTCATACCCTGTCACTTTGTACTTCATACCCTTTCACTTTAAACCCCACAACCCACTTCATACCCCATAACCTGTTATTGTATATCCCATACCCTGTCACATTATACCCCAAACTCTCTGTCTGTATTAGTTCACGTTATGGTACAAAGCACACCTTCAGCTAAGTCATTGTTATGTGGCCTCTGCCATCAGAGGTTATAATACAGTACATTCCAAATGATTATGCAAATTATGTTTAAGTGTCATGAAGGTAAAATTTTTTGCTTTCCAGTGAAACTCATGGATGGTATTGTGTCTCAGGACTTTTTGGGTCAGTGAAATAAATCTCAGACACCTGTGCTAATTAGCTTCCCAGGTAAGTCCAATTAAAGGAAAAACTTCTTAAGAAGGACGTTCCACATGCCTCTGCAGTCCCGTGAACATCAAGGTGTAGGATCCTCCAGAGGCTTGCAGTTATGCATAAACCTTCTATTCAGCCAGCCTTAACCAATGCTCACAAGCAGAAACTGCTCCAGTGGGCCCATAAATATATGAAGACTACTTTTCAAACAGTCTTGTTCACTGATGAGTGCCGTGCAACCCTGGATGGTCCAGATGGATGGAGTGATGGATGGTTGGTGGGCGGCCACCATGTCCCAACAAGGCTGTGACGTCAGCAAGAAGGTGGCGGAGTCATATTTTGGGCTGGAATCATGGGGAGAGCACTGGTCACTCCCTTTAGGGTCCCTGAAGGTGTGAAAATGACCTCAGTAAAGTATGTGGAGTTTCTGATTGAATACATTCTTCAATGGTGCAAAAAGAAGAATTGTGCTTTCCGTAGCAAAATCATCTTCACGCATGACAGTGTACCATCTCATCATTGGCTGCTATGGGCATAAAAGAAGAGAAGCGCACGGTGTGGCCCGCATCCTCCCCTGTTCTCAACCCTATTGAGAACCTGTGGAGCAAGCGAAAGATCTATGAGGGCGGGAGGCAGTTCACATCCAAACAGCAGCTCTGGGAGGCTATTCTAACATACTGCAAAGAAATTGAAGCAGAAACTCCACAAACTCACAAGTTCAATGGATGCAAGAATTGTCAAGCTCCTAACAATTAAGGGGGCCTATGCTAAAATGTAATTTGACCTGTGAAGATGTCTTGATTGAAATAGCTTTTGAATTCAGCAACATGCTGTTGCTTCTAATTGAAAAATAAACAGATGACCATTTCAGTTCTTTACACCAATAACATGATATAAAACTGCATAATTTGGAACGGTGCATTTTAAGGTTATATTTTTGAAAAAACAAAACAAAACATCATTGGGAGGTTTGTTCAATAACATTCAAATTTTATTCTAAAGGTTGATGACTTAAAAATTATGATGACTGCCATTTACATTGACAATTTGGCAAAATCTGAGAAATTCCATTTGCATAATAATTTGGAACTCAATGCACTCCCTACAATGGAAACTTATGCAGGCGAGACAATGAGTTGAGTTCTCCTGCCTCCCTTTACGACTCTCAGACTAGCGTGAATTTCAGACTATAGAGCGCACCTGAATATAAGCCGCACCAGCTAAATTTTAAAAGAATATCAATTTTGTACATATATAAGCCGCACCTGAATATAGACTGTAGGTTTTCATGTTGTAAGATGAGATATTTACACAGTACCCGGAGGTTTTTTTTTTTTTTTAGTGTTAATTTTTTAAACTGTGCCTGAAAATCAGCAGTACGGCACCAACACGCCAACAAGGGATGAACATACCTACATGTTTACAAAATAAAACGGCACCAACATGGCAGTAACACGGGATGAACATACCTGCATGTTTACAAAATAAAAAAGCACCTACACAGGCCATCTGCGTTTATTTCCTCTGAAAGCTTTTGTTGTCTTTTTACATTGACTAAGTTCTTCCCACTGCCGCCTCCAGCGTCGCACCTTTGATTGTTTAATGCTAAACTTGGGTGCAGTGGCTCTATTTCCTTCTTTGATGGCCAGATCCATTGCCTTTAACTTAAAAGCTGCATCATATGCATTTCTTTGTGTGTTTTCCATGCTCAGGGCGAACATTAAAAACGAATTGAGAAGAATAAGCCAAAGAACACATGAAGCGGAAGGGAGGATTGAAGAGACCAAGACTGTTACGAGCAGCATCTACGCTAATCAAGAGGCTTACAGAATGCCAAGCTAGCCTCGAAGAGAGGCTGATAGATCAGAGGGCAGAGCACGGAGGGAGAACCTTTGCATTTATGGTATACCAGAGGACAACGAGGCACCGGATATGGTGAAATTTTTGGACACTTCTTCGAATTGAAAGAGCACACAGAGTTTTGACAGCCAAACCCAATAGCAACACTCAAGCTAACCTGTGATCTATCGTAGTGAAGTTTGGCAGCTACCGCACTAAAGAGGTCATTCGGAGAGCATAGCAGGAAAAAAATAAGTGTTTTGTGACAGCATGTGCTTCTTCGTTGCCCACAACTTTCCTATTGAACTAGAAAAACGCAATGAATATGGGAAGGCAAAAAGAGTGCTGAAAGAGAATCATTAAGTTTCACACTCCATATCTAGCCAAAATGCGTGTTTTCTACAGTGATGGCACCCGCCTTTACAAAGACATAGCAGAAGCAATGAGGGATATGGTATCTTGGGGGCTCTCTGTCAGCATGGTGAAATCTCGACCTGCTCTCGATCAAGACGAAATACGACTTTGTCCACCTGGTTGCCTGGGAAAGGACGACGTGCCCGAGGCAGAAACTGTCATCACGGCTCGGCAAAGGAGACATCGCTACAGGGAGACACACATGCTTGATTCAGAGGGAAGCTCCAGGGATTTCGAAGGCTTGCCAACACTGAGGACTCACCCCATAGTAACGGAGAAACACGAAATTGTTGACATTTTTGCAGATTTATTAAAAAGAAAAACTGAAATATCGCCCAGCCATAAGTAATCAGACCCTTTGCTGTGACCCTCCTATATTTAACTCAGGTGTAGAACTTGAGATGGTTCTACACCTTCATTAGAGATCAGCTGTGTTTGATTATACTGATTGGACTTGATTAGGAACACACACACCTGTCTATATAAGACCTTACAGCTCACAGTGCATGTTAGAGCAAATGAGAATCATGAGGTCAAAGGACTTCCTGAAGAGCTCAGACAGAATTGTGGCAAGGCACAGATCTGGCCAAGGTTACAAAAAAATTCTGCCTCACTTAAGGTTCCTAAGAGCACAGTGGCCTCCATAATCCTTAAATGGAAGACGTTTGGGACGACCAGAACCCTTCCTAGAGCTGGCTGTCTGGCCAAACTGAGCAATCGGGGGAGAAAAGCCTTGGTGAGAGAGGTAAAGAAGAACCCAAAGATCACTGTGGCTGAGCTCCAGAGATGCAGTTGGGAGATGTGAAAAAGTTCTAGAAAGTCAACCATCACTGCAGCCCTCCATCAGTAGGGATTTTATGGCAGAGTGGCCTGATGGAAGCCTCACCTCAGTGTCTTGCACAGAGGCTGCATGGAGTTTGCTAAAAAATACCTGAAGGACTCCAAGATGGTGAGCAATAAGATTCTCTGGTCTGATAAGGCCAGACCTTAATTCTAAGTGGTATGTGTGGAGAAAACCGGGCACTGCTCATCACCTGTCCAATACAGTCCCAACAGTGAAGGATGGTGGTGGCAGCATCATGCTGTGGGCGTGATTTTAACTGCAGGGACAGGAAGACTGGTTGTAATCGAAGGAAAGATGAATGTGGCCAAGTACAGGGATATCCTGGACGAAAACCTTCTCCAGAGTGTTCAAGACCTCAGGACCTCAGGGCCACTGGGCTGAGCGTTCACCTTTCAACAAAAGGGTGACCCTAAGCACACAGGTAAAATAACGTAGGAGTGGCTTCAGGACAACTCTGTGACTGTTCTTGAATGGCTCAGCCAGAGCTCTGACTTAAACCCAATTGAGCATCTCTGGAGAGACCTGAAAATGGCTGTCCACCAGCGTTCACCATCCAACCTGACAGAACTGGAGAGGATCTGCAAGGAGGAATGGCAGAGGATCCCCAAATCAAGGTGTGAAAAACTTGTTGCATCATTCCCAAAAAGACTCATGTCTGTATTAGCTCAAAAGGGTGCTTCTACTAAATACTGAGCAAAGGATCTGAGTACTTATGACCGTGTGATATTTCAGTTTTTCTTTTTTAATAATTCTGCAAAAATTTCAACAATTTTGTGTTTCTCTGTCAATATGGGGTGCTATGTGTACATTAATAAGGAAAAAATGAACTTAAATGATTTTAGCAAATGGCTGCAATACAGCAAAGAGTGAAAAATTTAAGGGGTCTGAATACTTTCCAAACCCACTGTATATAGTAGTTACAGGAAGAATAAATAATGTAGTAATTACCACTTGCAATGTCTATGTCCCACCTGGAAGCAATTTTGCATTTTATAGAATGTTGTTTGACTCCCCGAACCGCCACCTTAACGTGGTGGAGGGGTTTGAGCACCCGAATGATCCTGGGAGCTATGTTGTCGGGGGCTTCATGCCCCTGGTAGGGTCACCCATGGCAAACAGGTCCTCGGAGACGGGTCTGACTAAGAGCGGTTCAGAAGCCCATCATGATTAGAGTAACAACGAGGCCAGTTACGTCGCCCGGACTGGCGTTACCGGGGCCCCACCCTGGAGCCAGGCCTGGGGTGGGTGCTCGGCAGCGAGCGCCTGGTGGCCGGGCCTTTCCCCACGGGGCCCGGTCGGGCCCAGCCCGAAGAAACGACGTGGGGCCGTCCTCCCGTGGACCCACCACCTGCGGGAGGAGCCATGAGGGGCGGGTGCGGAGAGATCCGGGCAGCAGTCGAAGGCGGGGACCTCGACGACCGGATCTCCGGACATGGAGACTAGCTCTGGGGACATGGAATGTCACCTCGCTGGGGGGGAAGGAGCCTGAGCTTGTGCGGGAGGTTGAGCGTTACCGGCTAGATATAGTCGGCCTCACCTCCACGCACAGCTTGGGCTCTGGAACCCAACTTCTTGAGAGGGGTTGGACTCTCCATTTCTCTGGCATTGCCCGCGGGGAGCGGCGGCGAGCTGGTGTGGGCTTGCTCATTGCCCCACAGCTCAGCCGCTGCGTGTTGGGGTTCACTCCGGTGAACGAGAGGGTCGCGTCCCTGCGCCTTCGGGTCGGGGACAGGTCTCTCACTGTTGTGTCGGCCTACGGGCCTAACAGCAGTGCAGAGTACCCGGCCTTCTTGGAGTCCCTGGGAGGGGTACTAGACAGTGCACCAACCGGGGACTCCGTTGTTCTCCTGGGGGACTTCAACGCCCATGTGGGTAACGACAGTGACACTTGGAGGGGCGTGATTGGGAGGAACGGCCTCCCCGATCTGAACCCGAGCGGTGTTTTGTTATTGGACTTCTGTCCTAGTCACAGCTTGTCCATAACAAACACCATGTTCGAGCACAAGGGTGTCCATCGGTGCACGTGGCACCAGGACACTCTAGGTCGGAGGTCGATGATCGACTTTGTTGTCGTGTCATCTGACCTCCGACCGCGTGTCTTGGACACTCGGGTGAAGAGAGGGGCTGAGCTGTCAACTGATCACCACCTGGTGGTGAGTTGGATCCGCTGGCGGAGGAGGAAGCCGGACAGACCTGGCAGGCCCAAGCGCATTGTGAGGGTCTGCTGGGAACGTCTGGCGGAGCCCTCTGTCAGGGGGGTCTTCAACTCCCACCTCCGGGAGAGCTTCTCCCTGATCCCGGGGGAGGTTGGAGACATGGACTCCGAGTGGGCCATGTTCTCCACCTCTATTGTCGATGCGGCTGCTCGTAGCTGTGGTCGTAAGGTCTGTGGTGCTTGTCGCGGCGGCAATCCCCGAACCCGGTGGTGGACACCGGAAGTAAGGGATGCCGTCAAGCTGAAGAAGGAGTCCTATCGAGCCTTGTTGGCTCGTGGGACTCCTGAGGCAGCTGATGAGTACCGGCGGGCCAAGCGTGCCGCGGCTCGGGCGGTCACAGAGGCAAAAACTCGGGGTTGGGAGGAGTTCGGAGAGGCCATGGAGAAGGACTATCGGACGGCCTCAAAGAGATTCTGGCAAACCGTCCGACGCCTCAGGAGGGGGAAGCAGTGCTTCACCAACACTGTATACAGTGCGGGTGGAGAGCTGCTGACCTCGACTGGGGATGTTGTCGGGCGGTGGAAGGAATACTTTGGGGATCTCCTCAATCCCACTGTCATGTCTTCCGAGGAGGAAGCAGAAACTGGGGACCCAGAGGCGGACTCGTCCATCACCCTGGCTGAAGTCACTGAGGTGGTTGGCAAGCTCCTCGGTGGCAAGGCTCCGGGGGTGGACAAGATCCGTCCTGAGTACCTCAAGTCTCTGGATGTTGTGGGGCTGTCTTGGCTGACACGTCTCTGCAACATCGCGTGGCGGTCGGGGACAGTACCTGTGGAATGGCAGACCGGGGTGGTGGTCCCTCTGTATAAGAAGGGGGACCGGAGGGTGTGTTCCAATTACAGGGGAATCACACTCCTCAGCCTTCCCGGTAAGGTCTATTCCAGGGTACTGGAGAGGAGAATCCGACCGATAGTCGAACCTCGGATTCAGGAGGAGCAGTGTGGTTTTCGTCCTGGTCGTGGAACACTGGACCAGCTCTATACTCTTCATCGGGTCCTCGAGGGCTCATGGGAGTATGCCCAACCAGTCCACATGTGTTTTGTGGATCTGGAGAAGGCATTCGACCGTGTCCCTCGTGGTGCCCTTTGGGGGGTGCTCTGGGAGTATGGGGTCCGGGGCTCTTTGCTAAGGGCTGTCCGGTCCCTGTATGACCGGAGCAGGAGCTGTGTTCGCATTGCCGGCAGTAAGTCAGACCTGTTCCCGGTGCATGTTGGACTCCGCCAGGGCTGCCCTTTGTCACCGGTTCTGTTCATTATATTTATGGACAGAATTTCTAGGCGCAGCCAGGGGCCGGAGGGGGCCTGGTTTGGGAACCACAGGATTTCATCTCTGCTGTTTGCAGATGATGTTGTCCTGATGGCTTCTTCGAGCCAGGACCTGCAGCAGGCACTGGGGCGGTTTGCAGCCGAGTGTGAAGCGGCTGGGATGAGAATCAGCTCCTCCAAATCCGAGGCCATGGTTCTCGACCGGAAAAAGGTGGTTTGCTCTCTCCGGGTGGGTGGTGAGTCTCTGCCCCAAGTGGAGGAGTTCAAGTATCTCGGGGTCTTGTTCACGAGTGAGGGAAGGATGGAGCGTGAGATTGACAGGCGGATCGGTGCAGCGTCTGCAGTGATGCGGTCGCTGTATCGGTCCGTTGTGGTAAAGAAGGAGCTGAGCCGGAAGGCGAAGCTCTCGATTTACCGGTCAATCTACGTTCCTACCCTCACCTATGGTCATGAGCTTTGGGTAATGACCGAAAGGACAAGATCGCGGATACAAGCGGCTGAAATGGGCTTCCTCCGCAGAGTGGCCGGGCGCACCCTTAGGGATAGGGTGAGGAGCTCGGTCACACGGGAGGAGCTCGGAGTAGAGCCGCTGCTCCTACACGTTGAGAGGAACCAGCTGAGGTGGCTCGGGCATCTGCTCAGGATGCCTCCTGGACGCCTCCCTAGGGAGGTGTTCTGGGCATGTCCCACCGGGAGGAGGCCCCGGGGAAGACCCAGGACACGCTGGAGGGACTATGTCTCTCGGCTGGCCTGGGAACGCCTTGGGGTCCCACCGGAGGAGCTGGAGGACGTGTCCGGGGTGAGGGAAGTCTGGGAGTCCCTGCTTAGACTGCTGCCCCCGCGACCCGGCCCCGGATGAGCGGAAGAAAATGGATGGATGGATGGATGTTTGACTTAATGATTGGAGCATCGGGTACTGTAATCTGTAGGATGATTGGAATATTAGGCTTAATCCTAATATAGACACATCCAAAAATATAACCACGACAGCACTGCATAATAAAGTCAATAATCTAATGGGCATAATAGACAGTAAGTGGATGATTACGGTACTGTATTTAGTCTAATAATGAACCCTGTAACTATATACCACTATCTGAAAATAAAGAATAAAGAATTACAAAAAATAAAATGTGACCTAAATTAACCATAAAAATATTATCAGATCAGTCTGTGAAGTGAAACATTACATCTTTTTTTCAGGTATCCATAGAAGAAAATGTTGAAGGCAAAGATCTACAGATCAAAAAACTGGAGGCAACAGTGAAATCTCTGTCAGAGGAGCTGCTCAAGGTGACTAGCCTATCCTCCAGTTCCTCCGGTGCCTGAGATATCCTCTGTACAGTGTGTTTTCTATTGTCTCTGTCTGCCTGCAGGCCAATAACATCATCCAGAAGCTTCAGATGGAGGTCAAAGGTCTGATGGGGAAGATCAAAGTGAAGAACACAGTGACCGTGTCTCAGGAGAAGGTCCTTCAGGATACCGGCGAGAGACTGCAGAGCGTGGAGAAGGAGCTCCACAATAGCCAGCAGCAGCTGAGCACCAAGGACCAGCAGGTACCTCTACTGGAGCTCTGCATTCTGAGAAGTGTAGAGTACCATACTCTGTGTTACTGAGCAGAAGTGTGTTTCCCCCTATTTTATGTAGTCTACATGAGCAACAATCTACTACACATAGCTCAGTCTACAGGAAATGCATTTTTGTTTGACATCAGTAGCTTATTTAATTTAAAAGATGATTAGCAGTTTTGACGTAACCATGTTTTCACTAGAGTGATATGTGTAGCACTCTGAGTTGAGTTCTACACATCAATTTGGGATGGCTCTTGCTGAAAGCGATCATAAAACGCAGAATGCCATGACAATTATTTGAATCTGATTTGTCAAAGCATCACAACAGGGGATCAAGCTGAAAAATCAAGCTTCTAAAAGATTAAAAAGATCAAGTGCTGTTGAGAGAAAAGCATAGACATCTTCCCTGCCCACAAATGCACTAAGTGCTTCTCTCTGCATGTTTCTCCGTAAGCACACTCTGACCCCTTTCACCATGAGCGTAGTGCAAAGCCAAGCCCATTTGCCCTTAAGCCCACAGCCACGCCTCTTTAGTGTATTAATCATGCCCCGAGGCCTAAAGGTGGCTGGACGTTTAAATGGGCCAAGCTCCAATCAGATGAAGAGTTGTCTGATGAAAATTTAAGTATATTCATGTTGTAAAAAAAAATATTCTCACTCTCTTTGTTACAACAGATATGTCCTGTCCATATCTGTTGTAACAAAGAATAAACCTTTTTCTATTTCAGAACTCACCAGGCTTCACAAATGGATTAATTACTGCGTGCCATGCCAAAGCAATGACAGAAAATTGTCAGGTTTTTAACACATGATACTTCAAAAACAAACAAATTCATACATGGGCGTTTGTTAGAAGAGTCTCGGATTTTGTGAAAATGTTCTGGAGGAGTGGGGGGTATCAAAAGTTATTAAAAAAAATTTGTACATGGCTCATGATCTTTGTGCAGCAGGGCTGTAAAAGGTGATTCAAATTTGAGGAAATGTTTTATGTGCAGTTCTTAAATTCTTTTCTGAACCTGCTCAATGGAAAATAATGGAATTGAGCACGTTAGCGCCCCCTACAAAGTGGAACTAACTTTCATATGGGGAGAAATTTTTTTTCTCAATTTTGCACAAAACTTATTTTTAACATCCCAATCAAAAATTACACTAAATACCATTTTTCTTAAGGATTTGCCGTAGTGAGGACAAAAACGCTGTATGCTATTCCAATTTCTAAAATCACAAAATCTCACAAATTGTCAGCTTTTTAACGCATGAGACTTTTATGAACTTGTCGAAATGAGCTGGGATTTTGTGAAAATGATCTAGAGGAGTGGGGCATTATGCACCCATTTCTGTAGCAAAGAGGAGTAGAAGGCGCCTCACAACTGGCATTGTGTGTAATGTAGAGGGAAATTGATGGATTTTATTAGTGCATCACCCTTGTTGTTCTTCTCAGATCTGTGCACTGAAGGAGCAGTTAGAGTCCACAGTACAGAAGCTGAATGAGAGCCGAGAGGTGCTCAAGACCAATGAGAATGGTACGTGTGAGTCTGGACACTACTGTTGCCTGGTAACTTTTTTGTTCAAATCAACAGTTTTGTGAAGGAAGTGCTATTTTGTTATTGAGCAATGTAAAAATGATCACAAATGTCATGTTGTTGAATGTAGAGGTTCCCAAACCTCTTAGGCCAAGACCCCCAAAATAATACAATTTCAATTCAATTTATTTTTGTAAAGAACAAAAGCACATCAGCAGTCCCTTCTTAGGGCTGAACGTGAGAATTGATTTAATCAACAGAAATTTAGAAAATCAACAATGAAACAGAAACATACTAGCAAATTAATCAGCAGAAAACAAGCAAATGGATAACTGTCCCAGAACATCCCGTCCTTAGACCCTCCTTCCCGGCAAGAAAAAAAAAAACCCAAAAAAACCTCGGGGACCACAACGAAGGAGAGATCCACTCCCATGGACGGGCAGGCTGCAGATGTGTCCAGGACTAATGTGCATCTATTTCCAGATAGAGTTCAAGACTGGCGACGGAAAGGCGACTGCTGTTATGATTTTGGGCTTTACAAAAATTTTAAATGAGGGGGACAGGGAACAACATGTGAATAGCAATGAATTAACTGATTTGAATAAGCATTCAACCAACCATTTCAAGATATTGATATTTGTAATTATTGTAATTTGAATAACATTTCAAATCAGGTTTATTTGTGTAGTATATTTGATCCAATTTTACCAGGCATCCCAGCTCAGTGCCTCGGGGCCTTCACTTTGGAAAGTGCTACTTGTTTGAGGTCCTGTTAACAGTTCACCCGGTGCTGTGTCGCATGTTACCGGTGTACCCAGGGGTGGGTCACCTGTCTTTGGTGCACCTGGTGCTGGGTCACATGTCCAGGGCTGTAGACAGGTTTTAGCACTGCCTGAGGTCCCTGTCTGTGTTGCAGTGATCATCTGGCTCTGCTCTTTTTGTGTTGCAGTGATCAGTTGGCTCAACAAGCAGCTCAACGAGAGGCAGCTCAGTGACAAACACCAGACCAGAGTGGGCCCTCCAGAGCCTGCTGCCAAAACTGGTGCAAAGGTGACACTACACTGTGGATATACAGTTGAAACCAGGAGTTTACATACACTATATAAAAAGATACATAATCTTTTTTTCCTCACTGTCTGACATGAAATGGCTAAACTTTTCCTGTTTTAGGTCAATTAAAAATTAAAAAATTATTTCTTTCATTACTTTCTTCAAAGTCAAAGGTACATACATTTCAGTAGTATTTGGTACCACTGCCTTTAAACTGTATGACTTGGGTCAAATGTTCTTGGATATCCTTCCACAAGCTTCTTACAGTAGTTGGCAGAAATTTTGGCCCTGACCGAACTGGTATAACTGAGCCAAGTTTGTAGACTGCTTACTTGTCTATGCCTTTTCAGGTCTGCCCATACATTGATTGAGATCAGGGCTTTGTGATGGCCACTCTAAAATCCTGAGCCACAAATAAACTACTGTAAATTTCGGACTATAAGCCGCGACTTTTTCCCCACACTTTGAATCCTGCGGCCTATACAACAGTAACTGTAAACGTAAAAGTGAGACAGACGTGAGGAAAGATTATGCTCTGAAGAATTCACTAGTTTTGATTTTGAATGGTCATTTTGCGCATCACGCACACGCCCTCATCATGGAAAACACGAAGAAATGGATATGATGCAGTTTTTAACATAAAGAAGGAAATAGAGCCACTGCACGTAAGCTCAACGTCAATGTAAAAAGACGACAAAAGGAAATAAAAGCAGATGGCCCGTGTTGGTACAGCTTTATTTTCTAAACCTGCAGGTATATTCATCCCGCATTGATGTCGTGTTGGTGCCAATTTTCAGGCACAGTTTTAAAAAAGCGTGTCCGTGTACCGTCTTTCTATGTAAATATCTTATGTTACAATATGAAAACCTGCGGCTTATATTCAGGTGCAGCTTATATATGTACAAGATTGATTTTCTTTTCAAATTTAGCTTGTGCGGCTTATATTCAGGTGCTCTCTATAGTCCCAAATTTACGGTAACTTTTCTTTTGGTATGGTTCATACCTGGACAACTGAGGGATTACAAAGACACACAAGGTATTCTTGCTAATGAGGTTTAGATGTCAGAGCACAATAGAAGGGCTTTATAATGTGTCTTGATTGTTATTCCTCTGCCTACTTTTATCTCTAAGACAAGTTTATGTTGGTTTGATGGAACCCAAGATGTTTCAGATGGACTCAGTGACATGCTATCAATGTTTACAGAACTGACCCTATACAACACTTCTTTCCAGAGCCCCCTGTATCCTGTGGGTAGAGTCACACTCCCTCCTGTGGGGGGCACTCAGAGCACTCCATCTGACCTGCGGGGGACCACACAGCTGTGAGTGGGGGGCACCAAAGATTGCCCTAGAGAAATCTCATTGATCGCATCTTGCAATAAAGACTGTGTTTTTTACTTTATCTGTATCTGATAAAAGTGTGGTGTGTGATTGTCAGAGATGCTGCAGGGCTTGATTCCAAATACTTTGAGAGAATGGACAGTATTTCCATCTACGGCCTGGCCTCCAGCCTCCCCAGCAAAGGTACAGCTCTCATCTCCACTGGAAACACGTGCTGAACTTACTTTGCCTTATTCTAAAAGTAGTCAAAGATTTTAAATTACTGAGTTTTGGGCTCAGCAAGTCATTGTTCCACAGATGACTGACAGGCTCAGGCTTGTGCTCTGTTTCAGACATCCCCCGGCCAACCAAAGCCTCCGTACCCTCAGCATACTTCTCCGCCTGACTTCTGCCTGACCGCTACCTGGCCTCCTGACCTGACCAGTGCATGCGACCATCTCAAGTTCCCTTGATTGTGTTTTTGACTTACTCTTTATGTTAGATTCTAATATTCACCTGAATGATCTACAAAGAACACTTTTTTTTAAGTCTGACCACATTAGTTTTCCGTTTATAAAAATGTACAATAATAAAGACTTATTTGACACGTTTGACTCTAACAAAATCATATCTGACACTTCAGTGCAGCCCACAGGGCACAGCACTTCAGTGCTCTGTAGTGTATTAGCACCTAACAGAATAGTAGAATTTTTTTGTAGTATTAATACTTTGTTAATTGTGGTGATCAGAAATATGTACAAGTTAGTTTTTTTGTCTTGTAAAAAACATATAAACTTGTTTCCTCAATTTGAAAACCAACTTATATTTCTCCAGCCACAAGTCCAAAGTGCGTGGTCAAAGCAAAGACAAACAGACAGGAGCATGAGTTGTAGCTTTTTAATATTTTGTATATTTGCATAAGGAAACACATGATTTTATTTGCAGTAATAAAGGTACTGTAGGTTGCAGTATTAAATATGGCTGTATGCGAACGATGCTCTGGAGCAGAGGGGCAGGAGTTTAGCCAGGCTGCCTCAGAGGGACCTGGGCTGGGCTGTGTCTGTGTGGTGGGGAGGATCAGGCTGCCCCAGAGGGACCTGGGCTGTGTGTGGGGTCCATAGAGGTATGTTCACGTTCACTCAGAAAAACCTCCAGAGCTTTCATTTGGAGCAGATGATAACTGAAGGTAAACTGAAGGCGGCTGCTTTATACTTTAGGAGGTATTAACACTGGAGCCGAGCTCAAAGCAGAGGGCTGTGCTCACATGCAGCAGTACTGGAGGTTTAGTCCAACTCAAGCCAAGGCACATCATGTGATCAGAAGAGTCCGTGCAAACGTCCAATAAGAGGGGGCTGTTTCAATGGGAAAGAGCGTCTTCTGTCTCGGCCATGCATCGAGATCAGAGCTCAGCCTGCACCATGCACATCGCACAAGCAACACGCACACACACACGCAGAGCACTCGGTCAGTGTGCACATGATACTAATACACCTGTGAACAACCTGCATTTAACATGGTGTTATAAGCTGCATCAACATATGTTACAGGTGAGGGGAGGGAAGCATCTGGGGAGTGCTTGTTAAACAAGCAAATACCATATTTAATACGAATGTTAACACAATCTTTAAAGTGTCTCGTGCTTTTTTGTATGGGGGGGGGATCATATACTTTATCGCCAACTGCTGTCCCTCCCCTTACATTTCTATTCTTTAGAACAAATAACCTCATGTCCAGAATACATACATCACTGATGCAGCAGCACCACCTGAAGGCAAAACAGAAACGCAGGAGTAGCTGCCATGGTTACGACTTATTGTCTATGACATAAACAAGTGACGAAATGTTATATATGATATTAAATCACGTTTCTATCCTTAAGAAACAATACAAAAGCTTAAAAAATTGCTATAGGGTATAAAGTAAATGTATTATTATCATCATATAAGAACAGACCTAACAGAATGACTAAAACTAATTTGGATGTTTGCAAACTTACACCGCCATGCAGAACACCTCTAAAAGCAGAGCAACTGCACACTGACTGAGTACTGCACACGCACACACACACACACACACACGGACGGTTTTCATTCTTCATGGGGACTTACATTCATTTCCTGGAAACTGATCCTAACCTTACCGATAGTCACTATGTCTGACCATAAAATAAATCCTAACCTTAAACTATTTTAACCCATATCTAAACTTGAAATCATGTTGTTAATCTGTTAAAAAATTTAAATTTATGGCATGGGAACCTATTTTTGTCCCCAAGGGAGGCAGGTCCCCATGACATGAGTATGTATAGAATTTAGTCCCCACATGATACCCATCAGTCATACACATACACACACACTGGGCTGGACATGAGGACATGTAGGCCTCAGGGACTGAGGCCTTTGAGAGGTTGTGATGTGAGGAGCACACCAGTCCGACAGCCTGCTCCTGCTGCAGCCTGCAGTCCGGACAAATAAACCGTGTTACTGCCGTGGGCTGGGCGCTCATGGTGTAGCTGTCCTCAAGTACCAGTGTCATGGATAATATGAATTTAGTGCGATTGTCTCTAAAATAGAAAAGCTCTCTCCTCATTTAAAGAGAAAGTAAAAGCAGGGCGTTGGCTTAATACGTTGCATTATTGACAAATTCAAAAGTGCAAAGAAACTTCAGATAGAAACTTCCCATGGTTCATAAAAACAGACTTGCATATATGGTAAGCAGCACCAGCAAAGGGGGCAGAAGGGCCACACAGGGGCCATACAGGGGCCCTACAGGGGCCCTACAGGGGCTGTTGCATATCGTCTTCTCCAGTGACATGGTCATACTTCAGCCTCCTCAGTTCCCCATGTACCACGACTGAAACACACAGGCATAAACATTAAAGACAATAGAACACAGAACAGCTGGATGGTGCCTGCCAAGTCCAATATGGTCAGTATTGCGGTGTATAGTTATACAAAAAACATCAGCTGCATATGTTGGGACACAGACTCATCATGCGGCCAGTTTTCACCTGACATTCCTCAGAGGGGCAACGATCCAACTATGGGAGTGTCGCGGTAGAGGTGGAGTATATACATTGCCACTTGTATCAGAGCCTGGTAGATTTATGTCAGTGCCCTGAGCCTGATAGACTTATGTATTGCCCGATACTGGCAGACTTATGTTAGTATCCTTAACATTGTTGATTTATGTTAGTGCCTTTGGCCCAGTAGACGTATGTTAGTGCTCTGACCCGAGCCTGGAAGGCTTATGTTAGTGGCCTGAGCCTGGTAGACTTATGTTAGGGACCTGACCTGTGCCTGGTAGGTGCTGCCTGTGTCCCGAGGACTGACCCCAGAGAAGGAGGCTGGAGCTGCAGGCGGAGACCCAGGAGCCGAGTACGCTGAGGACACATGGACACATAATTACACAAGAATTGTCCGTCCATTTGGTTGGCACACAGCCCAGAGCAGAAACAACAGACAATTTACAGTTCAGAAAGAGAGCAGTCAGACTATTATAACTGATGAATATCCACAATATTTACAAGTTTAAAAACTTGTAAGCTCGTACTGCTGAGTTTGTGCTCTAGCCACTAGTGGGTTAGCGCGACTGGCCATCACAGAGCAGGATTGCGGCTCGGTTGGTTTGTTTTTGAAAAACATGCAGAGGGAAGAACTTTGTGCTTTTCTCTCAACTGGATTTAAAAAAAGTCTGATACCTCTGCTCACTTTCAACAGGAGCCACCCCAGACTGATCATGTGTCTAAATGATTTTGAGGGCTCAATATATCAATTTGGCTTCTGCCAGGTTATATCATCAACACTGAAAACATGAAAAGTAGCTCCAAATAGCCAATAATGCTATAGTATAATGACTTAGCTGTTGTTGTGAACAGACATACAGAGAAAAGAACAAGCTGAAAATGACATACTGGGGGATGTTGGCGAGTTGGCTCCTCCCTCTGATGTGCTGCGGGGCGTGGCTTTGGACTCTGGATGTGCTGAAGAGGGAGGCGGACCCAAGGATGGCGTGGGCGCCGGTGCCACAAGCATCTGAGAGGAGATGTAATGACTGGGCACCTTTAACTGCCCACTGCCATTAAGCTGAAACACAGGGGGGAGGGGCACAGGCACGGTCAGCTGCACACAGACCTCTCAGGGCCCTGAAGGTGAATCAGGCTGCAGGGTCTGTAATCTTTGTGTGTGTTTCAATCAGTTGCTATGTTGTACCTATCACTGGTGTGCACTTTGTAGGCTAGTTGTTGTTAGTGTATCCTTGATGGCCGCTTTTCCTACTATAAGTTTTAAAACAGGAGTTTGGATCACTGTTAATAATTTAAGATTTCCTCTTGATCTCCCTCCTGACCCCGAGACAGCCCAGTGGCAGTGGGTTGAGTGGTTACTCACTGAGCTGGAGCCATGGGCAGCTGGCTCACAGGCCAGGGACACCAGGTCCTTGAGAGGGTCCTGGGACAGGTGAGGGGGGTAGCGGATGGCGCCATGAGGAAAATAGGAAGACGAGGGGAAGTGGAGAGAGGCAGCAGGGTGGGGGCTGCGAGACAGGCCTGTACACAGCAAGGTTTAAAACATCAGCACATTATTTTCAGACTTAAGCATTTCAACAATGTGTCTATTTGTATTGTTGACATCTGCTGAGTGAGAATGTCACTGCCACCGCAAACTTGAAAATGATACAGAATGAGACAGAATGCTCCTCCAGGTATGTTTGTCATTTACAGAATAATATGAAATCATTCTAGATATTTAAAAGCACGTTTACAGCTTATTCTTGTATTGTCTGTAGTGTAAGTGCAGTGCCTTGTATGGTGGCAGCATTGAACTTACCACTGTGCACTGCAATGACCGGCCTGTGGTGCTGTGTGAAACCCAGTCTGGGGGAATGCTCCTGGGGAGGGGGGCTGTCCAGCTCTGCCTTCTTCACTGTGGGGGATAGAGCTCCTGGAACACACAGGAGGAGTGTACATGCTCATTTCACTAAAATATACGTAACAGAATTACATTTAAGATGTATTTATAATATATAAAAATTTGGTGAAATTTTATATATTTTTGTTAAATAAAAATGTGTTTTGTCAAAAGAATATTTAAACTGTTAAAATTTGTTTACATGTAAATTGTGACTCATTATTAGAGCCTGAGTACGAATGTGCGAGAAGGGCCAGTCAGCGACTCGCAAAAATCAAGCAGTAAATAATAAGGTTAAGTGGTATCAAAAATTAGAGTTCAATGAGCTCAGCTTTTGAGTGAAGACCCTGAGAAAAAATATTGAAAAGACGACTCATTAGCGCCACCTCAAAAATTGATTTACATTGAACCAATGGGAGCCTGGCCCAGAAAAATGTCCTCGTACACAAATGAATTTTAGTATCAAAATTAGGTCACGTCAGCAGATGTAAAAAAAAATTATATTATGACCCCGACCTACACCCTACAGGAAGTCGGCCATACTGGATGAAACCCAGGATTGACAAAATCACTTATCATAATCTTTTGACATCTTCAACAGTTTTCATCAAAAACACCTCAAACTTGGCCAAAAGACACAAAACTCATGCGCAATAAAAAGTTATCAATTAAATTTTAAACAAAATGTCGGGCGTTGTTATGCCGATTTTTCAACAAAATTTACATTTTTGGAAAGATTAAAACAATTCTACCTTTTATGAACATTGTCTGATTTGAATAGACCCAATGAAGCATGTGTGCACATTTCTAAGCTAGATGTAATGACATGCAAATTAGGGCTCTATCTTTTAAGGTGGCTCTATAACACCCCCTTCAAATTCTATTTTCAAAAATTTTTAAAAGCTAATCTATCTGTCAATGACTTGTGAAAGAAGGGAGGGGCTCTTTATAATGTGCAACAATATGACAAAGTCCCATCATGGTAACTTTTATCGTTTAGGCGTAAAAAATGGAAGAAAAACAAAAAGATTATTTGGTGAGCGAGGAACTAATTAAAACCGCGTCTGGAGTCCAGAAAATGGCAAAAATCAAGTAATAAACTCGACCCGACATGCCAGTGACTGGTATCAAAAATTAGAACTCCATGAGCTCTAACTGTGACCAAAGACCTGAGAAAAAATAATCCAAGATGACTTGGTAGCGCCACCTCAAACTTTGATTCTCATTCGGCCAATGGGAGCCCGAACGCATAAAAAATAGAACATATCAGGAGATGACAAACATGATATTATGGCCCCACCCTAAAACGTACAGGAAGTCGGCCATGTTGGATCAAATCCGGGAATGCCAAAAGCACACACCCTCACTTTTATGACATCTTTGTCATAAAAGTGAGGGTCTTCTTTGTTTTTCTTTGTTGTTTAGAATAGACCCAATGAAGTGTGTGTGAACATTTCTGAGATGGACATGATGAAAAAAAAAGTTTATTACGGCCCGAGCACGAATGTGTGAGAGTGAGAAGGGCGACTAATCCCACTTGCACTCGTGCGAGACCCCTATTGTATTTGTACAATTTTGCGGAAAGTCGCAAAAATCAAGCTGTAAACAATAATGTATAGACAAGTAAATGGTATCAAAAATTAGAGTTCACTCAGCTCTAATTTTTAGTGAAGACCACAAGAAAAAACATTGAAAGATGGCTCAGTAGCACCAAATCAAAAATCTATTTACATTGCACCAATGGGAGCCCGGCCTAGAAAAATGTCATCTTACACAAATGAAACTTGGCACCAAAAAGAGGTCATGTCAGGACATGTAAAAAATTATATATGTCCCCGCCCTAAACCCTACAGGAAGTAGGCCATATTGAATCAAACATAATGACATAATGACTCATAATCTCCTCTGACAGTTTTCATCAAAAAGACTTCAAACTTGGATAAACAACATAAAACCCATGTGCAATAAAAGGTTATTAATTAGATATTAAATAAAATAAAAATAAAATGTGGGGCGTCATGATGGTGATTTTTCAACAAAATGTCAACTTTCATGCATTTTTTGTTTGGAGAACAATAAATGCGGGAGCAAAAAATGTACAAAATTATATTATGACCCCAACCTAAAACCCACAGGGCGGAACCTAATTTTTCAATTTTTTATGTGGATTTTCATTTCACTTGCAAATTGGTCAAAATGAACTAGACCCGTGTGGGATTATAGGCTACTCTCTTGAATTTACATTACATACAATAGACATTACATTTCTCCACAGTACCCCCTTGAACTTTTGAATGGGATCAAAAAATGACTTTGTTACAAACATTTGAAATTCAGCATGGACATCCAGCTTGCCATGCTGAACAAAAAAGCCAATGACAGCATACCTCTATCTGCAACCATCTTACCATGGTAACATGAAATGTCTATCATTGAAATGTATGGGGTTCGAAGTACAATACTTTGTTATTGACAAAATAGATGCTCTACACTAATCCAACTATGGCCTAAAATTCAAGTTTCTCAAGGAGTAATGTACAATTGAAAAAGATGAAAAATGTCTCCATGGCACCCCCTTAAAAAGTGAAATACACTATGCCAATGGAAGAAGAGCCAAGGGTTGTGAGGGTCCTTTACCACTGCTTCCAGTTTTAATTGTGACTCAACAATGGAATTCTGTTGTGTGTGGATGGGCTCCTTGTATGTAATGGGTTTTAGCCACATGTTGTGTTCTTCAGTGTGACTTAGAGCTGACCTGTTTCCATGTCGTCGGCCCAGTGCCGGGAGCTGCTGGCTGGAGACACAGGGGAGGGGTAGTACTCTGGCCCGGGACTGTCCGCATCATCCTCTACTGAGCCCGACTTGTGTCTCTTACTCCTGGAACAGCACATACAGCTAAAACCATCTGAAATATTATTTACTGTCTCAGCTATGCCATTCATTTATCTGAGGCACTAGAATCCTTTTTAAAAGCATCAGCTTTACTATAGCTCAGTTTGGGTTTGATGCACACTATAGTTTATAAACAGAAAAATGCCATTGTCTTATGTCACATGAAGTCAGTATGAGAAGGCTCACCCACTTGAGGAGGTGCTGGCCAAAGAACGTCTCATCCCCCCGGGCAGCTGCACTGCCGGGCTCAGGTCGTAGGCCAGGTGCCCCTGGAGTTCACCTACAGAGTAACTGGGAGGGGTCCCTGAAACCACAGGTGCTGCACACACAGAGCGCGTCACCACAAACACTGTCACACGCACACATATGATGCAATGAAGGAGCACTTACTTCTGGATACTTGCACCAGCTCAGTCACACTGAATACCCCTGATGTGACAAAGTTCTCCTGGAAGTCCGGGCTGTCTGAGGAGCAGACAGGACAGAGGCATGGCTCATTTAGAAGGGCCATTGCAACATTTCCTCAAAAAAAGATGCTTTGTAATTAAAGTATTACATTTGATAGGCTACTGCAATTGCAGTATTTGCCATTATTATACTGTGTATAGTAAGTTGGTAACATACCTGTGGAGGGCGCCAACCTCTCATCGTTCTCTGGACTCACCCTGGTGGGACTGCACTGCTCTGCATCTACAGGAAACAAACATTACATAAGCATTAACACTGCATGAGAGAGACATCCTCTGATATGCCCAGCTGTGTTTGGACATGACCTAATAATGCAATGAATTTATACAGTGCTTTTCAAGACACTCTAAGTACTTTACAGTCCATTATTAATTCACTCCACACTCCGTGGTGATAAGCTACTACTGTAGCCACAACTGCCCTGGGATAGACTGATGGAAGTGACCCTGCCAATCTGCACCATCAGCCCATCTGACCACCACCAACTCTCACGCACACACCACATTCATACTAGGCAAGGTGGGTAATCTTCCAACTTTTGGGTTGGTGGATGAGTTATCTAACCACTGAGCCACAGCCTGTGCCATGTGCTGTCGACATGCCAACTGTCTGCCAGGTTAGAAGAGGCAGGTCCTGTAGGGGTCATAATTATAGTTTGTGGCTTTCTGATCCTCTGTTCATTCACCCAGATGGTATCAGTTTGGCAGCTGAAAACGAGGGTGATTACAGGTTCCAGATACAGGTTCCAGAATTACCACTGCCACTGAAACGTGGCCAGCTGGTCCAGGAAGCTACTGTTTCTTTTGTTTGGGATGACTGTGGGTAAACGCACCTCGCTCCTGCACGTAGAAGGCCAGGTACAGGTCCAGCTCTTTGATGGAGACGGAGATGTGGCGCGGCTGGACACACAGCACAGGGTTGGAGCACTGCCCCCCCTTCACCAGGCGCTCTCCGTCTGTGCTCTCCAGAGGGATGCCCTTAAACAGGATGACCATGACCAGGTCCAAACGCCACACCTGCAACGGAGCACAATCAGTCAGTCCTGTCACAGCCCTGTTACAGCCATGTGTCAGCCCTGTCACAGCCCTGTTACAGCCATGTGTGAGCCCTGTCACAGCCCTGTTACAGCCCTGTGTCAGCCCTGTCACAGTCCTGTCAAAGCCCTGTGTCAGCCCTGTCACAGCCGTGTGTCAGCTCTGTGTCAGTCTTGTGTCAGTCCTGTGTCATTCCTGTCACAGTCCTGTCACAGCCCTGTCTTAGCCCTTATGTTTTAGCCCTATCCCTGCTCTTTATCAGCTCCTATCTCTATGGGGGAATATACGTAGTAGTTATTCTTACTTGGTTCATTCAGTACAGTTTAATTGATTTGACACAGTAATTTCTGCATGTTGTTTTAAACTGTGACTGCTCTCTTGATTCGAGAATAAGGCTGTACCTTATCAGCCTGTCTGAGGCAGTCTATGCGCCGCATCTTGCCTTTCTGGTCTGGGTTTGACAGGACACAGTTGGCAGCTTTCTTTCCTGTGATGGACAGGACAAAGTCTTCTCTGCACTCTGGTCTGATGTCCTTCCGCAGTTTAGCCAAGAGTCGACTGGCCCACTTTTGTTTGACCTGCACAGGGACAGATGCAACCAGGGCCCAAACAAAACAACATATAAGCAACAGAAAAAGTAGCATGCCTCTGTATCCTACTTCTATCCTCTCTCCAAACCTTTCTCACCTCTGGTTTCTCTCCCAGGAGCTCTTCTTTGACGGCATTCTCCTCTTCTTTGCTCATTCTCTTCTCGTGCTTCTTGAAGTATTTCCTCTTGCGAGCCTGGAGGTTAAACCAGGTGTAGGAGAAGGCTCGGACCTGCGGCAGCAGTGCCTCGATGAATGGATGGAACTCATCCTGCACAGAGGCAAGGCACATAAACTCAGAACTGCACAACTCCTTTCTATATGTACACTGTACAGCACAGGTCCTCTACTACTACGAATAATACGTTTGTCTAATATAGTGCTTTTTCAGACTCTTAAAGTCACTTCACAAATTTTGGTGCATTATTTATTCATTTCATACCCAGTGGGGGTAAGCTACTATTGTATCTGAGGTAGAAGAAGCAAGGCTGCCAATCTGCACCATTTGTCCCTCCAACCAACACTCTCACACTAAACAATGTTGGTGAAGTGTCTTGCCTGGCCATTGTGGCACTTGATTTTCCCATCAGTCCCCCATCCAAGTACTAACCAGGCCCAGCCTTGCTTATCTTCTGAGATCTAACGAAATCAGGCTTTTGACAAGGTGGTTTGGCTGCGATAAGAATGTTTTTTGGCCATACAAGGAGGTTTGTACTGCAGTCTTCTTAAACCAGAGAAGCATTGTACAGTCTTTAAAAACACAGTCTGATTTTGTCAAAGCCTTTTCAATAGCCTGGCTCTTCCACTTGTTTAATGCATGTATGTTTTATTTGTGCATGTTTGTTGTATATAGAGCTTGTAGACGAATTCATTCCCTTGTTGGGCGGTGCTTCCTCGAGTAGAAGGGGATCAGACAGCTCCCAGAGACGGTAGCAGTGAGGAAAAGATTTAAACATGCATGAAATATAACAAAACTCAACTGGCGTGTGGCCACAGACTGTATAATATAGTCTATGCGTGTGACAGTTCATTTCGCTTCATACAAGTTGAAGTCGACCCTGAAAAAGCTGTGACAGACACAAACATATCTATAAGTATGTACAGGCAGACCAGGCTCTAGTCTACACTTAAGCCTATATAGGATTGTTACGACTCAACACAACGTGAACAGTAGACTCCCGCTGCCCCTAAAGCTGAGCCGATGAAGTTGGTGATGGAGACGACCGTGGCAACTGTGCAACTTGTGTGGACAGATGCCCTCTACTGGGGGAGCTCCAAGTCTGCTGCTTACACTGCGGCCATTTTCTGCTGACACGCCGGCGCACTGTTCCGCGTGCATGCTCTGGGGGGGAGAGTTGTCCTGGGCCGGCCTCAGCGGTCCCAGTACTGTCCTGTCAGTAGTCAGCATGTCCCATGGAGCATGTGCGCCGCGGCGTACGTGCTAACCTGTCCTGTTGTTTGCAGTGACGCGCACTCACCGCGCCTCTGCGCTCTCGTGCTGTCGGATCGCCTCATACTCCAGGCCACAATAGCCTCTGTGCTGGGCACAGATAGGACTTTGGTTGATATTAGCTCTACTTTAAATGGCGAGTTTTAGGCCTGGTTTGAGCGTAACAGTACCCAGGCCGCTTCCGCGCTGGACCCGCCAGCTCAGCGTAAAAGTACACAAACAGAAATATAGTGAGCTTTGAGAAGAGACTGCAGCTCGACAGGCCGAAGTTATCGCATTATAATACATGTTGTGACAGGCTATTGGCCTACGTCTAGTAAATCGTTCTGAAAGAATTGCTAGCAAGCTAACTATTTGCTTTACGCACGGGCTTTTGAATGACGTCTGGCGCAAAGTGAGAGATATGTTGAACAGCAGGCTCCAAAGTGACAGTTTCAGAGGCGGCGCTCTGTCCGAGCTGCGCACAGTCCAACTCCTCGCATTGCGTCTTTTTGGAAACCGCAGCAAAGCCAAAAAAGCGAGCGGGTTTCATACCATTGCAAAGATCAGCCTCCGCGGAGAGGTCTAGCTGTTCCGCAGGCGTTCCCATCGGTTATCAGTCCATTCCGTCCCCTTTGATGAAGTTCATCGGTGCTGCTCGGGACCAGAGTCGTCCCGCGTCAGTACAGCCCCTCCTGCTCCCTCCTCGGCCGGGGTTCCGGGAGGCTGCGGCACCTCCTCAGTGGGACTCCCGCCTTTGTCCTCACAGAACCCTGTCCCCGAGGCTCTCACTCTCCAGCCCGGGTCCTCACACTTGCCATCCTCTCATTTAAGACAGTGCAATGTGGTTTGCTTAGGATTATATTGGTTCTGAAGAACCCTTTTCTTAACTTTGAATACTGTGTATCCTAAAACAGGCTATGTGGTGCATTCTGATCTGCCATAGCTAGGTGTATAAGGCCTACTACGTCATTTCCATTAGTGAGAATCATTACCGACCTACATGGCTGAAATAAAGATGTTTTTATTTTACTGGCCCAGGTTCTACCCCATAAACCTTCAGGTGAAGCACAGACTGAGCTGTGTGTTTGCCAATTGCTGCAGAGGTCATGACTCAGATGTTCTTGTTCCTTATACAGTGTCATTGGGTCACTGACAAACTGGCACATCACAGACTCAGAGACAGTTCTGCATGTGAAGGACAGGTTGTTTTTAGGTTGGTTGTGTTAAAGCAGAAGCTCGGAATAGAGTCACTGCTCCTCTACATGGAGACGAGCCAGCTGATGGATGCCCCCTGTGTAGGTGTGTAGGCATGTTCCACTGGAAGGAAGCTGTGCCTGGAGATGAGAGCACTGAGGCTTCCCCTGGAGCTCTGTGTGCGTACAGTTAGACATGCAGGTTTGGGGTGTCCTGTGTCTTAATTGCAGGTTACTGGTACTTTGTGGAGACACACTTCTGGAGCTCATCATGAAAATACAACCTGCAATGAAGACAGGGTTATTTCAATATTTCCTATTTCAATAAATGTCTTATATTGTTCTCGATTGATCCTTTGAGGGCACATGGATAGTGCCCCAGTTCCTGGTTATTGTTTTCTTTTGGCAGCTAATGACATTTGACTTTGAACAGATATAACACATTGGTGAATAATGTCTTCAGAGAAGTTAAAGATAAATATAGTAATATAAATGGACCTGTGCAGGTGTCAAAGGGAACTGAATATCCCAGCACAAAATTCCCCAAAAATATGGTAATACAATATTTGTACATTTCCAAAATATACAAGATTCGTCCTCATCAATTTCCAACAAGTCTGATGCACCTTTTAAGTGCATTTGACAAAGATATATATTTTTCCAATTCTGACTTCTGGTTTGCTGGGATAGTGTCTGGTGAATATTTATCATAGTTTTACATCAGTTAAATGACAGTTTGTGGGGAAAAAAAATGGAGATGAAAAGAACAAAAATACGGGAAGTAGAGGTAAGTTCTAATACCTCTTCCTATGTCATCAACTGTCATTAATTCTATCCAAAATTAAGTGACAATTTACACACAAGGAAGCCACAGTTTAAACATTGATTTAACAAAATAAAGGTGCTGTCATTTATTTGTATTTGTAATTTAGTTTACGCCCTTGTTATCATTATGGTTGCTAAGTAACATACCTCTAAGAATGTCATATCTGCTGCCCTCATCCAACCAGGAAGTAAAACTATAACCTTGGCCAGAATGATAAAACTAAAAAAGATTAGGCAGTCAGGATGGAAAACATTGGAGTTCACCAAAAAATGTATATCAATTGTCAAAACAGAAAGTCAGATTAAAATGGTATTTATAGATATTTATAGTTTGAACTAAGAACAAGAGTTAGGGGAAACAAGAGCTGAGAGTTAAAATACATCAGTATTTAGAAACATTCATGTCATTAAAGGAACTGTATGTAATATTATTTTTTTAAATTCCATAAACATGAGCTATCTGTGTGTGCAGATACAAGGTAGACATGTTCAAATCCAATTTTTTTTACTGATCGTAATGTTGATTTATTCTTAATTACAAAAACATCGGACATGATGTCCATTGATTTATTTATGTTATAATTTGGTGTTTTGGTTCTGAAGACAATTATCCAAACATTTACAAACAAATGGTTTAAAACAACAGAGCTAACATGAGGAGAGATGCTTCTTTACAGAGCTGCTTAAATAACAATATTACGTTTCAATGTCATTCTAAAATTCTGTTCTGTACAACTATAAACAATAAATATAAAGTAAAGCCAGGCATGATGAGCGCAACGGGAGAGGCAGTGCAGAATTCAGACTACTGCCTCGTCTCCATGACTGTGAATGAAAGCCAATGTAGCTCAACCTGGAGATGAAAATTGTAACAGGTCAATAAATGTTCAGTCTGCTGCTGGGAGTCCACGAACGTCCAGTCTGCTGCTGGGAGTCCAGTGTGAACCCTGTGTCTCTGACCAGCTCTGCCCAGTGTCCCTGACCACTCTGCCGCCCATGGGCCTCTTGTCTGGCAAATCCAGATTAATAACTCTCTGTATTTTTTTTATTTTTTTTTATACAGAGGGATATCAGTCTGGTCAGTTGCGTCTCCAGTCTGGCCAAACATGATCGTGCAATCAGACTTGTCTCAGTGATGCATGTGAAGCGAAGGAGCTCATTGGTCATCTATCATTTACAAATAAAATGACATTTCACTCTCCTCAGAGTTTAGTGCTTCGCTCACTGGTTCTGCAGAAATCTACCATGTTTTTCAGTACCCTGTCATATTTATTTTCTTTCTTTTCTCCTTGTAAAGATCCATACTTCTTTTGATACAGACAGACCATGCATGTCCCTGATTGGTGAATGCACCTGTCAATCATGCCCATCTGAACTTGGTGACCACTGGTAACCAGATTCACATCTTTGTAATGTATTGAAGAAGTGCGTATTCCGGATCCTGGGCGAGTGGGCCTCAGCAGTGGATCTCATATGCGATCTGAGAGTCTATGAAGAGGCCGCTGTGGTTCAGGTACATGCCCTCAGATTCGGCTGTTAGCACAGGCTCTGCCTCTCCTCCCTCACCGGCCATCCTCCTCATAGTCCGTGTATCCTCCAGCTGTTTTGGGGCCACGGGGGGGCTGGAGGGGGGGCCTTGACCAGAGCAATGGGTGGAGCTCTCGGAGGGGGCGGAGGTGACATCAGGGGGTGGGACTACGGGGGGTGGGACAGGTTTGGCCCGGTTCAGGACGTACATTTCGTGGCCGCGCTCATCCCTGTACTCCTCCAGCTGGGCAAAAGTGGTGGGACCGTCCGAGTAGTCATTCACGTACAGGATACTCTCCTCCTGAGAACATGCAGAGAACAAGCAACTAGTGCTACTGGAGTCATAGTGCTGCAATAATGGGGTCATCATAGTGGTCACCTAAGTACCTTAACCCTAATACTGCAATGAGGGTGACCTTCGTACCGTAACAGCACAGTCATCGCTAGAATGCCGTTACAAGAAGAATTTTATCTTTGTGCTGTTTCTATAGTGATGTTACCATAGGACAGTTAGCTTGGTGTTGTTAGCATAATGTTAGTGCTGTTACTATGGTTCCGTGCTATGACCTCAGTGCTGTAACCTTAGGATGGACAGGCCTGCCTCCACCGGAGCATTCCTGTTCCTTTCACTTTGAGACTTTTCATCTTTGTTATCTATATGTTGTTGTTGATGTTACCATAGTGATGCTACCATAGATTATATTGTAGTGTGATCTTAACATTGTAATAAATCTATACTGATGTTACCATAGTAATGTAACCTTGATGATATTACTGTTGTTACTAAAAATATATTACCATAGTGATCTTCCTGTAGTTGTGTTATCACAGTGCTGTTACCATAATTGTGATACAGTACTGTACAGTAGAGTATGTGCTGTTACCATAGTGATGTTACAGTAGTGTTGTAACCATGGTGGTTACAGTCATGTTGTCACCATGTTACTTTTGTGATGTAGATATTATGTTACCTTACAGATGTTACTGCAACGATATACCCATGGTAATATTACCATAGCAATCGTGTAATGTTGTCACCTTTGTATTGTTACTGTAGCATTACCATAGCAATGTTACCGTAGTTGTGTTACTATGGCGCTGTTACCATAGTGATGTTACAGTAGTGGCATTACTATAGTGCTGTTACCTTAATTTCTGAGTCATGGGGCTCCTTGTCAGGCTGCTGTTGGCGGCTGTAGATCATCATAAGCAGCAGCAGAGCAGTCAGGGCTAACAGGGAGATGCCCACTGCGATGGCCGTCTGTGTGGCAGGCCCCAAAGCGCTAAAGGCCATGCTGCCCAGAGCATACAGCGGCTCGCGGCTCACTTCAGAGCCATAGCTCCGGGGGCGGGGCCAGGGCGGGGCATTCGAGGAGAGCTGGGACCATGAGGCCCACATGGAGGTTGAGGAGTTGATGGCCAGCTGGAAAGTGACTCTAGCCACACCGCCTGCGTTCCATGCCTCACACTCGTAAAAGCCTGCGTGTGCCACGGTCACATTACTGAGGAACAGCATGCCACTGCCCGTGTCTGGGTCAAACCGTTCAGCTCTCTGCACCGTCTCTGAGGGCCCCTCTGAAGGGCCCTCTGCTCGCCCCACCACACCGGCCCCCGGCTCCTGCACCAGGCCTCGAGGAGACAGGGCTGCCTTACCCTGGGAAGCCTTCCTCCAAGTTACCTGCACACAAGGCATCAACAGACCACTAGTACAAGCAGCCTCCAGGGCAGTGAGCTAAGACGCAGGGCAATGTTAACATATTAACGCAAGTGATTAATCAAAAATGTATGCAGCACGAATGAAGGCTGATTAATGCCTGCCTGTTTTGCTCAGTCTCACACGTAAGTTGGACTGGTAGGCTTACCTTGCAGGAGAAATGCTGTACTCAGGAACTGTGCTGATTAGACACGGTTAAATGTACACATAAAATCTGTCAGAACACGTAAATGAGCGTAGATCGGTCAGTGCACAGAAACGTGGTATGACTACTCCATGCAGCTAATCAAATCAAAGACACTGCGGAGATCTCCATCTCTTGAACAACTTTCGCTCCGTGAGGAAAATACAGGTGTATCTGTCACAGTAAGAGTCAGTTACATCCACAAGCAGCAATAAAGGGCTTTTAACTACACTAAACCTGCTGTTTGATCATGTACATTAACCTGGAACATGTGGTCACACAAATTCATTATGAAATGTAACTTCCAGACTTATATTATAGCCAGATGGACTTTAAAAGAATTTATTTATAATTAAATAAGATAATTCTTGTAAAAAGGTTTAAAAATGCACAATATTTATATCAGCGTGCAATGTGATTAATCGTCATTAAACATATTTCAAAAGTGTCTTTAATCTTACAAAATTTTGAAAAATGCTTTACAGCACTAAAAATAATGTATTATACTTACTTTTTGAACATCATTTGTTCAGAAGGAACATTGTGTTTCTGACACATGGGCGTTATTTGAGAGGTTGGAGAGACTCTTGCAGTAATGTTGCTGAGCTTACACAAGGTAGTAGGAAGCACATTCATGACTTTTAGGTTTTTATAGTTGAAATAGTGAAACAGTTCTCTCTCCTCTTGTGTAATTAAGAGGGCAAATAAGTAACAACTACTCACAGAGAGCAAATCTAGAGGTTAAAATTAGTACACTAATGCATTTTAGGATGAGATATTTAGACAAAACATTACCCAGCACAATCAACATGAGTAAATAGTTGGGCTGGAAGCTGACCTGTGGGCGAGGGTACCCTGAGGCATGGCACGACACCCGCAGGCTCTCGCCCAGCCGCACGGCCAATCTGCGGGGCTCCAGCTGCACCACGGGGGGTATGCACACCAGGCTGTTCAGGGGCACCTCCACCAGGCTGAGCTGAGACAGGCGGGGCGGGTCTGCACACACCAGGCGCCGCTCAGCAGAACTCAGGAGCCTCTGGCCCTCCTCATCTATCCAGCTGCGCAGCCAGTGCAGTGCGCAGTCACAGCGCCATGGGTTATCTGCACACAGGAGACAGGACCAGGAGCACCTGTCACACCTGGTGCTCACTATGTTTACATGCGCAGGAAAATCCAAGTTCAAATCGTCTTTGTCCTAAAACCACTCTCATCGAAGTCTACAGTAGGTTTTAGCTATTACTAATTGCCATAATTTTGACAGAAATATATAAGTGTCATTGCTTTTAATTTAACCTCCTAAGACCTCAGCTCTTGCATGACATGCTTTATTAATTTCTCTTTGTTATTTTGGCTGATTGGGATCTGATGAGTGTAAAAACAAAGAATTATCTTTTTACATTATGTAATTTCTGAGAAAAGTTATGTAAAACGAATGTCCTCATATGTGGATGTTTTAATAATTTTGATAAAACATTTGGATAATAATTTCCAAAAACTATTTATTAAGTGCCTGAATGTAGCAACATTTGACCTGAATGTAAAAACAATTGTGCTGCTGACAAGTGCAGGAAGAAATGTGCCTTTACAAAAAAAAAAAATTATATATATATTCTGAACATTCTAAACTCTTAAAAAGATTCTAAATTGAACATTTTTGCATTTTTGCTGTTCTTGTATGCTGTTCTTCTTCTTCTTCTAAAAATTTGCATTGTGGCCTAGACGACCCAAAATGTGTTGTCCACATATGTGGACGCCAGATCCTACTAGGTTAAGTTATTTTTTTTCACCACAGCACAAATAAACACTGAAGCACCAGTAAGTTTCATTTTCACGTTACGAACCAAAACCAAGCAACATGACTCAGTGCTGCTGATCTAAAACATGTGAGTATACATCTAAACACATATTTAGTGTAATATTATATTTAGTATAATATTTGCCTGGCTGTTTCTTATCCCGTGCACATGAATACCTCTCCTAGTCAGTGCCTAATGTACATCAGACTGCACTGTTACATGCAGCGGGTATCCAAGTAAATACCAGCTGCTCCAGATGTGTTATTGGGATCTTTGAGATTTGATTCATGACATTCAATCATAGTCAATGAAAAATCATTTTATATTGGACTAGGCCACATCCAGTTTTCCTGGTGTGCTTGTAAACATACTGACTGAGGGCTGAAAGGGCTAATGGATCACACAGGTTTGGGGTTGTGTTTAAGGCTGACACATACTTTACTAGACTGACTCACCGGTCATGCGGAGAACCTGCAGGCTGACCAGGGGCCGCAGAGAGGCGGGGCCCATGGTGTGGAGGTTGTTGCGGCTCAGGTCGAGAAGGGCCAGGGAGGAGAGGCCTGACAGAGCCTGATCTGACAGCACCTCAATGCTGTTCTGCTGAAGATGGAGCTCCTGGAGACGCTGCAGCACATATATGTACACAGGTGTTTACATGTGACCTTATGCTTAGCCAGTTCTGTGCCCTATTGTGTGATCTGTGCCTGTGCGTGACCTGCACCCGTGTGTGTTACCTGTACCCATGAGTGACATGTGGTAACATGTTTGACCTCTGTCCTGTGCCTTGTACCTATGAATGTGTCTGTGACCTGTACCTGTGTGTGTGCCCCTTGCCCACGCCCATGATCTGCCCCAGTGTGTGTGACCTGTACCAGCGTGTGTGACCTTTGCCCGCATCTCTGCCCTGTGGCCGCATGTGTTCCCTATTATCTGTGCTCGGGTATTAAGCTATATCCATGTGTGTTATGTTACCTGGAGGCCCCTGAAGGTATAGTCCAGCAGCCTGGTGATGTCGTTACGGGACAGGTAGAGGATGCGGAGGTGCTCCAGGCCGTGGAACAGGTCAGCGCTCAACAGGTGGATCCTGTTCCCGTTCAGAGCCAGCTCCAGCAGCTGAGTCTGGTGCTCAAAGCATCCTGGCTCCACAGCCGAGATACTGTTATTCTGTCAGGGAAAGGCCAGTCAGCCACACTACTACACACTTGTACAGTCGAGTCACACTAGTACAGGACAGCCACACTAGTACAGACTAGCACGGACTAGTACAGACTAGTACAGACTAATACAGACTAGGACACACTAGGACACACTAGGACACACTAGGACACACTAGGACACACTACTACTGTCAGCCACACTAGTACAGGACACCACACTACTAGACACTAGGGCACACTAGTACAGGACAGCCACACTAGTGAACACTAGGACACACTACTACAGTCAGCCACACTAGTACACACTAGTACACACTAGTACAGTGACACACAATAGTACAGGACAGTCACTACTACACAGTAGTACACAGTAGTACAGTCAGACACACTAGTTCAGGACAAAGGGGCGAGAGAGGGGTCACACCTGTAAGTAGAGGTAGTGCAGGTGTCTGAGAGGAGCCAGGTCAGCTCTGCGGAGGTGAGCGATGCGATTGTCCTGGAGGAAGATGGTCTGTGTGCCAGAGAGAAAGCACTGTTCATCGTTCACATACATGTGTCAACTCAGGTTTGTGCACTGTGTGTACTGAGCAGCAGATAAGACTGCGGTTACTAACGCATGGGTCACTCCGGAGTTCATGCAGCCAATATAAGTGTAAACAAAACTGCAATGTGTTCTCTCCAATATACACACATTTGACAGCTTAAACATTTATTATCCTATAACCTGAGACTCTTTGGTTCACACTAGGATCAGGACCAAACTTACAATGGCAACATGTAGATACAAAGGTATGACACAGTGCAGTCTGTAAGTAAGAACAGGACAGCAGTTTATGCTTGTGTGGATCCAAATAACTCATTTGGAAAGTATTATTTATAGTCATTGACAGTCTTTTTATTCACAACACATTTGCAAAATGCTAATTGAATTAAGAGGTCTAAATATATATTCACACTATGCCTCAACCAATTATCTCTCTATGCTATACTATTCAAATGAATATCTTAAGGCATGTGAGGGCCTCTGTGGGCATTGACAGGGGTCAGGGGGGTACCTGTGTAGAGGACGGGATATGTTTGGGAGTCTCCCGCAGATTGGTGGAGCCACACTCCACTGTGAGGCTGTAGCATCTGCAGCTCAGAGGGCACGGTGGAGAGGTGTTCCCCTGAGAAACCAGGAGGAGAACAGACAGAATGCCCCAGCAAGACATAATCCCAATGGGACACCTGCAACACACAGCACTATCAGAGAGCACCTGCCACACACGGACAGACACACAGCACTGTTAGAACCAGAAAGCACCTGCCCTGCTAGCCAGAGTGGTTCTATGGTTTCCATAGTTAAGGTCTGGCTATATAAAACTATTTTATTTATATAATGCTATGACAATAGCCCTACTATTTTATCCTGCTGGAATGCACCCACTTGCTGATCTGTTGCATACACTTTTCTAAATGTGACCTGCACCTGAAACCCAAATTTCTACTCTGCTCAGCCTCTGTTTTGCCTGGAATGTTGCACTGTGCTTTATTAACCATTATATATATATATATATATATATATATATATATATATATATATATATATATATATATATATATATATATATATATATATATATATATATATATATATATATATATATATATATATATACATATATACACACACATACATATTGCCATGCAAACAAGCAGCTGACACCACTCAGTCAAATATGTATGTTTTTTCAAAGTATTAATTTAGCAACAGGCTAACTGAACACATGCAAAAATAGATACATTATTTCCATACTGTGGAATATACCAGGCAATGCAGTAACATCTCCAAGACCCCTGCGATCACCAGCAATCTTCCACTCACACATATATAGACAGCCAAGGGTGTGTGTCTTGCCCAAGGACACAACAATAGTACGCACCAATCACAACTGGGATCAAACCGCAAACCAATTTTGTCAAATGGTTGGTTCATTGAAAACATGGAATAATGGTGTTATTTGACCATCAGCAACACGACAAAATCTGCCCGGGTAACAAGCCCCGCCGCCGAAGCCCTCTTGTCCATCTCTTCTGCCTGATGTGGATGTGCTGGTGCTGAGCGTGACCCCGCCTGGTCTGCTGCCGCGATGGAGAGCTTCACCCGAGCATCGCAACAAACAAGGCGCACACAATTCACCCTCATCCGGGACTCACCTGCACACAGCGGGGCTCTCTGGTACCCACAGGCCGCTTCAGTCTCCCCGCAGACCCTGCTCAATCCGGTCGAGAGCCCAATCCGGTTCAGCATCAGCACCACGCGCCCCTCTCTACTGAACAGGACACTTCCGCCAGACCCTCCAAAATAAAAGCCGCACCGGAAACTCTCACACTTGGATGAGCTGCAGTGCATGCCCATGGCCCTGGGTGAAACCAGAAATACTCGTTGGCTGATGGCGGTGACATGGATCAGCTGTGTGCAAAGTGACACACCTCCTCTAACAAGTGCTTGTTCGACAGAAAAAGGCGCACCACGGTCTTTCATCTACCATCCGTGACGATAGACTCAGAGCATAGTAACCATGGAGCTATACCTCCAGCTTGATATATATATATATATATATAGAGAGAGAGATTTTAGCAGCCTTATTCCTGTAGAGACCAGATCAAGCAGTGGACTTATCCTGGCCCTTCTGCCCTCTGTGGCTATTTTTGTGAAGAGGAAAAATGTGGATCCTACTTTTTGTATACAAGGCCAGTGTAACTTTTTATACTTTTAACACATTTCCCTACACCAGGGTTCATGGCAAACCTTTTTCAGACGGCTGCATATAGATATAGGTCAGACAGTAGTCTTACAGTGAATCATTGAAAGAGCTGCATTTACACAGTTTTAACCACACCACCACATCTTCAGGCTAGGCTTGAATCATTGGTGTTGGGTCAGCATCATTGTTTTTATTTACAGTAAAACTTTAGCTTTTGAGCATTTGAGCCAATTCAGCAATAAGCGAGAGGGCCAAGAAAAAATGGTTTCAGGGCTGCATTTGGCCCCTAGGTCATAGTATGGCCTCAGGGAGAATAAGGTGTAGCTCAAAGCTCTGTGCATTTAAAGAACTGTATGTGTGCCCTTAGTTTAAAAAAAATATACTACAATCACAACTGCACCTAGTTGCCTGTTCCTTAAACTGCACATGGAGAACACCTACAAGCTTTTCTCATTCTCACTATAACGAGCTCCAGAATTCACTCGCTGAGCTGCGGAGTCTGCACTGGCACTGATTAACCCTGGACTCACCCCAGGTTGCAGGTGCTAAGGTTTAGGTAGTAGTTTAGGTAGTTTAGGTAGATTCAAATCTGCTTTCTGACTGGATAATCATCATGAAAACCAAAACACAAAATTAGCTAGAACAAAGAACTTGGCCATCATGTCCAATGTTTTAGTAATTAAGAATAAATCAGATCAGAAGAAATAAATCATTTGTTATCCATAAAAGCTATATTTGATTTCAACATGTTTGCCTTGTGTGTGGGGACACAGATAACATTTAAAATGTAAATCTTACATTCGGTTCCTTTAAGTGCGTAAACATTCTAGCTTTGTTTGGGTCATTTTGTACCAACCATGCTGCCAGCAGAGGCCAGCAAACCTAATCCCAGTATTCAAATTGAAAGTAAAGACAAATTGTGGAACATGTTTGTCATACATACATACATCATTTAAATTATAATACATAAAATACCAATGCAAAGATGCCCCAAGTGTTTATAAAGCCTTAAATGTTCCCTCTGCATGGCCCAGAACACTTCTCTCTCCTCCACATGAACAGTAATGGAGACAACCAGCGGCATAGGAACACTGGGAATGGGAGCTGAGACTACAGCTCTGAAAAAGTCACCTGGTTGTACATGGCATTCATAACATTAGGCTACACTCTACATTGTTTCACCTATTGGCCTACGCCATATGAAAATAGAATCAACAACAGTAGAAAAAATACTATGCACTTCCATGAGACCAACGCCATGGGACAGTGAGTCAGTGCAGTCCTTAGCCTCAGTTAGCTGTGGAGCCCATGTTAGCTGCAGTGCCCGTGCTAGCTTCGAAGGCTTCATGTTAGCTATGGGGGCCCTGGGGAAAGGCAATGGGGTAGATTTGGCTGTAGTGCTCCACAAAGTGAACCTCCAGGCCTTTGGAGATGTAGTCAGGCAGGTCGGAGAAGTCCTTCTGGTTCTCTGAAGGGAGGATGATGCACGTGACCCCAGAGCGGCGAGCCTGGACCAACCACAAACTGTTAGCCCTAGCATCTTCATTCAAGTAGCTTAACTAATTTAGATTTAATTAGTTAATCTTGATGATTTTACAGCAGTGTCACTCAAACTGTGGTACGTGAGCTATATAGGCCTCTCTCATCTTTTTAATTGGGAGAACTTGCACAATTGGTGGCTGACTACATACTTTTTTTGCCCCACTTGTATATCATACCAAAATCTCAATCATACTTACAGCAATAGTCTTTTCTTTGATTCCTCCCACAGGCAGGATCTTGCCAGTGAGGGACACCTCTCCAGTCATGGCCAGGTTCTGCCGCACTGATTTGTTTGTGGCCAGAGACAACAGGGCGGTTACTATAGTGCATCCAGCACTGGGACCATCTTTAGGAGTCGCACCCTGAAATAACAGCACTAGTGGAGTCAAGTAGGACTTCAAGATTAATGGACCGTAATTTTGAAGTACTAGAATTTCCTCTGTAAACAATAAAATATCTTGACTTAATCTGCATAAAACAGCTAACCCTGTAGTTTAGATCTCTGCAAACATGTTCTGAAATGTGATTCTTGTATTAGTTTGTGACTTCAGACTTCTTTTGTCTTGTACTGAAAATGTGAACTTTGGACAGAATCCCAATATTGAAACATGAATCGCAAATCTAATCACATTTGCAATGCTTAAAAAAAAATCTGATTCTAGAATGTTATATATTCCTATTGTACTTTGCCATGAAATATGTAAAATGTCTATTCACAAATGTTTAACCTTATGATTTCTATCAGTTACTACACCCATTAACTTTGTATTAAAATGAATTTTAGCTGCAACTATCTGTATTAAATGTTATTGGCTTATATAATGTGTTAATGTCATCAAACTAAGCACATGAATGAGGCAGCGCTGCACTAGTTAACCTCCTGTGTCACTGTACCTCGGGCACGTGCAAGTGCAGGTGCGAGTTCACCAGGAAGTCGTTGTGAGGCTGCTGCTTCATCAGAAATGCTCTGGCAAATGTGGAAGCAATCTTGGCGCTCTCCTTCATCACGTCCCCCAGCTGACCTATGAACACACAGGAAGATATCATGGACTGGGTTCATCCAAAGGTTAAAGTGGGATGAAACATCTAAACTCGGCCCACAACCACATTTCAAATAGAGCTGCTAAACTGGGCAGTACCTATAGAACTAAAAGAGCGTGAGCGGGGAGGAGGGGCAGTTTTTGGACATATGACAAACTGGTCTAAAAAGTCCTGTATGATGTCACATACTGCTTGAAACAGCAATGGCCATTAGAGGCAGCACACACTCGCAAAGCTCCAAATTTATCTAGGCTGCCAAAAAATTGCAAAAAGGAAATACTAGGAATAATAGATAAAAAGGTGGTTTAATGTTTAGTTCCACTTTAAAAACACACAAAAGAATACAACCTGCAACTCTAGACAAGTAAGGACACAAATATCTGTGTAATCCCTCAGTTGGTCAGGTCTGAACCATCGTAAAAGCCAAAGTTATATTTGTCAACTGAACAAAAAAGTTGTAGGAGTGAAGACATTTTGCTGCTCATCCAAGCCGCTTCTTCAGTTCTGGTCAGATTGATGGTGGACATTGCCTTATAGCTATCGGCAGGGAGGCACTAACTACACTGAAACTGTAAACAGCTATTGTATACAGTTTCTGTATGTAAGATAGGTCTATTGAGTGATTGTAAGTGTGAACTGAGCCTGGGACCTACTTAGCATAATCATCCAGTAGGCTTGTTGATTATAATCATAATCAACAAGCCTACTAGAAAAAGGATTCCAGATCTTGAATTTTAATTTTAGTCCAATGCGTGGGCCTAGATATGAGGCCAATGAATCCTGTTCAAATTGTTCCCATTCATAACTCCATCCTCAGACCCAAAGCAAAAAAGAGAACAAAGAAAAGTGCTAGCCAAAAAAGACATTTTTCGCCAATCTTAAATTTTGGGTCCAATAAAATTCTCCGAAACCATAACAGCTAGAGCCATGTGACTCTCTCACATTGTGCCCCATCCCAAATAAGGCTCCTGTGAAGTCTTTTATGAATTTTTGAAAATCAAGTTTCAAGAGATCGCTAGAGAGTCACTTTGTTGGATAGCTCCTTAATTTGCATATAATTGCATTCAGCTCTCAAATGCGTGAAAGAGAAATGTTTTATTTTTTTTTCCAAAACTTGCAATTTTGTCAAAAAATCACCATGACCACACCCAAAGTCATAATCAAAATGTAACTGATAATCTTTAATTGCACATGGGTCTAGTTGGTTTTGGCTAAATTTGAAATGTTTGTGATGAAAATTGTCCTAAATGCGAGGGTGTTTTGTCATTCCTGAGTATGATCCAACATGGCCGACTTGCTGTACGTTTTAGGGCAGGGCCATAATATCATTTTTGTCATGTCCTGACATGTTCAATTTTTTTTTTTTTAACAAGAGTTTCATATTTTTACGTAGATTTTTTTCTGGGTTGGGCTCCCATTGGCCCAATGAAAATCAAAGTTTGAGGGGGGCGTTACCGAGTTGTCTATCATTATTTTTTCTCGGGGTCTTTGGTGACAATTAGAGCTCATAGAGTTCTAATTTTTGATACCAGTCACTGGCATGCCGGGGCATGTTGACTACTTGATTTTTACCATTTAACAGGCTCTGGATGCAGTTTTAATGAGTCCCTCGCCGGGACGTTGTCCCAAACTCGGGTATAATTAAAACTGCAAGCAATGATAAAGGCCCTTGCCACCTCTTGCGACCGCTGGTACTACTTGATTTTTGCCATGTCATTATGTCCAGCTCAGAAATGTGCACACGCTTTTTTGGGTCTATTCAAATCTGACAATGTTTATGAAAGACATAATTTTTATTTTTACATTTTGTTGAAAAATCACCACCACCAAATTACCATACCTCACATTTTATTTAAAACTTAATTGATAATCTTTTATTGCACATGTGTTTTATGTCTTTTTGCCAAGTTTGAAGTGTTTTTGATTAAACTTTTGACATCTCCAACAGTGATGAGTGATTATATCAATCTTGTATTTGATCCAATATGGCCAACTCCTTGTAGTGTTTCCGGCGGGGACATAATATAATTTTTACATGTCCTGACGTGACCTATTTTTGATGCTAAATTTCGTTTGTCTATGATGACATTTCTCTGGGCTGGCCTCCCTTTGAGGCAATACAAATCAGTTTTTGAGGTGCACATTCATGCTCAGGGTCTAATAAATGGTTAGCAATCTGTTGGACAGCCATACTGACCTGTGACCTCCAGAGAGCCTTCTCCTTTGTTCTCTGGCCCGGCTGGAGGGCGCCTCACTGAAGTCTCGATGAACAGCGTGGAGCCACCTACAGGACAGGACACATTATACACCTCAGTTCTGTTATTCACATGGATTTGACTCTAGGGCTACAAGATTCATCGCAATGGAATCGAAAAAGCAATTTGAATGGATCCAATTGCCCACGTTACAAATGATATCACAACCTTAGACCAACAAAATGGCACATGGCACACATTCTACATTTATTTAAAGAAGACACATTTTTAAATTACAATATTTAACTATAATGACTTAATAAAAGAAATAAAGTTGTCAGCCTCTCTTATGGATAGCTGTAGATCACATTAGGGAGTACGGGATTTTTTTTCATCCATGCAAAAGTGCAATACTGCCCAGTCCTACGTTTATCACTGGTTAAGAAAAAAAAATTGGAGAAGGAAGTAAGTGCAGAGCAGTGGGAGTGTACCGGTGGCGGTGAAAATGGAGGTAGATCGAAGCAATAACGTCTTGAATACAGGAGAATCATGCTACATACAACTCCAGAGAGTAAATGAGAAAATAAACCATTAAAACATGGTTAAAAGCTCTGAAAAGTATTGCAAAGTAAGTCCACTTTAAATGCTTTATAACCAGAATTTGTATGAAAAGCAAGTTCATGCTACAGAATGTTAAAACTGAAAATGAGGAGGTTGTAGTACATACTAGCTTTACTTTAGCCTTTGATTGTCTAAGAGGATATCTCATTTCGTCAGTCCTTCAGGACAACTTTTAACAGAAACCTATTTTAAAAAATAATCGCTAATTTAATCGCAATGCTTGTCAGAAAAATCACAATTACATATTTTTCCCAAATCGTTAAGTCCTAATTCACTCTTCGAACAGCCCAGTGTAGTTAGGTCCATAGGAGAGTGTGGAAAGAAAGGATGTGTATGTGTCTTACCCAGGGCGGTCCAAGCTAGCCCCATGACCACGCCTGGGGGGGTGTCCTGGTACATGCGATCCACGGTGAACAGAGGTTTGCCCACATACTCCTGCAGATTCTCCACAGTCACGCTCACGGATGGCTGCTCTCCGTTTACGATGCAGAAAGCCACCTTGCGGAACACCTGCGGACACACACAGTCAGCAGTCTAGGGCCTGTGGTGGATCTCCACTGTTGGATCCATGTACTATCTAATACTTTAAAAACTGTACACAGTTTGAAACATTGTTGGGCAGGCCAACAATGTTTTGACAAGAGCTTTATTTATGCTGGCCATAAGGAAACGGAGCAAAGCACTATAGTCTAAGTAGTTCCCTCAGAACTTGCAGCACACTACTGCTACAAAACTTTACAGACCGGTCCTGGTCCCAGGTGGAGCAGAGCCGTACCTTCTCCACCTGCTTCTGGAGGTTGCGGACCCCGGACTCCCTGCAGTACTGTCGGATGAGCAGGTTCAAGGCATCTGGGGAGATACTGGCCTTGTCCTCGGAGAGTCCACACAGGGTGCGCAACTGAGGGACCAGGTACCTCTGAAAAGACAACACACAGAAATTCTATTAAATCCACTAAAATGTAATTCCTTTGCTTACTAGTCAAACCTCGAAAAAATGCAACACTATAACTAAATGAACGCAAGGCTAAATTAGAACTTGATTCTAAAGACTGTGACTAAATAACTATTTGAATACATTATCTCACAATGAAAGGGACACGCAGAACATTTTTGTCAGATGGACGGTTAATATATTTCATTGGACATTGTGTTGCCTAATACATAAAATTAAGAGGTGGGTAATCGCAAAAATTGTACTCAAGTAATAGTAATGTTACTTTAAAATAATATTACTCCAGTAGAAAAAAAAATTGGTTAAACTACTAGTCAAGTAAGAGTACCTTAAAGAGTAACTATCAGAACAAATTACAAATCATAAAATCTGATGAAGTTTACGTATTTGACAAAACATTGAATATTGCACAAATTTGGTATTTTCACAGTAGACACAAAAATCAGACAATACAACAAATGTTCAAGTCATTTCATGGAGGGTGTCTACTGGCTGAGCTTGAGCGGAACCAGGACCCCAGTGTGCACTGTACCTCTGCAATGGCCAGCTTCTCCTGGGCCACATATCCAGACACGTTGATCATCTCCATGCGGTCTCGCAAGGGCTCGGGAATGGTGTCCACCACATTGGCCGTACAGATGAAGAGCACCTGCAGCAGAACAAGCATTCGGTGGGATTGCTCTGATCTCCTAAAACATGTGAGGGCAGCATGGAGAGCGCACCTTGGACAGGTCCACGGGCACGTCCAGGTAATGGTCCAGGAAGTTGGCGTTCTGCTCAGGGTCCAACAGCTCTAGCAGGGCAGAAGACGGGTCACCCTGGTACCCCCGACCCATCTTATCCACCTAAGGGGACATGAGACACACCACCACACATGGAGACTATGTATGTGATCAGCATTTAAACAGTAGTGACAACTCTAATATATGCTCTCATGGATTTAGATGCAGACTACATGTAAACATCATGGCCCATATTCAATATATAAAATAAAAGACTTAGGCTCAGACCTCATCTATGAGCACCAGAGGGTTCTCCGTCTTGGTCTTCTTCAAACACTGGATGATCTTCCCTGGCATCGCCCCCACATAAGTCCTCCTAAAGAACACAAGCATACATGAGTCCTCATGTCCACTGCACAGGACAGAGGAGCTGTCCTCATGTCCACTGCACAGGACGGATGAGCTGTCCTCATGTCCACTGCACAGGACGGATGAGCTGTCCTGATGTCCACTGCATAGGACGGAAAAGCTGTCTTCATGTCCACTGCACAGGACCGAGGAGCTGTCTTCATGTCCACTGCACAGGTTAGGGGGCAGATGAGCTGTGCCATACACACCTGTGTCCTTTGATCTCGGCCACATCGGTCATGCCACCCACACTGAAGCGGAAGTACTCGCGGTTGAGGGCACGGGCAATTGAGCGAGCGATAGAGGTCTTGCCCACGCCTGGGGGCCCGTAGAAGCACAGGATCTTCCCCTGAGTGGAGCCCCTGAGCTGGCTCACAGCGATGAACTCCTGCAAACAGCCTCCGTCAGTACAAACATACCACAGAGACTGAGAACCTTCAGCTTGGTTAGCACTCACCAGGATCCTCTTCTTAACGTCATCCATGCCGTAGTGGTCTTCGTCTAACACCTCACGGGCTCGGACCAGAGACAAGTTCTCCTCGCTGTTGCTGCCCCAGGGCATGCTGGTCAGCCAGTCCAGATAGTTCCTCGTCACACTGCGGAAGCACACAGACTGTGGTCAGATTAGACAATTCATCTGGGCATTCAGATGTGCAGGAGTTGTTCATTGGTGCCCACTGATATCCTATAAGACTATTATTGTGAAAGCCAATAGTGCTATGGTGTAAATATGTATGAAGGATACTAGGACTAATCCAGTGCACTGTAATGGCAATACATCAGTAGGACCAAACATACTTGAACTCAGATGAGTGGTTGTCCAGGAGGCTGAGTTTGTTGAGCTCCTCAGTGATGACCTCCATCACATGCTGAGGAACCGTCCGGTTTTTCAAACGCTCTCTGAACTTCTCCTCGATGGCATCTTTGTCCTCTTTCTCCAGACCCAGCTCCTGCACATACATAGCAGTTTGATAGTGTATAATACTTTATTGTCATACCAAAGATCCAAAATTAATTTAGCAATCAAACAGCAGCTCCATCATGTAAAGACAATAAAAAGATATTACAGACATACATACAGAACATTTAACAAACACCCTGTACTCCCATTGTTACATCTTTTATCTTACATCTCTTTTAGCTTTGGCACAGACTGATGCCTGAAGGACTGTCAGTGCCTGGCACACAGTACCTACATTTGGATAGGAGCAGCATGCTTCCTGTGAGTTCTGCACATAATTGCACATTGTCTGTGTAATCCCTGAGTCGTCCTGGTGTGATCCATAATAAATTGCACATCATTCAAAAAATTGCACATTAACAAAATGTTCAGTACCTTCTTGATGATCTTGAGTTGCTCCTGCAGCAGGTACTTCCTGTGTGTCTGCTTTATTTTCTCCTCCACCTGAGAGCACAGGAACAGGTTAACCGTGTGTGTGTGTATGTGTGTGTGTGTGTGTGTGACCTCTGACCTCTCTGCCCAGACGCTGCTGCAGTTTACTCAGCTCATACTCCTTCTTGAGTAGAGACAGGGCCTTGTATAGCCTCTTGGGAATCTGCAGATAACAGCGAGAAGGTACATTAGTGTCTAATAATGCTCTAATCATGCTTTCCGTATTTGGATTACTAATAATAGCCTTACGGCGGTCTCCTCTAGGATCTCCTGCAGCTCATGGGACTCTGCTCCAGTCAGGGCGGCTCCCATGTCGCTCAGGTAGATGGGGTTGTCCACGACCCTCTGTCCTGCCTGCATCATCTGCAACACGGACTCCCTGCGCACACAAACACACAATTGCGTTTCTTTTCTTCTTCGGGACTTGGGGAAATGACATCGAGTTCACGGTTCTGTTTATACAGATTAGGCTACTCATTTCACTAAAACATAGTTTGCATAATTATACATAGATTTCATTTAAAATCTTGCCATATTTTTTTTTGTGTTTTATTCTGGTAAAGTTTGACTTCCTGGTTGGACACTGACATGACATATGTAGCCGAAATCCCATAACATGCTGTAACACAGCAACCCTAAATCTAAATCTAAATCTAAATCACTCAATGGCTATGATTAGACACAAATAAATGAAATAATTGCTCATCTTTTGCATAGGTAAAAATATTCTGTTTTATAACCGCTTTCTGCTAATGCTGCTTTCTGCAATTTTGTACTTTATGCTAAAAGTTTTTTTTTTTCCCACAAACTGATAATATTCACTTAATTATAACCACTTGCTTTACCAAAACCTAACCTTAACCTATCATCAATCATGTTATAGATGTGATAATAAAGTGGACAATGGTCTTATAGAGTTTTACATGAGACTTGGGAAGGGGCTGACCTGTAAAGGGGGTTCAGAGCAATAATGTCCCTGATGGTCTTCACGATTTCTGCCGTCAGAGCCTGTCAACAACACACACACATACATAAGCCACAGCTGCCGCATGTGTGCAAACTCAGTCAGCAAGAGTCCAACGTAAACCCAACCAAGACACCATGTTAACAGGCAGGTTAGCTAACCTGCTGCTAACCCTGTAGTTGAGACCTCTACAGCTATATTCTGAAATGCATGGGATTCTTGGATTAGTTAAGCAGTTCAGATTTCAGTCTTCTCTCAAATGTCAACTAAAGACATGGCAATCAATTGGTCGGCTAAAAATGTAGTAAAAGCTCTCAAAACTATTACATATCTCAAGGCATCTGACCCAAACTGCATCCATAAGACTACATCTGCATGGATGTTCATGTGAAAACAAATATTAATGCAGAAAAAAAGTACAGGGAAGTATTTACATATAAATACCAAATAATGCTGTTGTCCTATATAAATCCTAAATTTAAATAAAATGATTAGTTGACTAATACATATTCTGGTCGACTAAGACACTATCGACCAATTAATCGACTACACAACTAAAGGCCTAAAGCCTTACTAAAAATTAGCCATTTGTTTCCTCATATGCAAACTAATCCCAGTATTTGTGGAACCATGCTTGTATGCCTTGTTCCCAGTCTCACCTTGACCTCCTCGGTGACAGTGAAGCTCTGGTGCTGAATGTTGTCCACCTCCACCATGAGGATGGAGGAGGAGGGCAGAGGCTGCAGCTCTGGACTCAGGTCTGCATCAGAGATCTGCAGAACATGGGGAGGAATAAACTCTTTAGGGGACTAGTGGTGGGAAGAGTACTGCCAAAATTTACATGGATTGCATGCCTAAAAATGAACTTGATTATAAGTACAAGTACTGCTGCCAGCATTGTAAAGTATATAGTACAAAATATAATACGTAATAATCTTATAAAAAACTTGAACTATTTGAATCTGAATTTAGTAATTTGAACCTCAAGCTGCATATTCTCTGAGCTCTGACCAATCAGAGCAGGCGATGTTTGTAGATACGTGTTTGTAGACAATAGAAAGGAGCCAATGCAGCGGTGACGCAGCCGTGCATAGGGACAATTGGAACGTGTGCTGTATGCAGTAATTCTAGTGATTTTAAATTTAGCCTATTGAGCTTTGCCATTAAATATCCAAAAGGTAAATTCACAAATGTTGAACCTGATCATTTCTATTAGTGACTGGGCACTTGAACTCACTACATTAAAACATACACCTGCATTTTAGCAATATTCATTTTAGCTGTCCCCATCTGTATTACATATTATTGGCCTGCTGGAATGTCATCTGAAACCCAGCAAATTCTACATGTGATAGAGAATATTTAAAAAATATATGTTATAAAAACCTAACAAAAAAAGTATTGCAAAAGAAAAATAAAATCTCAACTGGACGAAATGTTGTAGGAGTGAAGATGTTTCGAAGCAACTTCACTCCTAAAAAGGTTTTGTCCTGTTGACAGATTTTATTTTTCTTTTGTGATGTATCAGACATGGATGACTGAGGGATTACACAGATATCAAAAAAAAAAAAAAAAAAAAAAAATTATAAAAAAAAACATCCATTCTATTACAGTAATGTATTTGTAATTGGTTATTGTCCACCCCTGTAGATAACCTCTGAACTGTAAAAAGTTCCGTTCAGAAACAGTTCAGCTCCACACCAGCTCCAGCCTAACCTTGCTCTCCACCTGCTCGGCTAGGCTCCCTGGGGGGTCCCTGCGCACCCGTTTGCCTTTCCTCCGCAGGGACAGGGCTGCTTTGGGCTGAGGCTCGGAGTCAGAGTCTGGGGACACTGTGGGCTCCTCCGGTTCCACGTCCAGCTGCCGAGTGATCCGGATCCTGAGGAACAGACAGAAGGGTCAAAGATGTTGATTTTCATCAGGATTAGACATGTGATTTTTTTCTACTGTAAAACAAAAATGAACCTTTCAAAATGACTCAATAGTGCCACCTCAAAAATTGAAATACATTATGGCAATGACAGACCTTTTTCATTGTAAATGAAATTTGGTACAAGCTCATGTCATGACAATTCAAAAATTCTATTATGACCCCACCCTAAACCCTACAGGAAGTCAGCCATTGTGTGTGGAGCCCAATTTTTGCCAAATCTTTCTCTCACATTGATTTTTTTCTTAGTCGGGCTCCTATTGGCCCCATGTTTGAGGTGGCGCCACAGAGTCGTCTTTCATTATTTTTTCTCAGGGTCTTCGGTTACATAATTGTGAGCTCATCAAGTTCTAATTTTTTATACTATTTTTTCAGGCACCAGATGCGGTTTTAATTATTCCCTTGCAGAGCCTTTATCCCAGGCTCGGGCCTAATAATTTCCGGAGCTCGGAAAATGGCAAAACTCAGCACGACCCAACATGCCAATGACCGGTATTAAAAATTAGAACTTGATGAGCTCTAATTGTGAATGAAGAACCCTTGGACAAACTTGTCCTAGGGTTTTTACCTGACAGACTTCAAACTGAGGTAGCGTCATCAGAACATATCTGGGATCAAAAGTTGTTAAAAGAATATGTATAAGTCTCACGGTGTGGTCATGATGAGCTCTTAATGAAGTGGCCATTTTTAAAGTAAAAAAAATCCCTTGAAACTTTACAAAAGTGTTCAGATTCAAACTACCCAATGTGGTGTTTGTGTATTTTAATGACCTGGACATAATGATGTGCAACTTAAACTTCTATCTTTAAAAACAGCTCTCCAGTGCCCCTGCACAGTTATAATGGGGCAGAAAATTGTAGTTTTTTGTAGACTAATGACAGTTGGCTCTGGGGACATGGAATGTCACCTCGCTGGGGAGGGGGGTCGCGTCCCTGCGCCTTTGGGTCGGGAACAGGTCACTCACTGTTGTGTCGGCCTACGGGCCAAACAGCAGTGCAGAGTACCCGGCCTTCTTGGAGTCCCTGGGAGGGGTACTAGACAGTGCACCAACCGGGGACTCCGTTGTTCTCCTGGAGGACTTCAATGCCCATGTGGGTAATGACAGTGACACCTGGAGGGGCGTGATTGAAAATCAGAAATTCTGGCAAACTGTCCGATGCCTCAGGAGGGGGAAGCAGTGCTTCACCAACACTGTTTACAGTGCGGGTGGAGAGCTGCTGACCTCGACTGGGGATGTTGTCGGGCGGTGGAAGGAATACTTTGAGGATCTCCTCAATCCCCCCGTCATGTCTTCTGAGGAGGAAGCAGAGACTGGGGACCCGGAGGCGGACTCGACCATCACCCTGGCTGAAGTCACCGAGGTGGTTGGCAAGCTCCTCGGTGGCAAGGCTCTGGGGGTGGACGAGATCTGTCCTGAGTACCTCAAGTCTCTGGATGTTGTGGGACTGTCTTGGCTGACACGTCTCTGCAACATTGCGTGGCGGTCGGGGACAGTACCACTGGACTGGCAGACCGGGGTGGTGGTCCTCCTCTGTATAAGAAGGGGGACCGGAGGGTGTGTTCCAATTAAAGTCACACTCCTCAGCCTTCCCGGTAAGGTCTACTCCAGGGTACTGGAGAGGAGAATCCGACCGATAGTCGAACCTCAGATTCAGGAGGAGCAGTGTGGTTTTTGTCCCAGTTGTGGAACACTGGACCAGCTTTATACTCTCCATCGGGTCCTCGAGGGTTCATTGGAGTTTGCCCAACCAGTCCACATGTGTTTTGTGGACCTGGAGAAGGCATTCGACTGTGTCCCTCGTGGTGTCCTTTGGGGGGTGCTCTGGGAGTATGGGGTCTGGGGCCCTTTGCTAAGGGCTGTCCGGTCCCTGTATGACCAGAGCAGGAGCTGTGTTTGCATTGCCAGCAATGCACTGTTCCCAGTGCATGTTGGACTCCGCCAGGGCTGCCCTTTGTCACTGGTTCTGTTCATTATATTTATGGACAGAATTTCTAGGCGCACCCAGGGGCCGGAGGGGGTCTGGTTCGGGAACCACAGGATCTCATCTCTGCTGTTTGCAGATGATGTTGTCCTGATGGTTTCTTCGAGCCAGGACCTGCAGCAGGCACTGGGGCAGTTTGCAGCTGAATGTGAAGCGGCTGGGATGAGAATCAGCTCCTCCAAATCCGAGGCCATGGAAAAAGGTGGCTTGCCCTCTCCGGGTGGGTGGTGAGTCTCTGCCTCAAGTAGAGGAGTTCAAGTATCTCTGGGTCTTGTTCACGAGTGAGGGAAGGATGGAGCGTGAGATTGACAGGCGGATCGGTGAAGCGTCTGCAGTGATGCGGTCGCTGTATCAGTCCTCCGCAGGATGGCTGGGCGCACCCTTAGGGATAGGGTGAGGAGCTCAGTCACACAAGGGGAGCTCAGAGTAGAGCTGCTGCTCCTACATGTCGAGAGGAGCCAGCTGAGGTGGCTCGGGCATCTGCTCAGGATGCCTCCTGGATGCCTCCCTAGGAAGGTGTTCTGGGCATGTGCCACTGGGAAGAGGCCCTGGGGAAGACCCAGGACACGCTGGACGGACTATGTCTCTCGACTGGCCTGGGAACACCTTGGGGTCCCACCGGAGGAGCTGGAGGACGTGTCTGAGGTGAGGGAAGTCTGGGAGTCCCTGCTTAGACTGCTGCCCCCGCGACCCGGCCGTCCCGGATAAGCGGAAGAAAATGGATGGATGGCTGGATGGATAGATAATGACATTTGGTACACACAACTTTTATGTGACCATGAGTAAAAACTTCTATGGGGACCACACCCCAACACAAATGGCAAATGGCAGCCATTTTGAATGTAATTATACAGATGTCCAAAATCTAGACCTCATAATTGTCTTACAAACTTGTCTTAGGGTTTTTATCCAACAGACTGAAGCAGCATCATTCTGACATATCTGGGATCAAAGGTTGTTAAAATATTATTTTTTTTTAAGTCTCAGGATGTGGTCATAATGAGCTCTTAGCAAAGCAGGTATTTTAAAAACATAAACATTTCTGTAACTTTTGCAAACATCATAGGATTCAGACAAACCCAATGTATCATCTGTGTATTTTTATAAACTGGACAAAATGACTGGTGGATTAAAATTCTATCTTCAAAAATAGCTCTCCAGTGCTCTCTGCAAAGTTACAATGGGCCATAAATATTTATCTCCAACATGGAAATAAAAAACAAGTAGAGAGTAGAATTGTTCTTTTACTATGGGGATCATATCTGGACAAATAAGGGATTACAGAGACAACTAGTTAACTAGTACTTTTATGCGCAGAAAGTTGCCATGGCTCATTTTAGTCGACAAATGGCAAAAGGCATGTCTTTAGCCCAAAGGAATTTGTTTGGGTTATTCTAGCCATGTTTGCTTGGGGCTGGGGCTTACCTGCGGTGTCCCATGACGATCATGCGCAGCTTGTCTCCCAGGTCCTGCATTTCGTGGATCTGCACAAAGGTTCCAGTGGTGTAGATGGAGTCCAGAGACTCCACTACGTCCGATTCATTACTACAACACATGTACAGCTGTGAGTGACATATGCATGGCAACAGCACAGGTAGAGATATGAGTGACAGGTACATAGCAACAGCACAGATAGAGCTGTGAGTGACAGGTGCATGAAACAGCACTACTCTAAACCTCCCTGTGACCTTTTGACCTTGTAGATTGACCATTAGCAATGGCAGTAAAGCCTGATTATTGTAATGACAAAGATAAAAAATGTATGGGATTCGTATAATACTTTAGTTTACCATTTTCAGTCTTCCCTTTGTGTGAAATATGAACTTTAAACTTAATTCACCTTTTAATATTTCAGATGTTAGTTGTATTTTCCAAGTTTCCTAGTTCATTTCAATATTACATGCATTTTTATTGTGTGTAAGCTTTGTGTGCTGTGGCCTTCTGCTCTTCTAAAGTCCTGACCTCAATGTGTATCTGATACTGAGGATGTAAACGGGATATGTCTAATCAGCCTGGGTAAAATACTACACTAGGACTAAACGGAGTCTTAACTGGCACTAAACAAGAGAGAGAGACATAGTCCAGACTAATATGAGCAGCACACAGACATGGACAGTCCACAGTAGTGGCTTCTGACCCCTGGGGAGCACACACCTGTCGTCTCTCTTGAGGAACACTCCGGCGTAGGGCTGAGCCAGGCGGACCTTCCGCCGCAGCAGCTCCATCAGCTCCGGGTTCTTCACCTGCAAAAAGACAAACATCACAGTCCATCTCTGATCATACCTCAGGCACTGAGAAGAGGAGCCAACAGTTAAAACACTAGTTTCTACAGCAGCAGCATATCGCCACAGCATTACTAAGCAGCGCGCGGAGTTGCGTCATGTGTCCTCGATACGACCCTGAGGGATGGAGAGGCTATGTGACGGCAGAGCTGGGTGTGGGGCGGGGGACTCAAACTCACCTCTATAATTTTGATAAAACGGGGGAACACCGGGTTTCTGCTGACGGCAATTAGCGGCACGTTGGGGAACACTTCTGGCACCATCATAGGAGTCAGGGCGGTCATGTGGGGGCCGTTGTATCCGCCGCCGTCTCCATCTCCTCCGGGCTCCTCTCCCCCGGGCGCCCCACCGCTTGCGCTGTCCTCTCCACTGACCCGGTTCCCAAAGGCCCGGACCGGGACCAGCAGGTAACGAGAAGGTGCACATAAGTCCTGGCTCCACAGCGTGTGTTGCAGTCTGCACCCCGCTACAGCCGCGCGGACGGCAGGCTTCGTGTCCGCCCCAAGGACCCTAAAGCCATAGTCCCGGAGGCCGCTGCCCGCCTGGCTAAGACAGCGCCGGGGCATCAGAGCCCATCCCCGGAGCCACACAGCACCCGCTAGCCTGTACGCCGCCATGTCCATATGCGTGTGCGATCACGTGTGTGCTGTGGTGTTTATTTACTTCCGGGTTTGTGACAGGTCGAGCCCATAGTGCGTTCATGCGGTCTTGGAGCATAGGAATTTCAGGCTTCGGAATTGAAAAAAATACATTCAACACAATATTTAGAGTGGAATTTGTTTCAGAAATTGATGCGAAATAGTAAATACGATATAAAGACATCGATAATGTCTTAACGCCATTTATTAGAAACTTACGATAGTAAGAGCGCGAGAAGAGAGAACAACTTCAAGAGAGCTTAAAAACGCAAAGCGAAGAGATGGTTGTCATATTTACAAGGGTGAGTGTGAAGCGCAAGTTCTTTTAATCGTGTTAAACTAAATGGAAGGAACCAGTCGTGTCTATATGAATCCTTTTCCTTATGAAATGGGAAGATGTCTTACCCCAGTTGACCCAAGTCTCTGCCCTGACCTCTTTGCAACTCCTCCATTCCAGATTGTCTTCAGTCTCCACCAGAGGGCGCCGACGAGCTGTATTCTAACGAGTGAGCCTTCTCTGGTATTATAAGTATATATATATATATATATATATATATATATATATATATATATATATATATATATATATATATATATATATATATATATATATATATATATATATATATATATATATATATATATATATATATATATATATATATATATATATTCTGATGACAATGCCAGGATTCATCTGGTTTAAATTGTGAAAGAGTGGTTCAGGGAGCATGAGACATCATTTTTACACATGGATTGGCCACCACAGTTCAGACCTTAACTCCATTGAGAATCTTTGGGATGTGCTGTAGAAGACCATCATCAATCCAAGATCCTGATGAAAAATGGCAACACTGGATGGAAATAAATCTTGTGACATCACAGAAGCTTATTAAAACAATGCCACAGCGAATGCGTGCAGTAATCAAAGCTAAAGCCAACAAAATATTAGTGTTCCATCTTTTTTTGGTCAAGCTGTCTCTGTGTCTGTGTGTGTGTGTGTGTGTGTGTGTGTGCCTGTAAGAGCCACTGTGAGACCCTTGTGTAAGTTTACACTGCCAGCCACTGTGTGGCACTGTGCTTTCTAGTTGGTCTTGCTGGGTGTGCCCAGGTGTGCCTATTTAATGGATGAGTAGTGCTACAGAGCAGAGGCAAACAGTTTTTGAACGTGGTTGTTTAAGCGTAGATAACGGCAATAAAAGGATTCTTCACTGAACACACGAGTATTGGGCTCTTTAACCACGCGTTCTAACACCTTTGGGCTCTGTTAGTCTAGTTACTGGTGGCACAGGGCCGCTATACAATTCAAAAACTTCCTCAGAATTGGAGCTTGGCATAGGGCTGTATATTTTGGAGTTGGACCGGAGCACTATTGGGGTGTCTCGTGAAGGAGTCTTTGAAGGGAAAAGCTGGTCTGACTGCGCCAAGAAGGGCTTGGCACCCACACAGTGAGCCATGCACTGCAGACAACTTCAGCGGAAAAGGATCTACATTTCTGGGACTTAATTGTAAAAAGGTGTACTGAAAAAAATGGTGAAGGGTTACACATGTGCTCAAGGACCATTGCTTCACCCCGCCTTAAAGCTTCTTATCTTGAGAAGATTCATGGACTGGATGATCAGCTAGAAGTCATTAGGAGGAAGAAGGAGATATTGCAGCTGAAAATACAAATTATAGCAGCTGAGGAGAAGCTTGCAACACTCAAGTTCAATAAATTGAAGCAGGGCTCCTCACGTGAAGCTGCCCATGTAAAGGAGATTGAAGTGGATCTAACATCAGAGGAGCAGCCACCACCTTTACCTTCTCAAGATGTGGACATTTTTGATGTTGAGACTTGGCCAGATCCACCATTGGTTAATTTGCAATTATGTTCTGCAGACTATTGATCAAGTTAGTGACTACACAGGGGCTGCTGTGTGTGACACTGACTCTGGTATCACTATAGCGCAGTTGGACCCAGCACATTCTACATCTATAGACTCTAGTCCTGACCCATCAGAGGACAATCAACCGGATATGTCTTCTCAAATTGAGTCCAATGAGGATTTGCTGGACTTGACCCACAGTAAAAACAGTGAGCCTATAACTGTTATGTTCAGGGTAAAATGGTCTTTCCAGATTTGTATGTTCATCTTGCTTCTGTCAAACTACATTTGAACTGGTCTGAGGTCAACAGTGTGAAATGTTCTTTCAAAATGGAAATGCATGCATTGAACAGGTGTGTTGACAAAGCTCGTTCTTTGTGAAACCCAAGAAAATGTACAAGCATAAAAGATGGAAATGTATATTTTACCACCTTGGTTAACCTATGAATTAGCTTGAATTGCTGGATTATGGTAATTTGGATGTTACTGTGAAAAAACTAATGTACATCAAATTTAACATGGCTCTTATTTGAAAGAATTGTAATTGCATTCCATTGTGTGTCACCCAATTAAGGGGCCGGTGTGTAAGAGCCACTCTGAGACCCTTGTGAAAGTTTACACTGCCAGCCACTGTGTGGCACTGTGCTTCCTAGTTGGTCTTGCCGGGTGTGACATCCCAGCAAGACCAGGTGTGCTTATTTAAAGGCTAATTAATGGATGAGCAGTGCTACAGAGCAGAGGTAAACAGTTTTTGAACATGGTTGTGTCAGTGTAGATAATGGAAATGATAGGATTCACACATGAGTATTGGGCTCTTTAACAGAGCCCAAAGGTGTTAGAACATGTGGTTAGTCTAGTTAGTACCCGGCGGCACAGGACCGCTGGCTGCTATACAGCCACTTCAGTTATGTTCTGGTGGTACATCCCATGTTTGTCCTCGTATGATGGAGATTCTTCCTCCTCTCTGTTGGATGTTTCATCCTGGACAGTGGCTCTCACACTCACTAGACCTCCTAGACTCCTCCTAGACTAGGCCTCCTTCCTTATGGCTCGCCTACAGTCTCAGGGTCTTTCATCTGATTACTGGCAGGGCATAGTGGTTTGTTGCCTGGATCTTGTTCTTGCCATTGAGCTGACTCCTTAGGACTTGCTTTACTCATATCAGACCGTGAGAAAAAAGTGTATGTCTTTTTATATAATTAATGTAAATATCTGATTTCAACTGTATATATATATATGAGTGACCAAACACACAAAGAATGTATGTATTTCATTTTATTTGCTTTTATTTTTTATCTTATTTCATTACATTACTTTTCTATTATTAATATTATTAGGCCCAAACCCCTACAGGGCATAGAGCCTATTACTTTCCCAACGATGAGTGCATGTGCGTTATCAACTGTCTTGACAACTTCACATGCAACTTCAGCCCCTCCTTCAGCCCCTCCTTCTCCCCCTGTCCTGACTACAGTATCCAAGCAACAAAGCAATAAATATTTATTTATTCTTGCCAACATGTCATTGTGGCCCATTGACTTAATGGTGGCAAAGGTAGTGCGAAGTGCTCATCTCCCCCAAACACATTCCTGACATCGAGCACTATCCAAGCACTCATTCCACAGGTATGGGCCATATTTATAACTGCTAATCAATAGGAGATCAATGCGCAACCCTGATGTTGCCCCACAGTGACATAGGGAAAGTCGAGCTTTCAGAAAACTTGTATGTCCTTGTAATGGTAATGGGTGATGTGTTTTAGCTAAAAATATATATTTTTAAAATTTCTTCTTTCTTCTGCTGTTTGAGCAAGAATTTGACTCCTTGAATATATTTAAAAACTCAACATTTTATCTATCATGGTTTACGTCATAGGTAAAATATTGATAGGCTGAAAATTTGATTTTCCAAAATGTTACGAAATTTCACACAAAATTTCATTTGGTCATCCCAATCAGTAAAGTCAATCAGACCCATATCATTTTTTTTACACCGTGTTGCCATGGTGATGTGCCAAAGTGCCCATGTTATCCTAATGGGAGTGATCCCAAAATTTCCCATCCATGAGAATAATATTAGTTTCATGGAATAATGTGAAATTTGGTACAGTGACTTTTCATGTCATTCCCATTAAAATGTCATGTCTTTCACTGGGTTGCCATGGCAATGCGCGAAAGAGCCCATGTTATCCTAATGGGAAAATTTCCAAATTTTCATAAATTTCAAAGTAATATAACAACTTATTAACTTAATTGAAGAATGTGAAATTTGACAGACTCTTCAGGTCATGCCTGTCAAAAAAGTTCCTGGCTAAATTTGTATTTTGCATGGTGCTGCCATGGCGATGCCTGGAAAAACCCACGTTGTTCCATTTTAGTGCATCAATGCTTCCAATGTGTGTTGACTTTGCTTAGTAACAAGTACAGCCCAAAGCTGCAATAAAACACAAGTGGCGTGTTAGCGCCATCCTTAAGGAGTGCCAGGTCGGCCTAGTGCAAAGCGGTCCGTGCTTTAATTATTATTGTTATTAATATTTTAATTCATTTCAGTATTATTTTTTTTCTTCTTTTATTGAATTGTATTAGTATATATACACTTTCTTTTTGTCTGTTTTTTTCTCTTACAAATTCTTCTCTAAAATAGTGTGTCAAACTCAAATGATAAAAGAAAGAAAGGAGATAAAGTTAAACATAAATATCTGCCAAGCCATCAAATAGCTTACACAGCTTGTTAGGGTGTCCATGTTTTTCAGTGTCATTTATATAGTGGCACGCATATGTATACAGAAATGTATGTGTCTTATATAACATTGACCACTGTGAAAAATAAATTTAATTGAATAATAAATGATCGTCTACCATCACTAGTGCAAGTGCCCATCCTTTAGCCATGGTACATCTTTCTATAGCTAAAGGATGGGCACTATGTCATTTGAATCTAACCCGGTATGAGGCAGGCTTTGCCCTTACGAGAGTTTCACTCCCCTCTCCTATGAGTCCAGAGCAGTCTCAGCCCTGCAGCCGCAACAATCCGTCCGCGTACTGGAACTGTTGACTGTTTTCATAGTGCAGCATGTCCAGAGCCACCACACAGCTCTCCTGCACCACGCGCTCTCCATCTGCCTGGTGCCTCTGCAGCACGCCCACACACTCCTGTCTGCCAATGGAGCCCAGAGCCTCAGCTGCCTCATGCCGCACCATGGGGTTCTCCCCAGGGTGCTCCAGGGCTGCGGTCAGAGCCGGCACCGCAGCTGGGTGCTGCATCTGGCCTAGCACGTAGCCGATCTCGTGTCGGAACAGAGCACTAGAGCACTGTAGGCCTGCCACAGGAAAACAGGGTTAGCTTAGCTTGCACAACTGTTAGCTGCATTCACTACACATGTCGTAATATAGACAGAAGACAACCAGGAATTCTTAAAACAATAGTCTCAAACTGTCCCAACCAGCCCACTGAGGCTAACCACTGAAACTATATAAACCACAATGGTATAAAACATGTGCTCTATATATGCTGACTTGAACAAAAATGTACATGTACTTTAGTTGTCACATATCTGATTAGCCCTCATCTACTGTCATACTTTTCTAATGCAGAGTAGTGCATTCAGTTGACATGAACAGTGTTATAATGTAATTTATATAAAATAATAACAAGAAATCTAGCACTGTTTCAGGCCCTAAAACTTTCATTGATTCTTAAACTTGTCCTTGTGCACTAGTACCATCAGCCAGAGCCAGCGTTGCCTCCTCCGTGCCCAGGTTCCTCAGGGCAAACATGGCCCGGTAACGCTCAAACAGGGGCAACCTCTCATTGAGCAGGATGCCCCGCAGCTCAGAGGAGCTCTTTTGGGGTGCAGGGGGTGCAGGGTCAACAGAGTTGTAGGGGCTGTCGTCCTGGAACTGTCCCCCAGACTCTAGCCACTGGAGACGAGCCACGGCCAGCTGGCACGTCTCTGCCACCTGAACAGAGAGCAACACAAGGATTGGTAGTATCAAGTTTTTGCAACATTTTAGAGCTGTAAAGTTAATCACATTTGAATTAAAGAAGACCTATTGTGCTTGTTTCTGCTATATAGTTATAATCTATGACTCGTTGATACTTATGTTATAATTTCTTAATCACAATATTCATCTAAACCGACTTAATAAAAGAAACATGTCCACTGATGTTAGAAAACAGCAGTGCCCAATGGGAGCAGACATCCCCGTAAACATCATCACAACAAATAGCTCTTTTACGTAAAACTGTCCATCGGAGGTGCTGATGCACGTCACGCTAGCGAGTAGCAGATTTTAAAACTAAACTGCAGCAAAAAGACTATGCAACGCTGCCTACATGCATCACCAATTAAGAAAATACAATTGGAAAATGAAGTACAGAGCAGTGGGCATGCACCGGTGGCAGTGATCGGGAGTTGATCACCAATATGGCGTCTTGAAAATAAGCGATTAAGATTGCTCAAACATGCATGAATCACTCCAAATACAACTTCGACATGGTTAAAAGCTCTGAAAAGTGAATTTTGTAGAATAGGATTGCTTTAGAGGTCAAAACACAATCTCCAATTGTCAATGATCAGTATTATTTGGCCTTAATTGACCCCCATTTTAATCCAGATGTGGACTTGGGTTAGTACTGTTCTTGACACCGATTAGTCCTGATCTAACCCAGGTTTAGTTCCAGGGTTAGTCCTGTTTTTTTCATGTGGTCAGTGTGCAAGTGTGAATGTAATTGAGAATCAGCCAGTCCTCTGTCAGTAAAAACATGGTTTGGAGCAGACTGAAGATATTGGAGGAAAAAATTTGACTTTTTTGTGTTGAAATGTCACCAATTAATTGTTTTTAATAAACCAAAGAGACAATGAAATGGACAATCAAATAAAAAAATTGTGATCTATCAATATGAGGGGGACAAAATTGTGGCTCGTTTTGGTTTTCAACACTATCTTTTCATCTTTGCTCATTTTCTTACTTCACCTCTTACATAATTCAGCTCATTCAATATGTTTTATACATACTTTTATTTAACTTGTACAGATTTGTCCTCTTTTTGACAATTTTGCTATTACTATTACTATTTAGACTTTCATTACTATTTTATTTGCTCTTTATAACTCAGAACAGTTCTAATGTTGTAATTTGTAAGCTACTGTGTAAAGTGTGTTTGTCTAAAAATATAAGGAATGTATCAGAGTAATTGTACTGAATTTTTGTCATAAAAACTGAAGAAACAGCAGATGTGATGGTTTGGGTGCTCCATGAAAGGCTGTACCTCTGTGACAGGGTCCTGGCAATACTCTGTGAGCAGATCCAGAACTGAAGCGTCTCCAATGGCTCCCAGTGCCTCTCCTGAACAAAATAGCTCATTACTCACATGGCTCACAAGGCCAGGACAAGCCAACAGTCTTTACAAAAGTGGTCAAAAATAATTATGATATTGTGAACTTTGTAATTGTGGACTGGCTTTATGCTGAAGCTTTGTGTAGATCTCAACAACTGAATTATGTCATTTCAATTTGTATCATTTGTATTTTTTGTGATGTCAGGCTTTTGCTTTAGTTTTGTTTTAGCTCTATTGTCCCTTTCCTATCCGTTTGCTCTATGTCAAAAAAGTGTTTGGCATTTATAGCATGGTACAGATGTAAACCCCAAGAACAACAGCGAGCAATATCTGCCAAACTGGTTAAAATCCTACCTATCTGATCATGTTAGCTATACACACATGATCAGGTGACTTATACAATACAAAATAAGCAGTTAAAATTCTCACCTCAGCCCTAACTCATATTGAGAATTGGCTCACCAACTCCTGCCTTCTCTTTAACACACAGAAAACTGTTTGTATGATGTTTTCTAAAAAGGCCACTAACATCAGCCAGCCAGTGTTTTTGGGAGCTCAAGAATTACAAATAATGACAGAATTTAAATATTTGGGTATGCTGATTCTATACTGTCCTTCAAAAATCATCTCAAAAGAGAAGAGAATTAAATACAATATTTCCAATTTCACTCAAATAACGAGATTGTTGATGTTTTTGCACCGTATGATCATTTCCCATGTAAACTATTCTACAACCAGTTGGTTATAGAATAGATACATTATACAATTCAGAACCACAGAATCATGAACCACCAGATGTATGACTGAGGTCCATAAGCAGGATAGACAGAGGTCATTGTAAAGAAACCTACTTCAGGTCCAAATGTTCCATCTTATAAAGGGTTGTGTACAGTGTAAAAGTCATTTAAATGAGTGGCTCAGATCAACACAAGCACATTTCATAAGAACTCAATTCTGCACTTTTATATATACTTTCATATGCTGAATGTATTGCATGTATATTAACCAAACTATAGATCACTGTACCAGCCCTGTAGGGTACATGCAATACATTATCTTCTTTTTAGATCAGTGCACTACATGAGTCATGGAAAGAGTAGTCCAGAGACCAGATGATTCCTGAACATAAAAAAGATTGCTATGTATGTCACTAACAAACAAAAGACAACTTTTAAACATGCATATAGAGGAAGATTTTCTCATTCTGAGTATATGGACAGGGTTAGGGTGTACCTGCTTCATGCCGGACCATAGGCTCCTGTTGTGTGTCCTTCAGCACGGCGGTTAGGATCGGGATGGCCTGGGCATCCTGCATTTGACCCAAGCAGTAGGCCAACTCGTGCTTGAGCAGAGCAGACTCATCACAGAAGCCTCTGCCGATCCAGCTGATGGCCTCTGGGCCTAATACACAGCATAGGGTTAGTACTCACAAGGGGACAAAAACTCTCTCTATACTGTAACCAGTATAACAACCTGACAGCTCGTTAAGTCTAGAAGCACATGACAAAGGCAAAAGCAGGAGCCTGTGCTTAGCATAGCCACACAAGTGATATGTGGTACCTCCGATGTTCCTGAGTGTGAAGAGGGCTCGAAAACGCTGGGCCAGCTCCTGTTTGGGATCCAGCAGAACTTGTCCCACCGCAGACACCTGTTCCACACTGGCCATGGCCATGCTCAGCTCACTGCTGCCAGGAGGAGGACAGGGAGGAGGAGGAGCTGAGATGACAACAGCATTAGCATTCAACAGTCAATGTACTTTTAGTTTACAACTCATATAGCCAGCGCAATGCAACATATGCTGCACAAAGTACATTGATAAATAAGTAGTATAATAAGTAGATTAGTAAATAATTCTGGATATGTTTATATATTGTGGTTTGATTATTTTATTTCACTGAATCAGTTTTCAGCCATAGATTTATTTTAAATTCAAATATTTCACTCAACATAAATTTTAAGATCACCACTTACAGCAGCACCAACAATCCAACAATACAGTACACAATCAATTTTCAATACTAAGATGTGATAAATACCTGTATAAAAAATACAGATATTATTCTGGATTTGCCAGGCAAAATACTTGATACAATTTGTTGTTGTTTTCCCATTAATATCAATGTGATATTCAAAGATATTCAAAATTAACTCTGTAGAAAATGGCAGCCTTTCTAATATGTCAACAAAATGTCAGTAATCAACAACAAAAGTTGTTCTGTTATAACAAAATGTATTTATCAGCAAGACAAGACGGTCTTTGTTACCAGACACAATCATTCGACATTCTTTTGCTATGAGGGTTTGGAAGAAGCCGACAAACCTTTGGTGTGCAAAACCTATAGGCTTACTATGGCCCCCGCCCTGGCATTAGAACCCCCAACCACTGTCGCTGGAGCTGTGGGATAGACCTGCTCTGGTTGCCAGCCCATTACTCCTGCATTCTTGCCCAATTCAACGAGTCTTAAACTTGCAGTTAATTCATAAGTGCAAATGTATCACTCAAGACAGCAAGCACACAGTTCAGCTTAAGCCCAACCGAGCCCAAAACATGAAGCTCTCCTCACGTCAACGATCAAACCTCAAACCAAAAATCACAACGTTATGAAATCAATCAATGAGCGATTGAAACCCACAGATCCCGAGGGGGCTGGGGGCACGTGAGCTCCTACGTTGCAATGGCATGGAAGTGAACTTTTCAACATTGACAGAACACAATTTCTTACCGGGAGTGCACACTTGTCAGTACGAAGTCAAACAGCCAGGCAGACCGGGCCCCGAAAAACAACACGCCGATCAGCCCGCAGCGGTACACAGATCAACCGACCCACACAGCGCGACACCCGCAAGGCACCACGGAAGTCCACGCGAGGCACGAGCGCACTTCCGCATCCGGGTACGGCACAAGAGCACAACCAATTTCTGATCTTTCAACTATCCTGCCCTTAAAAGTATTTATGAAGTAAAGTACAGTTCCACTCTAGAGAAAAAAGAGTGAATAAACAAATACATAAAATAACAATAACAGCGTTTTTTCTTACTTTTTTTTGCTACCTTTCATTTAACACTTTTCAGCAGTTTTGAGTGGTCTATTATATGGTTTTCTCTGTAATTTGTTGTTGCCACTGTGGCTGCACCTTGGATCTATTGGGCCGCACACTCTCCCACTGTGAATTATTGTACAGTATTTAAAAGAAAAGTACAGTTGATGTAATTATGTAAAGTGTGCGCTCGTGTCTTGCTCAGTGGAACAACGGCAGAGCCCCTCCCGGCTGTAGGCGGCAGTATGCTCCCTTCGTAATAGTTCCGGTTTACACATGGGTTCACGGCACAGTGTAAACGAGAGCTGTGCGCTTCATTTGATAAACAGAGGATAAACACACAGTTTTAGCATTGATTTGTCCCCGCGGGACTTCGGAGGACCGAGTGGTCTGAGGGAGAGCAACCATGGACATCCCAACGCCGCCTGAAGGTGCGTTTGGCAGGGCATCAAGGATATTAGCCGCTCGTAGCAGAGCACGGCTAATGGCTAATACAGTTACCTCTTTCAAATAGCTTCTTTTGAAAACAGAGACTAATCATGTTTCTCGATTTGCTAGCAGTGCAGTCCAGTCTTGTTTTTCATTAAAGCGGGTGACCACTGTGACAGCCCTGGTTCATTTCGGTTAATTGTTCCATGCAATTCAGTGTGTTACTTAAAGATGCAGTAGGTAACTTTTCTGGTGGAGGGACCCGTGATGGCCCCAAAGCTCAAAATAATCTGTTCCACCTTGTGATGTCATGAAAAAGTAGTTCTCAAGTTAACAGCTACCTTTTACCTTTGGTTCAGTAGAGAGTTATAAAGCTGAAATTATCCAAATGATTCTAGTGGAGGTTAAAAACGCAGTGAAGCACATCTTACCATATGTTACCACGTGACCTCACAAGGTGGAACAGAGTGTTTTCTGTTTTGAGAGAAGGACTGAGCCTGAATATGCAGGATTTATGTGTTAAATGTGTGTGAATGAAACAAAACACAATGATTTGGAAAGAAAACATTATTAACGTGAACCAAAAAGATCTGTGGAAAGGTGAACTCATAGCTAGAATGCATCTTTTTTTTTTTTTTTTTTTTTTTTTATAATAACACCTGTAACTGAATGAAGACCAAGTTTAATGCTGCACTGTGGAATGTTCTAGGCAAAGCAATAACATCTCTGCGGAAAGGAGCAAATTCAATTAAACATTTTACAACGTTTTATTGTTATAATCAGACAGTTTGGACATTTGTTGTTGCATCTTGTTTATCACTGGTGTTCATATGTTCTGTATCCCTGTACAGATCAGGAGCTGAGGAATGTCATCGACAAGCTGGCCCAGTTTGTCGCCCGAAATGGCCCTGAGTTTGAGAAGATGACCATGGAAAAGCAGAAGGACAACGCCAAGTTCTCCTTTCTCTTTGGAGGAGACTACTTCTCCTACTACAAGTACAGACTGGCCATGGAACAGCAGCCGCGTATGTCAAAGCCCCTCACATCATTCTCTCACGGGAGAACTGTGTCTTCTAGGTCTGATCAAGTGTTACTGACTTGGCCTCAGACTCTCTTTCGATGCCAAAATTTATTCTGGATTGAACATTACTGTACATTGTGCTGGAGGTTCAGATCAAACACAAAACTGCAGATATGTATTTTATAGATTAGAAGTATTAGCTGACTAAACTGCATCACATGAGAGTTGAGAGCAAAACTACAGTACAAACAGAAATGACAGCCAGCAAATACATAGGAAAAGTACAAAAATACCAAGATATCCCTTACAGCTAGTAGTAACTGCTTGGGAGAAGAGACAGGTTTTCAGTCTAGACTTAAAGTGAGTTAAATACTGAGAGGATGAGAATGACAGTTTTGACCAGTTTTCTTATTGAAACAATAAACAGTTCTACAGGACAGTGCAGAAGATGTGCAGATAGACATTGTATAGACCAGTACAGGTTCCACAGTGATGGGCCCACTATGCCAGACAAAGGGTGCATGCCACTACTGAACCATGTTAAGTGACTACAAAGACCTCAGTACGAACGAGCAACTAAACCAGTGGCTCCCAGATGATTTTTTCTAACCTAAACACAACTAAATTTCTGGTAAAAGGGGGGAGTTGCTGTGCAAGCATCTGACTGTTTAGTTAAAGGTTGGTGCATATCCCTGAAAGACCTGTGGGAGCCACTAGTCTAAGCTCGGAGCCCTTTGAACTAAAGCTGTAAAATGTTGTCTTTCTATCTCAGATGCCTCTGCTCGAGATGCGGAGGACTTGAAATCTCCAGGTATTGCACAGAAGTTGGAGCTGACATGAGAAAAGCCACAGGGCACGTTGATTTGTTTCTGCTCATGTCCTCAGCACATGGTTTATCATCTTTTTTATTTTACTTGTTTTATTTGGGCTTTTTAACTAGACAGTTCCAATGAGATTCAGAAAGTCTTACAGTATGTCCACCTGCTTGTCTCATGCTTTTGATTGTGTGCGGTTTGGTGGTTTGATTGAGAGGCTGGTGCAGTGTCCCTGACAGTGTCCCCGACTGTGTCCCCCAGAGCATTGGGGGACGGGGAACAGTTTGCATGTGCCCTCACCATGCAGTTGTGTTTGTGGATGTCTTCATGTCCCTGCTGTATCATGACCCTCTGGACATGTGATAAACTATGCCTTCCATCTTCTCAGACATGTACAACCCTCGGACCAAAGAGGGGGGAGAACTTCCTGCTGCCTCCATCCCCTTTTTGGGCCCATCCATCGCTCCTCCTGGGGTCCCTCCACCAGGCGCCCCTCCTCCGGGGGCCCCTCCCATTGAAGAACTGATTCAGCAGAGCCTGTGGAACCTGCAGCAGCAGGAGCAACACCTCAGCTCCCTTCGGCAGGTACTCTCAAACTTCTGTTAGAGTTTCCCAAAAAGCCAGGCTTTCCAGTCCCACCTACTTTCTGTTCAAATGCAGAAGGGTCTGGAACCGGACCTTAATGTGCAAACAACCATCCTTATTTGGATTTCTTCAATCACAGCTGTTCTCAAATACAGAAGACATCTCCTTTAGAAAATTCTCTAATTATATAAGTCGCTGTGTTTGTTTTGACACAAATGGACCATGTGTCAGTTACACCCATAGGAAATCAGGCAGACGGGATACGGTTCCAGACCATAAATGTCTTTGTAAAATATTGTAAAAGTTGTAGTCTTGGCTGGTCCAGCAACCAAAAAGGACCAACAAATAATACAGCAGTCTGACAGAATGATTCCAATTGATATCATTCCCATGTGTATTGTGTTTTATTCACATTCTCCTGCTGCGCTGTGTTTAGGAGCAGGTGACGGCGGCTATCGCTCTGGCCGTGGAGCAGCAGACTCAGAAACTACTACAAGAGACCCAACTGGACATGGCTGAGTTTGATAGTGTGCTGCAGCCTATTATCGACATGTGCACCAAGGACGCCATTTCGGTAAGCCCTGTTCCCACTCCGGGGGTCAGGGGTCAGGGCGTAGTCTCATCCTTTCTCTTACCCCTCCTCAGGCTGGAAAGAACTGGATGTTCACCAACGCCAAGAGCCCTACGCACTGTGAGCTGATGACGTCACACCTAAGGAATCGCATCACTGCTGACGGAGCACACTTTGAGCTGAGGCTGCACCTCATCTACTTGACTAATGATGTGCTGCACCATTGGTACTCAGTCCTCTATGCACACATGCTGCACATGCACATGCTGAATTACACTCTTAATAATGTGGCCGATTCATTAATTCACAAAAAGATGCTTAGTAATTCCTTGCTGTGGAGGCTAAAGCTAGCGTAAACACAAAACTATTGTCAGCTATTTCTGCATTTATTTATTTTCTCTGCGCCTGTATGCCAGGTTTTAACTATGAAGGTACAATTGTTCCAAAAGTTTGAATGTGTAAATGTTAATTTGTACACCGGTAAAAAAAAAAAAAAAAAAAAAAAAAAAAAATATATATATATATATATATATATATATATATATATATATATATATATATATATATATATATATATATATATATATATAATTTTACACTTACAAATATTGTTTTACACTTACAAGTTTGTTTTTGTGGGTGGTGGAAAAGAATATTTTGAGGATCTCCTCAATCCCACTGTCACATCTTCCGAGGACGAAGCGGAGTTTGAGGACTCAGAAGCGGACTCGTCCATCACCCTGGCTGAAGTCACTGAGGTGGCTGGCAAGCTCCTCGGTGGGAAGGGGGTGGATGAGATCTGTCCTGAGTATCTTAAATCTCTGGATGTTGTGGGGCTGTCTGGGCTGGCTCGGGCATCTATTCTGAATGCCTCCTGGACGCCTCCCTAGGGAGGTGTTTTGGGCACGTCCCACCGGGAGGAGGCCCCAGGGAAAACCAAAGACATGCTGGAGGGACTATGTCTCTCTGCTGACTTGGGAACACCTTGGGATCCTCCTGGAAGAGCTGGAGAAAATGTGTGTGGAGAGGGAAGTCTGGGCTTCCCTGCTGAAACTACTGCCTCCACGACCTGGCCCTGGATAAAGTGGAAGAAAATGGATGGATTTACAAGTTTGTCACTTTACAAATCTGAAAATGACTCTTTTATGAGTTTTGAGACATTTGTTACACCAAGTTTGTTTCAAAATGATTTGAATTTCAATGAATTGATTTGAAGTTCAACGGCTGATTTGAATGCAAAAACAACAGGGGGCGGGGACAGAGGGGACCGGGATTGCTGTGGCAATGGCTGAATTGGTTTATACACAGTAAAGGAGTAGTTAACCTGACATTGTTAAATTAAATGCTCATTGTGTAGCCTGCTCTGTTCTGTAATAAGCGCCTTTAGGAATCCTTTTTCCAAGTTAACTGGAGTGGCATTGTTACTAAAAATGTAGGAGCCAATGTCTTTGTCCACTTGTAATATCACACTGGCCTTATTAGCAGGAAAAAGTCGGGGAAAAGTCAGCTAGCATAAGGTGTTAACTAATGGTATGTTTTCTGAAAAACTTGTTAAAGCCAGTGTGGCTAGAAAAGTGTTATCTACGCAATTTACCTTGGTATACAACTTATTTTACTTATTTTTAATAATGCACATCATAATATCAAATAAAGATGACGTACTGTCTTAATTTGTGTTAGCTCCTTTACTGTATATAAACCAGTTTAGCCGTTGCCACAGCAACCCCGGTCCCGTCTAGCCCCACCCCCTGCTGTCTTCAAGTTCAAATCAGCCGTTGCGCTTACAAATCGTTTTGAGACAAACTCGGCCCAATGAATGTGTCAAATCTCGTGAAGGCATAATTTTCAAATTTGTACTTGTAAAATTACAAATATAGTTTTACACTAATAAATTTCAATTTTAATTGGAAAATAAAATTTGTAGATGTAAAAAAATATGTATTTTTAATTTATCAGTATACAAATCAACATTTACACATTCAAACTTTTTGGAACAATTGTACCTTCCTATTTAACCTCTCTTTATGTAATGCAGTGGGGTTTACTTGTGTTAGTTACATTATACACTTCAAATGTAATTTTTTTTCATTTTGAAGCGAGTGGCGTGCAGCGATAAACGGGAAACAGCTGGCTAGGTTTGTTTTGCAAAACATGTCAGCTTAACATATAAATGTCCATCATTGAAAATATGGCGCTCAGTGATTGTAGTGGGCTATCATAAGATCAAGTCAGCGTTTGGTGAAAAAATATTTATCTTAATAATGATCGTTTATTTGAGAAATGTCACACGCTGCTACCAGCGCACTGCTACTGGTGCGACCAGTCCTGTCCCCTGTGAGCTGGACCAGTCCTGTCCCCTATCCATGCCAGAGTATTTGGAAGGTACCTCCAGTGGTCCGCTTGGGACCCCTCAGATGGGGTGGTACGGCTCACCTTAGATAGTGGAAACACTCAGGGTCTGACACTGTGTATGACACTGCATGCATGCTGACACTTGTTCTGTGCTCAGCCAGAGGAAACATCAGAAGGACCTGCTGGCCGCTCTGCAGAAGGTAGTGGTGCCCATCTACTGCACCAGCTTCTTGGCTGTGGAGGAGGAGAAGCAGCAGAAGATCACCAGGGTACATAATCTCATAATCTCCAGTGACACTGAAAGTCTGCTGTAGTTTGATTTGATTGTTTGTTTGTTTTTTACAGTTATTGCAGCTTTGGGAGAAAAATGGATACTTTGATGAAGAGACCATTCAACAGCTGCAGAACCCGGCTCTGGGTCTGGGCCAGTACCAAGTGAGTGGGCCCCCACAGTGAGGACTGAGGGGTTGTTGACACGGCAACAAGTCTACACTGTAACAACTTTTCACCATCCTGCTTAAAGCTTAATGCTCCACCACCTAACTTTTTAGCCCAAAAAATACTTTAAGAAGTGTTTTTTTATTTATTTTTTTTTGCATCAAAAACATAGAAAAATGTGTATCCATACTGTGAGTGGGCTTGCATCTCCACAAACCTGACTCTTCTTGCGTGTCTGGAAGTGGAAATGTTGTTTTTTTTGGCTATGATATTCTGCAGTATGGCATAAAACTATCTATTCTTCATGAAGAATAGTATGTTGTTTAACTTTCTAGACATCATCTACATGGCTCCATGGAAACAGAAAGTTATGCATTGTTACTGTAATGTTATATCTTAAACAAATAAGATATACGGAGATGTGTAATAGTGCCCGCTATCCCCAGGCCTCTCTGATCACGGAGTATGCTGGTGTGGTGCAGCCCATCCAGGTGGCCTTCCAGCAGCAGGTGCAAGCTCTCAAGGCCCAGCACGAGGAGTTTGTTTCCAGCCTGAAGAAGCGGCACCAGCCCCAGTCCGCCCCATCACAGATCCCCCTGTTGGAGACAGACAACCCCCCTGGCATTGCCCCACCAGCAGGTACGACATTACACAATCCCCCTGGCGTCGCCGCAGGTATGACATCAGACAAGCCTACTGGCAGTCATCAATCAGTTATATAAGGCTGGGTAATATAGCAAAAGAACAATTTGATTCTTAACTGCACAGCCCTACGTTTACATGAAGTAAGCATCTCCCGTATTAAAACACGGCTTTTACCATTTGACTTTGTACAACTGGCTTTTCATCCGGTTTCTGTTTAATTTAAAAGACTCTTTCTTTCTGAGCTTTAAGCCATGTTAGCATGCTGTTCCCTCATCACTTCCTGTATTACATGACATCACAAGGTGGAACAGAGTGTTTTCTGTTTGAGAGAACAAACCATGCATAGTTTATGCAGGGTTTGTGTGTTAAACTTGTGTGAATGAAACAAAACAAAACTACATGCATGTTTTTGATGAGGAAACGTTATAACATTGAACAGAAAATAGTGTAATATGGGCCCTTTTAACTGGGGTTTCAAAAATTTCATATCAGTGAACCAGATGACCACAGTTTTGTACAAGGATTATCTTTGTAGATTAATTATAGTTGGTAGGAAGCAGAGAACCTATATGTAATCCTGTGTGTTTGTTTGTAGATGTGAAAGCGGTCATCCCTAGCCCAGCCCCCAGAGAGCTGGACACAGCCCCTCCACGCACACAGGAGCCCTCCTCCAGTGATCTGCCCCCAAGCAAGTCCGCCTGGTATGACCCACAGCCCATGGGCCCCTGGAACCCCAACCAGCCGGTAATAAAATCAAAATTGATATGTTAGCAATTAGCATATCACATATCTTGGTCACAATGTCTCTAAGTATGTTCTGGAATACATGGGATCAGCTCAGCTGTTAATATTTCAGATTTCACTCATGAATGAATGTAGATTAGATTAAAAATTTACTGTGACCTGAATTTTTTAAAGAATACATAATATGAATTCTATTAATTCTGTTTACGAGATCCTCAGTGACCTTAGAAAACACTTGCTTTGAACTTTGGCCAGATTTTTACTTGTTCTAAGCCTTTCTGCCATCATACTGCATGCATTACAACTGTCTCTTTACATTCCTTGGTAGCTAGCTTTACCTTTTTTCCTATGGTAATTTCTCTGGTGCCAGTAGATGGCATGCTAATACCAGATCCCAGTATGGGGAGCGCTGCTGATGGAAAATACAAAAATCTGTAAAATCAGATTTGCAGTGAGTCCTGGTACATGAATAGACATACATCTGCTTGATGCTAGTAATGATAAGTGTCTTCCTCAGTGACACATGAATTGTGTCACCCCCAGTGCTATTGCTGAGGCGTTAGTCAGTGCTCACAGTCTAACCATGCCTGTGTCTCTGCAGCCCCCTTTCGACCCCAACCAGCCGCCTCCCTGCCTGCCCTGGAGCACCCATGAGGGCATGTGGAATGAGCAGAGGGACCCCGGCAGCTGGAGCGGGGGCCCCCCCAGAGATGGTAGTCCCTGGAATGGCCCTGGGGGATCTGAGTCAGGTACTCCAGCATGGAATTCGTTTGACCCACCCAGTAACTGGGGCAATCAGTCTGAACAGCCTCCATGGGGTCAGCGGGAACCCCCCTTCCCTCCACGGATGCAGGTAAGACATCAGGGTTTCTCCCAGTCACCTTAACACTAGCACAAAATATTTTGTTGTTACATCTGCAAGCATATATGCAAATGATAATTGTACGATATGTGCATGTAACTTGCCTTTACAGAGACCCCCACACTTCAGAGGGCCGTTTCCTCCACACCAGCAACCCCCTCCCTTTAACCAGCCCCCTCCTCCACACAACTTCGGCCGGTTCCCCCCTCGTTTCATGCAGGACGAGTTTCCTCCAAGACACCCATATGACCGGCCCCCGTACCCCCCGCCACGCTTTGACTACCCCCAAGAGTTCCCTGGAGGTGAGCCCCTATTACTTAAGGATATACTTTTAAATCCAGGGTGAACATTGATAAAACAGTGCCAAAGGCTCATTGACCAATTAAAATGTTACTCGGGCAGTACCACGACCAAGACTTTGTAAAAAGTGCTGATATATGTTTGAATCTATACACAGCCCTAATTTTATCTTTAAATGTGTATTTAACTGCAGACATGCCAGGACCACCCCCACACCACCATCCCAATCAAAGAATGCCTCCTGGCGGTATGGGAGGTGAACGCCCTCCTTGGGGTGGCAGCCAGCACCCAGACTTTGGCCCCCCTCCCCATGGTTTCAACGGTCACTCCCCACACGTGCGCCACCGACAGCCCCTGATCCAGGACGACCCCAGTTTGGTCCCAAATGTGCCGTATTTCGATCTGCCCGCCGGACTCATGGCCCCTCTGGTCAAGGTGAGTGGCTCCTACTGAAGACAGCTTTAGAACAGCTGTGTTAAACTAGAATCAGAATAAGTTTTATTGCCATTGTGAGTCAGAAAAATTTACAAACTAACTTGCTTTGTCATTATGGTGCAACATTGAACCAAGAATAAAAGTATAAATTAAAACTGCAAGTAGTGATAAAGGGCCCTTGCAACCAATGCCACGCCACAGTGGGAGAGCTGCATATCAACCATAGTGTTGAAGATAAATGCTTACGGCCCATTGTAACTTTGAAGGGGCGCTGGAAAGACATTTTTGAAGATAGAATTTTAATCCACATATCATTTTGTTCTAGTCATCAAAAAACAAATGCTACATTGGGTTTCTCTGAATCGGACGATATTTGCAAAAGTTACAGAAATTGTTAAGTTTTCAAAATGGCCTTTTGATTAATTGCTCATCATGTCCACACCCTGAGACTTATGTAAATAATTTTAACAACTTTTGATCCCAGATATGTCCTGATGATGCTGCCTCAGTTTGGATTTTGTTGGTTAAAAACCCTAGCATAACTTGTATTAGTGTCAAAGTTATGAGTGCTAGATTTTCTGTGTAATTAGATTCAAAATGGCTGCCTTCACATCACTGTTAGGGTTTGGTCCCCGCAGTGGTCCCCGTAGTGGTCCCCGCAGTGGTCCCCGTAGTTTGCTCAAGGTCACATGAAGAGTGTGCATACCAAATTTCATTAGTGTATGAAATTTAAAATTTTCTGCCCCATTACAACTGTGCAAGGAGCACTGGAGAGCTATTTTTAGAGACAGTTGTTTAAGTTGCATATCATTATGTTCAGATCATTAAAATAATGACTTGCCCTCATTGCACATTCGCACTCGGGCCCTAACTATGACAAAAATTTAATAAAATAAGGTAAATAAGAAATGGACATGTTATACAACTAAGTTTGTGTGTGCTCAGCTGGAAGACTCTGACTACAAACCTCTGGACCCCAAAGACATCAGGCTGCCCCCTCCTATGCCTCCCAGCGACCGCCTGCTGGCTGCAGTGGAGGCATTCTACAGCCCCCCGTCTCACGACCGCCCACGGAACAGGTGCACTCATCAGTTTAAGAGAATGTTTTAAATATGAATCAAATCGAAAGTTACAAATGTAACTGTTGTTGTATGAATCCCGGATTCCCAATGCAAAGGAGTCATTCAGTGCTTTCAGTAGGTATGAAATGGAGCATATAGTTTCTTTCTACACTTGTCTCCCTCAACAGTGACAGCTACTCGTTGCTGTATTATAGAATGTCATCATGTATTTTACCCATAAATCTGGTAACTTATTATTGCCTTGTTTTTTGTTTTTTTTTACCATAGAGACACATCTTTGTTCAAATCCCCAATAGTACAACACATTTTATTTTATTTTATACATCTACCAGCACACCTGTTGCCATGTGAATAACTTTGTGTCTTGTGTGTTTCTCCAGTGAGGGCTGGGAGCAGAACGGCCTGTACGAGTTCTTCAGAGCCAAGATGAGGGCACGAAGGAAGAAGGAGCAGGAAAAACACAACAGGCCAGTGCAGATAACCTCTTACATGGTGTTCTTTTATGAAATGACTTTGGGAATGAATGTCTTTTGTAAAGTCTAGAAATCGTTAGCTTCATAGCATAATTGCATAATTGCATTGCATAAAGTCATTTTTTAATATGTTATGGAAAATGGAAACTTTTTTAAAATGGTTGAATATTTTTGTTGATGACTTCTATTAGGGTTGTCAACAAGTATGTATGGTTAAAAACACACAGCCCTATTATATAACAGAAAAAAATTATGATTTGTGTGCTGTATTGACCATGACTTAAGCGGTTTTGCACTTGAAGTTGTTTCCTTTGGGGGTGTCAACCTCCATAAAACTGACAATAAAACCCCATATTCCACCTTAGGACAGCAGAAACAGTTTTTGTGGGGTCCACAGTGTGTTTCTATGGCACACAAAGCGCTAAGTCAAGAAGATGACTTGAGCACAAAGTGTTTTTTGACTATAAAAATCTTTCACTGACAAAGGACGGAGCCGGTAATGCCTACCCATGCAGTAAGGTCTGGAGAGTAGAATGAGACGGAAAACTGAATTTGTCCATAAAATTACTTAATGGCAAGTCATTTATCGTAGTTATGCTAGTTGTTGCATTCTGTTATGCATATATTGCAGGTCATATTTTTTAACAATATTTTACATTTAGAATACTTTCTGGGGGATAATTGTGCTTTATGGTTTGGTTTCAATAGTATAATTTATCTTCTATATTTACTTCAACAAAATATCGCACATGAAAATGTGTTATCGTGGTGGGCCTAGTTGACTTCCACACTCATTTGATGACTGTGTTTGTGGTGGTGGTTGACTTGACAAACTCACTTGATGTCTTGATGTATAATTGTGCAGTGGTCGTGGGGATAGCCGATCCCGCAGCAGAGGCAGGTCTTCCTCTCGCTCCAGCTCGCACTCTTCCAAGTCATCTCGCTCCAGGTCCAGGTCCTCCAGGAGCCGCTCCTCCTCCCGCTCCAGGTCTGTACCGGCCCCCCACCTACACTCTACCCTCGACTGATGCAGCCATAGCATCCACACACTGCCAACCACTGACGCACCCACAGCACCCACATTCTGCTCTCCACTCATGCACCCACAGCACCCACACTCTGCCCTCTACTAACGTGCCCAGAAGTATACATACACTATATAAAAAGATACGTATGCTTTTTTCCCTCACTGTTTGACATGAAATCAAACTAAAGTTTAAACTTTTCCTGTTTAGGTCAATTGGGATTACCAAAATTATTTCTATTTGCTAAATTCCAGAATAATGAGAGAAGGATTTTTTAAGACAATTTTTCCTTACTTTTTTTCAAGATTGCTATGACTGAAACCCAGATGATGTCATGTCTTTGGAAGCCTCTGGTTTATTGACATTTGAGTTCATTAGAGACACACCTGTGGATGCATTTGAAGACACACCTGAAACACACTGTTTCTTTGTGTAACATCGTTGGAAAGTCAAAACAAATCAGCCAAGATATCAGGAAGAGAATTGGACTTGCACAAGTATGGTTCATCCTTGGGTGCAATTTTCAGATGCCTGAAGGTGCCACATTTATCTGTTCAAACAATCAAGCTAGTAAGAGTGTGTCATTATCCACAGTGAAATGAGTACTGTCCCGATATGGGCTGAAAAGTCACTCTGTCAGGAAGAAGCCATTACTCCAAAAGAACCGTAAAAAAGCCATATTACAGATTTGCAAATGGACACTGACATCAGCCAGGAAGCTAGAGTTTGGGAGCAAATGGGTCTTCCAAATGGACAGTGTAACCAGTTTGGCAGTAGGCTTCAGGTCAAAGTGGCTTAAGGATAACAAAGTCAGTGTTTTGGAGTGGCCATCATAAAGCCCTGATCTCAATCCTATTGAAAATTAATGGGCGGACTTGAAAAGGCATGTGCAAACAAGGCAGCAAACTTGGCATGAATGACCCAAGTCACACGGTTTAAAGGTAATGATACTAAATACTAATGAAATGTGCGTAAAGTAATGAAAAATTGTCAAAAAAATCCAATCTCCCATTATTTTGACATTTAGCAAATAGAATAAATTTTGGTAATCCTAATTCACCTAAAACAGGGAAAGTTTAGTCTGATTTCACGTCAGAAAAAAAAGCCTGCGTGTCTTTTTATAGTGTATGTAAACTTCTAGTCTCAAGTGTACGTCCACAGCACCCACTGCACCACACTCTCCTGCACTCTTCCCTCCACACTCACACTTCCAGGCTGTTCTCAATATGGTGAATGTTCCTTCCTTGTGCCTTAGGTCCCAGAGCAGGTCAAGATCATCCCGGTCTCGGTCTGGATCCAGGTCTCGCTCACGGTCCCCCGCGAAACGCAGAGGAACTGCCAAGTCACCACCGTAAGACCCACTCCTCACTTTAAACTAGTTTAATCATGTTTCAGTAGTTCTTTCTCCAAATATATTTTTTGCTTTTATTTGAATTATTTTATATATGTACAACTGACTGCCAGTGCAGTGCGATTTGGGACTCACGCTGGTCCCACAAGATTTAGACAGTCATTGAAATCTATACGTCCTGCCACACTGACCTTGGCATGCGAGTACGGGTCCGGGCAAGGTGCAGGGCTGCGGAAAGAATCTGTAAGAAGTCTATTTTTCCAGGATACCACAGCAGTCTGATGCAGTTTTCAGGTCATTAAATGTGTGTTATTGCGTGAATCCATTTGAAACTGTGTTGCTTTGGTCAAATACGCACCACAGTTGTCGTGGCTGGTGTAACAGGCAATCTACCGCTCAAAGTATGTACCGGCCCCGCCTTGCAGTCAGTATAAATCCAGCGTAAAAATGTAATTAGAATACTTATCCATTTTGCATTTACTCTAACCACCTTTTGGACCCAACAGTATGTACTAACTATCCTGTGTCCCTTCTCTCTGTCCTCTATATAATCTTTCTGTCTTCTGTCCCTTATCTCTGTCCTTTATACCCCTGTCTCTTCTTTGTTCCTCCGGGCCCATCCTTTCTGTCCCATGTCCATAGCCCCGTGCCCTCTCTGGGAGGCCTGCCCCCCAAACTGGCTGTAGACTCAAGGCTCGGAGAGGAAAACAAGGGCCACCAGCTGCTAATGAAAATGGGTATGTTTCTCCATTCATTTTGGCCTTTCCTCACTGCTTTTAGCTTGTCGCCACCTGCTTGTCTCCATGGAGACATTGCTTTGCTGTGAGTACAATGGTAAGGCATTAAACATATCTACCTGGCTTTTTTTTCAGTTGCAGGTGTTTTAATTACTAAAAAATAACTTAAAAGCATGAAAAAATATCCATCAAATTTCTTTCACTTTAGCCGGTACCAGGTCACAGAGACAGCAGTTTAAGCAGGGATGCCCAGACTTCCCTCTCCACACATACTTCTTTCAGGTCTTCCTTAGGGGATCCCGAGGCATTCCCTGGCCAGCCGAGAGACCTAGCATAGTCCCTCCAGCATGTCCTGGGTCTTCTCTGGGGCCTCCACCCAGTGGGACATGCCCGAAACACCACCCCAGGGAGGCATCCAGGAGGGAGATCTGTCACTAACTATAACTGGTGACATAACATGCTTGTGTCCATAGGGATGGATATAAAACCATACTGTGGAACATTTTAGGCAAAGCAAATAACTACATGGAAACAAGCAGGTGGCAGATCCTCCACCAGAGAAGTTACATAGTGCATGTACTTAAATGAATACTGAAGATGTATTTGGGCATAATGACTTTAAGATTTTCTCAGTCATCCTGTCACTGTAACTAGGTTGGCGTCAATAGGAAGGGCATCTGCCTTAAAAATGTGCCAAGTGCATATAGTTAAATACTTCATAATGGTTGGGACTGGATTTCTTGAGCCTGAATAATAAATCCCAAGCCCAGACAATGATCCCTCTTTGTTCCTGCTGTGGTCTTAACAGTGGAGAATTGTAACTGACTCACATGTTATGTTGTTGTGTGCTGTAGGCTGGAGCGGCTCCGGGGGGCTGGGAGCCAAAGAGCAGGGCATCCAGGACCCCATCAAGGGAGGAGACGTGCGTGACAAGTGGGACCAATACAAGGGTGTGGGCGTGTCCCTGGATGACCCTTACGAGAACTACAGGAGGAACAAGAGCTACAACTTTGTGGCCCGCATGAAGGCCCGAGAAGAAGGTGCCAGCTCTGATTAATTCTAGTCCCAGGTTCTGTGTTGGAGTGGAGGATGTCAATACTATATTCTAGTATCCAAAAGGAAATCTACTTACATACTGAATCTAAATGTTGAAACTACCAATTCTGTATTGGTGCCCATTATTTAATTCAGCAAATACAGAAACTCACCTTGGCAGGCTTAATTATGCAAAATAGATTTTTTTGGAACGTTCTACCATGTTATAATGTTGTTACCTCATCAAAATCATCCCTGAAGAGGTATTATGTCATCCATGCATGTTTGAGTAATCTAGCAATCTCTGGTTGGCTTGCTTGTGGTTAGCAGTACAATCCTGTTCAAGGCTTAGCCCACAAGCCTATGTCACCCAAACTCACATGAACATAAAAATAAAAATAAAAATAATAATGCATTTTATTTATAAGCACCTTTAAAAACACCCAAGGACACTGAATAAGATAAAAATTAGATAAAAACATACAAATACAATAAAACATGACAAAAAAACTGATTGATAAAAGATGTGTGATTGGTTACGAGAGGTAGGACACTCTAAACAGGTGAGTTTTGAGTCTGGATTTGAAAAGTGGAAGAGAGTCTAAGTTGCGGAGATCAGGAGGGAGAGAGTTCCAGAGCTGGGGGGCAGAGCGACTGAAAGCCCTGTCCCTCATGGTCACAAGTCGGGCAGAGGGTACAGTGAGCTGGAGAGTGCGGGGAGGAGCAGGAATGTGGAGGAGGTCAGATATGTATGAAGGGGCTAGGTTGTGTATTGCTTTGAAGGTGGTAATTAGTATTTTGAAGTTAATTCTCTGTTTTATGGGGAGCCAGTGGAGTTGTTGTAGGACGGGGGTGATGTGGTGGATAGTGGGGGTCCGTGTTATGACGCGGGCTGCAGAGTTCTGAAGGAGCTGCAGTTTCTGGAGGGATTTATTGGGATTTATTTACATGAAATACACTACAACTTCTCAAACCTGATGCAATATGCAGTCTTTTCATGAGCGGGATATATGCTGATCGTGTTGTAACAGTGCTGTATAGCAAGTGTTAATTTGTTGTTTTCTGCAAATATAGCAATTTCATAATATTAAAAGGTAACATGGTGATCGAAATATGTTTTATTAACAGTGAAAAACACCATAGAGGTGTAATACCTGAATACCATACCATATGAAAAGTTTTTATGTTTTTCCAGTTAGCACTTCCTTTGGTTTGGTGGGATAGTACTTGTAGTAAATATTTCCCATAGTTTTACATCAGTCAGGTGGCGGTTTATGACAACTAATGCCAAATAATAACTATTAGGAACACTTCGCAAAGTTTTTTTTGTAGCAAATTCATATTACATAATACATAATTCTGTTTTTGAAATGGGTAATTCAGTGTTTCCCTACCAGGGATTTCTTTGAATAGAATTTTTTTTTTTTTTTTTGTAGTTAATTTTACACATTGTTAGAATGGTCCAAAATTCTCAAACAAGCTATTAAAACAAGAAAATATAATTGTATTTACCTACCACTCGTGTGTCATAATTTTTTTTTTTTTTTCTTTTGCAGTGAATCGAGAACCCCCAGAGGCTCCACCCACAGACTGATGACATCCCCACATTTTGTTGAAGTCCTTTTGTCTTTGTATTTTTTTTTTACTGTAATAAGTTTTAGATATACTTGTTTCTGAATAATGCTTCATATTGTCACCATCCAACATAAATAAAGTCTGTGAGTGCCTTCTGGCTGTACTTCTCTTTTTGTCATAGTGCTTCTCTTTTCTCATGGTTGATTTTTAAGGCTGCATGAGCGATTGGGAGTGTTTACAGCATATGTCTCCTGTTCATTAATACTGTCACAACTGAACACATTCTAACTGACCTGATTCATAGTGAAAATTCTTTATGGAAATAATGGATAACTATACACAGATTGTAACACATGATGGGAAGGAGGTTTAATTGCAAACATGGTGCAGTTCATAAATTCAGTTGCTCTACTTTAGATTATTTCAATGGTTATTTAATATTAATGGAAGTGTAATATTAAGAGATTAGACAATTTGTGTTTATTGTGTGTTATTACACTAGTTTAGAACTTGTCTTCTGTCTGATAATTAACAGCTAATACATGTTGCATCTAAAAAAGTTACTCGACTACTTTACATGCAACTGCAACATGCAGCTTATTGGACATTTTGCAATGCGTTATTCATTCAGTCCAGACCTCGTGATGAGAAACTGTTAGTGTAGTCATAGCTGCCTTGCAATACACCGAAGAGAGGCTGCCTCTCTGCGCAATCCCCCCCACCAACACTCTTACACCACATATAAGATTTAAGGTCATAATGGCAAAGTTTGCACTTAGACTCACTGCCTGTCCAAAATGTTACGCCCGCAAAATGTTTCGGCATGTCCCGGGACAGGGTGGTGCTATGGGGACGTGCCTATTCCTGTCGTTTCAGGGTTGCCACGGAGACGGCTCGCGCTGCTCCGTTACTATGGTGACGGCCAACAGACTGAGGTACTTTCTTGCACAGGAAACTAACGGAAAGTCGAAAGAAAAAAAAAACTGCTTCTTACTTCGGTACAGAGTTGTGTAGATCAGCCGGGGCCATGTACGATGATCTCCGCATCGAGTGGATCCGCCGCTGCGTGTGCACCTGCTTCCACCTGCCCGGCAGACCCAACAGCTTCGACCGGCTCATGCAGCTAGACGACGGGGAGCCGCAGCGGACAGTCAGCCGTTTCCTCAACCGCGTGACCGAGGAGCAGACACCCTCATGTCTGCTATTTTTCAAGAGTGTGCGGGAGGAGGAGGTGGAAGTCCGGATTCCCATCGGTGAGAAAAAGTTTCCCATCTGAGAAAAAGTTTATTATCTGAAAATAGGTTTAAAAAAAATGTCACAAAATTACACCTTTGTGAAAGTTGTAGGTGCCCTGGCTGTCAGCCGAACATGAGCAGTTTGTGATTACATTGCGCTCTAAGAGAAAAATCCTTTCTGGGCAGGAGGGATTTTTTCACTGTAGTACCAATGGGTGGCCACTAATCCAACTCGAGACAGCTCTAAATTAGTAATACCCTATGCTGTTATGTCAATAGATCCATGGTATAGACTGCCCAAGATATGCAAGGCTAGCCTGCTAATAGTAGCTGTCGAACATGCAGCTTATGGAATATAATAGCAGGGTGTCTGGCACAGATATATAGATGGATGTGAGGGCAGATATGTTTTATTACTTGTACATTGTCTTGCTCAGTGTGCTATGGCAAACCATTTGTGTGTATGTGTGCTGCTTGTGTAGTTTCAGAGGAAGCTGAGCAGACCGAGCAGAAGGATGCTGATGGTTCGGAGACTGAGGAGCAAGAGGAGAGTGAGGCCGACCCTGTCCTCAGCTATGTAAGAAAGCCACATTTCTGCTCTGAGCATCTGTAAGGGACCAAACAAGGGCAGACAACCAGAGATGGAGTGACTTTTAAGTAGACTTGCGCCTTTAATCACATTTTAATCAAGTTGGAGATTCAATGATTTCTATGACCAACTTGGGTGTTTTTTATGCAGAGGTCTACAGCATATATGGTTTGGAGCAGACATAAGACTTTGGAGGAAGAAATCTGACTATTTTTGGCACTGAAGTGTATGGTTTATGCTCAGGAAATTCCTATTGACACACATGTATGTTTGTTTGAGATAAGATATTTATGTTTGTTTGAGATCAGACCAGATCAAATCTAAACACAAATTCAAAACAATCAATATGAAGAAATTCACTATTTATCATAGTGTGCAGCAGTTTAAAGGAATTGTATGTAGTCTGTTTTCAAAAAGGTTTTACAGTCACAACTGAACCAGGGTTGCCAGTGCTTTAACCTGATGTTAGAGGACACATACAAGTTTTGCTCATTCTCATTATATGGACAACGTACACTGCAGTAGCAGAGGCACTGATTAGCTCTTGCCTGCTGGGGAGGAGCTGAGAGCATAGGCCCCGGATATGGACATCCAGGTAGAGGGGCCACACGGGCCAGATCATAAGACTTTTCAGAGGATACTTGAGCAGCTTTTGGAGCACGATGAGCTACTCCCTGGCCTCCAAAAGTTCTTAGTAGTGGTCAACACCAACCTCCATCAACTGCAATTTCAAGGTTTGTCTTTGGGATGCTCTGTAGTAGAACAACAGATCAAATCTTGGTATGGTAATGGTAGGTAAGGAATTTGCATTAACAATAACTGAGGATATAACTGGAGCTTGACAAAAGACTTCATGACCATAGCATTAGTGCTAACTTGCATACGTAAATTTGTATCTTAGTTAGCTCTGTCAGCTCATCTTATGCTTCTACTCCACAAATCCTGCCTTTGTCATGACTAGTGTTTTTAGCTTCTGCAGAGTCTCCACAGGCAGAGGATCATATGAAACTATAGTGTATCTGTAGATCATTATTTGACAGTTTGTTCATTATAAACCAGAACATTGGTCAAAAACCACTTCATAGAAACATGTTTATGCAATTACAGCCCAAACAGTTCAACAGTTCAAACCAACTGGATTTCAGCATTGAAACTGGCAACCTAAACGAAAGACTTATGTGACGCTCATTCTGCTTTCTGATTGGATAATCAACAAAACACCATATTATAACATTAACAACTTGGCCATCATGTCATCAAATTCACAAGCTAGCATTAGCCAGCTGCAGTTTTTCATTTAATCACACTCACCTTTCATATTTAACACCTTAACAGGAGAACCGGTGTTCACGTGGATCACAGGATCCATAAAATGTTTTGTTCATTACCAGGACCAAGCAGTAAACTACCTCTATAGACATAGAATGTGCCGGCTCCTATAGTGTTGTGACACAGGATCAGCTCTTGTCTCTGATGCGTTTCAGAGAACGGAGCTGCAGGTGGTCTACCACACGGAGCTGCAGCTGGACATAGACCACTTTCCCCCAAACTACAGTCCGAACACACTCCGAACTTTCTACTTCTTACGCACTACAAATGGTGAGATCTTTTCAACATAAACTGTGCTGCCAGGACAGGTATTTTAAGTTACTCCTTGTGTGTTGTGTTCAGAAATAGTGGTGGAGCCTCGAGACATGGAGGAAGCCTGCACAGTGCTGCCCACACTCTTTGAAATGGGCCTGATGAACAGACCTCCTCTGGTCATGTTGAGGGACAAGCTCACACATGTGTGTAGTCTGAAGCCTGCTCTAGCACAGTCTGTGGTGGTGTTTAAGCATGGATGTGTCCCCAGGTGTTCCTGCCATCTCTGGCTTGGCAGCAGAGGTGTGCTGCTGGGGAGGAGCTGAGAGCAGAGGCTCCGGGTTTGGAGATCCAGGTAGAGGGAGCAGAGGGGCCAGAGGGGTCAGATCATAAGACTTCTCAGAGCATACCTGAGCAGCTTTTGGAACGCGATGAGCTGCTTCACCGCCTCCAAAAGTTCTTAGGACTGGTCAACACCAACCTCCATCAACTGCAGATTCAAGGTTTGTCTTTAGGATGCTCTGTAGTAGAACAATAGTGTGGTGATGGTAGGTAAGAAAGGGCAATATGGCTTAAAATGTATATTACAATATAAGAAAGAGGATATTTACATTGACAATAACTGAGGATATAACTGGTGCCCAACAAAAGACTTCATGACCATAGCATTAATGCTAACATAAATCTGTATCTTAGTTCTGTCAGCTACACTTCAGTGCTCAACTTTTTGAATTACAGTTCAAAACTGCAGAGATGAGAGACCCCACCTCTTCATAAGAGTTTTTCCACCATAACAAGCAGTAGGCTTCAAGACGTGTTTAATTTTTCAGAAATGGCTATGTTCAATTGCCATTCAATTGAACACTACATGTGTGACCCAGAGTCAATACAGTGAAGTAGATAGGTGAAAATAGCAATTTTTCAGAGCACTCAAGTTTTGGATGCAAGATACATACAGTATTACTTAAAGACAAATCAATCAAAACCCAACTTTGAGTAAACTAATAATGAGGGAACACTGGTATAACATGTTTAAAAGCTCACAAAAGTGGATTTGACATATATTTCCCCTTTAAGTAAACAGATACACTATGTCTCTGAAGTGTCTCATTTCTCACTCATTATCTCTGCTGTGTAGATGAGATGCAGAAGCTGCATGTGCCTGACCTGGACCTGGATCAGGACACGGAGGCGCTGTTGTGTAACACTGAGCTGCTGGACGAGCTGGAGCAGTGTCTGATGAACTGGCAAACTCAAATCACTGTGGTGATCGAGGAGCAGCAGAGCAAGAAGCCACAGGTTCCACTGCACTGCACTGTCATCATTTTTAGTTCACTAAAATATCATATTTTTATTGGGTATATTAAACTATTGATACTTTGCAGTTGATGTCATCAACATTCCCTGGGGGTGTGATGCTAACTGTGGACACTGCTCTGCCTGAATCTCTGTTGCTCTCTTGCAAATGCTCTTGTGCCCCCCATCTGTTATAGAATCTGAAACAACCAATCATTGCATATAAGTCAGTTGTTATGGGCTATTACACTTCTATGGGGTATGAATTGTAAACACATAACATTTAGATCATCATCTTATTATTATCACCACATTTTATTATTTTAGCAAAAGAAAAATATAAAATCTGTCAACTGGACAAAACGTAGGAGTGAAGGCGTTTCACTGTGTATCCAAGTCGCTTCTTCTGTTCTGGTCAGATTATTAGTGGACATTGCCTTATATCTATCTAAAGGGAGGAGCTAACTACACTGAAATTAAACACCTATTGTTTAGACTTTCTGTTTGTAGGCTAGGTCTATTGTGCTACCCTAAATGTGCACTGTGCCTGAGTCCTACTTAGCACAGTCATTGAAGCTCCTAATGACTGATTTCACACCTATTAGCATCCTGGCTAGCCATATTGTTTTCTTTATTTTGCTTTGGGTCTGAGGAAGGAGTTACAGATAGTTATAGTTGTGAAATCTCTCATTAGGAACATATTCACTCCTACAATGTTTTGTCCAATTGACAGATTTAATGGGTAATGTAGACTTGTGGGCTGAGCATTGTACAGGATCATGCTGGAGGACTTGAGTAGTGCCCAGGAGAGATTGTTAGATTACTCAAACATGCACGGATGACATATAAAATCAATTCAGGCATGTTTTAATGCATTGTAATATGCTAGAAAACTCCAGAAAGTTGATTTTAGAAATCCTGCTCCTTGTTTACAGGCTCCTGGGCCCTTAGCGGAGATTGTCTTCTGGCAGGAGCGCGCGTCTATCCTGAGCGCGCTGAGTGAGCAGGTGAAACAGCCGGCTGTGAGGAGGGTCCTTGATGTGATGGGCTGTTCTCAGAGTGGGACCATGCGCACCCTAGAGGCCACCTTGGCCGAGCTGCACAAGTATCGGGTGGAGGCAGATGAGAACCTCTGCTTTGTGAGCACGCTGGAGAGACACTTTATGGTCAGTCTGCTGGATGTCCGTCAAAGGGTTGATTTATTCCTCTTTCTGCAGTACATGTTAGCCTGGGATCCAGACTAGAGCTGCAACTAATGTTGTTGCATGTACTATTGTAGGGTTGCAACTAATGATTGTTTTAGTAGTAGACTAGTCCTCAAATAATGTTTAGAATAATCATTTAGTCAAACTATTATTTCTTTTGTACACTATAGTGTCGTCAAATTGTTTTGATACTAAAATGTCAAACTCAATTTTGATACTAAGGAATAGGCTCGATACTCAATACCGATTCTGATAGTAAAAGGCTTTTACTATGGATCAGACCTGGACGACTGAGGGTTTACACGGATACTGATTCTGATATCAAAATGATAATAAAAACACTCTTTATTTAGACAATAGAATGTTAATTTCATAGTACTTTCCTTTATATTACCATGTGGCCTTATATCGCTTTAAACCCTCAATTGTCAGGTAGGTTCCATCATGGTCCATGGCTTATACTAGTGTATGTAGTCTTTTACTTGTTCTGATACAGCTCAAGATCATTCTAAAGCTATTCAGGAAAGGTTCATTTCTTCCAGTGAATGTGATTTTTTTAATATCAAAATACCTACTCAAAGTATCTAGTATCAGAGTATCTTGTTTCAATACATTATTCAATACGTTTAGTGTCAAAATGTGATTTTGGATACTTTTGGCAACCCTAGTACACTGTCCAGACAACGATTACGATGACCAAAATATCACTAACAATATTTTTTGGGGTTGACTTCATCACAGTTCGGTTAATCATTTCAACCCTAATCCAGATGATGCTCTCTATATATTCTATATTCCTCCCACGGCATCTCAGGCCAATTTGTTTTTTGTATTAATTAGTGAAAAAGGAAAGACATGTCAATGCTCAGTGTGTGGAGCTGTGTTGCTGTTTCATAATGTATTTTTGTCTGTCTTGAAGTGTGAGAGTATTATGAAAAGTGTAATGTATTCTTATGATGTGATAGAACCTGGCTACGGGGAAGAGCCTGGCTGTGGTGCTGGAGACTCTGCCCCCTCTGATGAGCAGTCTGGGCACCGTGTGGATCATTTCCTGTCACTACAATACAAGCGAGCGCATGGTGCCTCTGATGGAGCGCATCGCCTGGCAGCTGTGTGAGCGCGTGCGCCAGACTGTGCGCGTGCAGCAGCTTTTCACGTGTGTGCGCCTTGGTCTAGTGCAAACAGTCTTTTTTTAATTTTAAACATGTCCAGAAGAATTGACAAAAAGATTGAAATATGACAAACTAATATAAGAATCACACTTCAGCACATGTTTGTATAGATGGTTTGTTTATTTTCATGGTACTTCAAAAATTGCAGCCTTTGTGATTTGCTAATTCAGTCCGTTCAAATTTCAAATTTTGATTCAGTTGCAATTAATCTTGTAGCCCTGATTCAAAATAAAATGGCCTGGACACATAGGAGCTTGCATTGTTTTAAGAGGTAACTAAAACCCTCTGCTTCTATGGTAACTTTAAGGCTTTAAGACCTACGTTGTAAATAGAGCTACATTACTAAAAGCCATAACCCTCATCATTGCTGTGATCCTCCCAGGCAGAGGAGAGACATCGCCATGGCACTGGTGTGGGATGCGAAGCAGGTGCTGGACCAATGGAAGCGCTCATACTTCGAGATGCGTGCGGACATCGAGGATCTTGGCCGAGTGCGACGCTGGGAATTCGACAGGAAGAGACTGTTTGAGCACACAGACTACATGGCCTCTGTTTGTCAGGACCTGTACAACGTCCTCCAGGTGCCACAACCACTGCACTAGAGCACACTAAAAAGTCATCCTTGAATTGATCAGAGTGCAATGACAACAATGGCCAACACGTTCTGACACGTTTTGTGAAATGTGAAAATTTGCCTATTCAGTTGACATTGATTGCTTGGTAATGGTTTCCTCTCAACATCCTCTTGACACGTTGGTATAATGTCAAATATTCAATCTTTACTAAAACTACAGTTGAGCTACAATTAAAGGTGCACGAAAATTCAAACAATAACAACTCTCAGGGGAGATTTTTGTGCACCTTTCTGCATGACCATTAGGGACCAATGTTCTAATTTCCTGTCCATGCCCCCTTCAGTATGATAATGAATGATCCACATCTTATGTGGTCCCTCTAGATTAATACCTCCTCCCTATGCATTATTCAGTCACTGGTTATACTGATGACTTCTTACCAGTGAGGAGCAGTCAGGTGTAGCAGGTAGGGGAGGGGCAGGTGAGTAAGAGCAGACACAGCTGGACAACCTGAGATACTGCCGTACAGCACTCAGGGACCATCTCCAGATCTTGAGCTAGTCTTGGTCAGGACTACCTTAGGTGTTGGATTTGACCTAATGTTCCACTCAGACACAGAAGAATCCCACCTCTGCATAGAAACCCTGAACCTTCTTGCTATATGACCACCATGTGTGCAGTTCTGGAGACGCATTGGAGACGCATTGACTGTCTACCAAATGTGTCCTGGTAAAAAAACAAGAAAACTAGTAGTACGCAGCCACCATGCACAAGTCACTTTGGTTTACATCCAAATAATTCTTTCTTCTTTCCTATATAGTAATTTCATTTAACACATATTCTACAGTTGTGCAGACTTCTATGGATAGCCCATTGAGCGAAACAGAGGATAAAACTTGTTCACTACATGGTCACTAACTTTGTAGGTGAAGGGTATGAAACCTTCTTGATATTATTTTCATGAGATGAGCTGGTGGGGACCCTCCAACAGAAAACTTACATACTGGACCTTTAAAATAAGAACCTTCATGATAAAACATAACACTGCTGATGCTTCAGTCACTTACAGTTTACAGCTGAATGTTAAGTGTGATTTCTTTCATAACTTAGGATAACTACTGTGGGGAAAAAAAGTATTTAGTCAACCACCAATTGTGCCAGTTTTCCCATTTAAAAAGATGAGAGAGGCCTGTAATTTTCATCATAGGTTCACTTCAACTATGAGAGACAGAATGTGAGGAGGGAATCCAGGAAATCACATTGTAGGATTTTTTATGAATTAACTGGTAAATTCCTTGGTAAAATAAGTATTTGGTCATCTACAAACAAGCAAGATTTCTGGCTCTCACAGACCCGTAAGTTCTTCTTTAAGAGACTCCTCTGTCCTCCACTCATTACCTGTATTAATGGAATCTATTTGAACTCATTATCAGTATAAAAGACACCTGTCAGCGACTTCAAACAGTCAGACTCCAAACTCCACTATGGCCAAGACCAAAGAGCTGTCAAAGGACACCAGAAACAAAATTGTAGACCTGCACCAGGCTGGGAAGACTGAATCTGCAATAGGTAAGCAGCTGGGTGTGAAGAAATCAACTGTGGGAGCAATTACTATAAAATGGAAGACATACAAGACCACTGATAATCTCTCTCAATCTGAGGCTCCACGCAAGATCTCACCCTGTGGGGTCAAAATGATCACAAGAACGGTGAATAAAAATCCCAGAACCACACAGGGGGACCTAGTGAATGACCTGCAGAGAGCTGGGACCAAAGCAACAAAGGCTACCATCAGTAACACGCTACGTCACCAGGAACTCAGATCCTGCAGTGCCAGACGTGTCCCCCTGCTTAAGCCAGTACATGTCCAGGCCCATTTGAAGTTTGCCAGAGAGCATTTGGATAATCCAAAAGAGGATTGGGAGAATGCTATATGGTCAGATGAAACCAAAGTAGAACTTTTTGCTAAAAACTCAGCATTCTTTCTCCTCCAAACACAACCTGTTGAGTTGCATCCAAAGAACACCATACCTACTGTGAAGCATGGGGGTGGAACATCATGCTTTGGGGCTGTTTTTCTACAAAGGGACCAGGACCACTGATCCATTTAAAGGAAAGAATGACTGGGGTGATGTATCATGAAATTCTAAGTGAAAACCGCCTTCCATCAGCAAGGGCATTGAAGATGAAACGTGGCTGGGTCTATCATTTTCCAGATCTCAACCCCATAGTTATGTGTGGTGGCATTTTACATCTTGCCATAGGGACTGCAGTTGGAAACTAGCTGTATAGCTAATACTGGCGCATTTACAGAAATGTTGATTAATGTGCATTGTCCCTATTCAAATAAACTAATAAACCTAGAAAATCTTAAGAGGTAGTTGAAAATCTGTGTTGGCCAGCGACAGCCCAAAAACATCACTGCTCTAGAGCAGTGGTCCCCAACCTTTTTTGCACCACGGACCGGAATAATGTAGGTTTTATTTTCACAGACTGGCCTTCTATGCGTGGCAGATAAATATGGCAAAAATGCAAAAGTGCATAAAAAATACAACTCACCATACTGCTGCATCAGTGGGAGCCCTGCACTTGTTTCTTCTTTCCTTCTTGCTCATGTTTGTTTCTTTCAAAAAAGTCTAAACTCTCTTATCTTTTAATCCCGGGTGCTTAGTCTCAATGTGCCAAAGCAGTGTCGAAGGTTTCATGGTCTCATTTGCTTTTCCCCACATATTACGCAGAGCGGACTCTGCGCGTGAGAGTCACCTGTAGCGACAAACCCATATTTTAAGTAGGACTCCTGGTATTGTCTGTTAAATTTAGCTTTCTTTTTCTTGGAGGTTGTAGGCTCCTCTTCTGGCTCCTCAATTTGCCTTTTCTCCTTTGTTAAAAAGCTCTCCAAAGACTTTTGTTTTGGCTTATTTTCACTCGATTGTGGCTCTACTTTTGGGCGACGTGTCCAATGAGTTATACGTGATACGTCATCGCGGAGGACAAGAGCAGATAATATACTTGCCACTACATCAAATTGATTTCTGTGGCGATTTCCTCTCAGGATTTTCATTATATATCTAGGGACAAGCTTATTAGCGCATCATGAGGGACGGGTGAAAGTTACGTCGGAGAACATACGGTCGCTGATAAATTATTTACTGTTTTTGTGTGGCCCGGTAGCAAATGCGTAACGGACCGGTACCGGACCTCGGCCCGGTGGTTGGGGACCACTGCTCTAGAGGAGATCTGCATGGAGGAAAGGGCCAAACTACCAGCAACAGTGTGAAAACCTTGTGGAGACTTACAGAAAACATTTAACCTCTGTCATTGCCAACAAAGGGTATATAACAAAGTATTGAGATGAACTTTAGTTGTTGACCAAATACTTATTTTACAACATAATTTGCAAATAAATTCTTTAAAAATCAGACAATGTGATTTTCTGGATTTTTTTTCTCATTTTGTCTCTCATAGTTGAAGTGTACCTATGATGAAAATTACAGACCTCTCTCATCTTTTTAAGTGGGAGAACGTACACAATTGGTGGCTGAATAAATACCTTTTTGCCCCACTGTAAATGTATTAATTTCATGTAGGCTCACAATCTTAAGCATGTATTCTTCTGCTCTGCCTGCTGCTGTTCTGTCCCCTTCTCTGTCTAATAACCTACATGACAAGTAGCCTAAATATAGGTCTAATATTTAGTCATATTGCAGACAGGAAAACATGAATGAAACAACAAGAAAATGCTGCATAGCCGTTATTTATCTCTAATCAGACTCATGATAAATAATCAGCTGTATTTAATATCACAAGCATACTGCACCTTTTCAAAAGTGTGTGTGTGTGGGGGGGGGGAGTATGCCTTCTTAATGAATGGGCATGACACCCATGTGCAGGTTTTACAGGACTTCTACAACATCTTTGGTCTGGAGTTGAAGAGCGTGACTGGAGACCCCAAACGGATTGACGAAGTTCTGAGCTGCGTGGACGGCCTGGTGCTGCCTATGCAGGACCTGACCTTTGACCCCTTCAGCATCTCCAAGATGACCAGCTGGAAGACTATCATGCAAGAGTTTGATGTCACTGTAAAGGTGAGACCACACTATGTAACTTTTTAGATAGAAATAGACCATCATAAAAGCTTTTTTTTTTTTTTTTCCGTTGGGTTTATTGCACAGAAAAACATGTGTTCTTACTGTGATCTCCTCAAACTGAAGTCTTATTTGGCTTGATTGTTTCCATAAAAATGTTGTTCCTTTTGCTATAATGTCCCAGTATGGCATAAAGCATACCTAAAAAGTGAAAAACAGAACTAGTTCATTTTGAACGGTTTGCAATGGCCCATAATTATTATACTGGCATTGTAGAACCCTGTTTCTATACTCCAGGAGTTAAACACCTCTACACAGTAAGTCACTGACGCCAGGATAGGTTTAGACTGTTCTTCACATGGCAGGTGTGAAACTGTAATAACACAATACAGCATACATTAGCTTGAAAAGAAATATGGCAAGTAACAAATATTCTAACCCAAATGCACGCTAGTAACTCAACATAAATTAGCATGTAAATTAGCTTGTAAATAGTAATTTTTTTGTACACTTTAACTGCTTAAACACAAATTATTTATGAATACCTTTAGGTTTTTAGACTTATAGGGAATGCCTTCCATAAACTTATTACAGAGTAATTAACACATGTCAGCCAGCGGAGACCTTTCTTCTATGTCACATGCACTACCGCACATGACCTGTAGGGACAACTTCTTGTTTTTATTAAAGGGCCAGAGCACTTGGCCGGACTAAAATAGACAATAGACAAAATACACTGGTCAGAGCAGTTATCCTAATAATTCACCATGATGCGTTTGTTGATACTTTGCAGCTGATGTCATCAACATTCCCTGGGGGTATGATGCTAATGTAGGCATTGCGCTATCTGAGGCTTTTTTAGACTTTAATCTGAGCTTTGGTTTAATACTCTTTGACTAGAAAGAGCTGGTTTAGTTGGAACTACAAATGATGACCTTAAAGACCTCAAAAACTGCTTATACCGTATATCTGTCCTGGAGCAAGACAATTTTTAACTCCTTGTTTTCAGGAGATTGAAGGAGAAGGCATCCACTTTATAGACCAATCCTTCAAGAAGCTGCGCTCCTCAGCCACTGCCTTCGACATGCTGCTCAAGTTCAAGCACTTAGGAACCCGAGAGGCCATCAACAGTCACCTCCTCCGCAAGTTCACCGACATCCTGGCACAGTACTGCAAAGAGGTACACAAGCACACCCACTACTGCTCCCTGCTTTGGGTGAGGGCATGGCAGCTGGGCGTGCACTGGAACTGGAGTTTTCATTTTCTGTGTGTATGAATGGGTTTATAAATGTGCAGTAGGGTAATCTTCCATCTTCTTGAGTCCTGGCAAAAAGTGAGCTGTTAATTAATATAAATCTGTCTATGGCTGATCAAATCTACATAAGTATATATCATATTCTTGGACCGTACTATGTCTATAGCACCTACCTGGACAACTGGGGGATTACACAGATATGACGCCACATGTTTAGACCTTTACAAATAGCTCTTAGTTTAGTTTACCTTTCTGTCTCCTCTCCAAGAAGACATACAGTTGAAACCAGAAGTTAACATACAATGTATAATACACGTAGGCTTTTTTCTGTCTGACATGAAATCACACTAAACCTTTCCTGTTTTAGGGTAAGTGAAATTACCAAAATTATTTCTATTTGCTAAATCTAAATAGGAAGAGGAAGTTTTTTTTAAGACAATTTTTATTTACTTTCTTCAAAGTCAGAATTTTACATACATTTCATTATTATTTTGTACTATTGTCTGTGTAAACCATCAGTCCTCCAGGTCTGATCCATAGCAAATGACAAAATTTAAATCTATCAACTGGACAAAGAGTGAAGACGTTTTGCTGCTCATTCAAGCCGCTTCTTCAGTTCTGGTCAGATTGCTGGTGGCCATTGCCTTATATCTATCTGAACAGAGACTACACTGAAACTGTAAACAATATTATATACTATTGCTGTTAAACTGTATGACTTGGATCAAATGTTTTGGATATGCTTCCACAAGCTTCTCACACTACTTGGCAGGAATTTTGGCCCATTCCTTCTGACAGAACTGGTGTAGGCCGCCTTGCTCACCCATGCCTTTTCAAATCTGCCCATAAATTTTCAATAGGTTTGAAACAAGGGCTTTGTGATGCCTCTAAAGCATTGACTTTGTAATCCTTAAGCAACTTTGTAACCAGTTTGGAAGTATGCTTCAGGTCATTGTCCATTTGGAAGACCCATTTGCGACAAAGCTTTAGCTTCCTGGCTGATGTTTTGAGATGGGGCGTATTTCCACATAATGTTCTTTCCTTTATTTTGTGAAGTGCACCAATCTCTCTTGCAGCAAAACAACCCCACAAGATGATGCTGCCACCCCGATATTTCACACTTGGGATGGTGTTCTCAGGCTTGCAAGCTTCCCCTTTTTTCTTCCAAACAAACAGAAATGTTTGTTTCGTCAGACCACATGACATGTCTCAAAAAATTAAGGTCTTTGTCCTGTGTGCATTTGCAAACTAATTTATGTCTACTAAAAATACTATTCTGAGTGCCTTGAGAAGACAAAAAATACAGTTTCAGGAATGCAATTCAAAATCTTTCCACATATGTTCAGTCTTGATTTCATTTTCCATCTTTTGTGCTGTAGGTGGACACTATAAATGAGATCTTTGAATCGAACAGAGACAACCCAGAGCTGATTCTGATGGAGCCCCCGGTGGCAGGGGCCATCCGCTGGGCACGCTCCCTCATGCACCGCATCCAGAAGACCATCCTGCCCTTCCTCAAAGAGAGAGACATGATGAGCTGTGAGGAAGGCCAGCTGGTCAGTCCACATCAGTATTTCTATACAGGGAAGTAAGGGGGTGTTTAAGTAACAGTGGTGGAGGGTGTTAAATGTTCGCACACAAAGGTGTGCAGTTTGTCTCAATTGACTGTTATTGAGTGCTTTTACATGTGCTTGAGTATACTGGTTTGAGGTTTTTTAAGGTAATTTTCACACTGCCACTAATAAGGTTGACATAAAAGAACATTTGCTCCCAGAGCGGTGTGCTTGGGCCATTGTGAATCCAACAGTCACATTCTGGACCAAGTAAATGGTTGTTTTTTGTGTTTGTCCATGGAAACACATTATCTTGATTTCAGTATTCTGGCTAAGCCAGTATCCAGTCCAAATGATAGGCCTTTTGAAAACATATTATTTTGTCCAACCTTTGTTAACATTATGCTATATTCTGTAGCTGTTCAAATAGGGTCAAATAGGTGCTGGTAGGTATTTGCTTTATAGTTAAGGTCATACAAGAATTGAAATGATCATTTGAAGGTGTATGAATTAAAAACGCAGAGGAGCATGGGATAAGGAGGGCACCTGCTCATGACCTCAGAAGGTAGAACCAAGATCTTTAAATAAAGACCAACTGAATAGGCTTTTTTAAGTGGAAAAAACAGGACTCAAGGCATGTAAGATGTGTGCACTTTGTTTGTGCTCTCATGACTTGTAGTCATTAAGTGTGCTTTCTGTTCCAGGCTAAAGAGAAGTACACGGAGCTGGCCCTAAAGCTGAAGGAGTACCAGGCACAGAAGTATGAGACCTGGAAGGGAGAGGTCCAGAGCAGGCTGCCTCTGCTGCTCAAGAACCCTCTGCTCCAGGCCCATAGCCCAGCCAAGCCCCAGGAGGTGAGCCACAGACATACACATACGGGGTGTAAGGGAACACACCAGGAGCCCATTGTTTAAAATTATTCTGAATGTTGTTTTTTTTATTATGAGAGTTATAGGCATATCAATTATTACATCAGGGAGATGGTGTTGCTACTCCTTTTTGAATCCCCATGCTCCAAAATAAATATGCAACAGCAAAATTTTACAAAAAGATATATATCAATATTTAAATATCAGGCAGCAGAAAACCAGTTACAGATGGATAACCACAAACCACAAGTTAAGACCTTTACTACTATGTAAATACTTCACCAGAGGAAACGTCTTGTTTATAAATGTAGGCATTTGTGTCTTGAAGCTCAAATTCAAGACAGATAACTTTCCAGGCAGGTGGTGGACCTTCCATGTGAAAAGTTGAACAATATGTAAGATTCAGACTTTAAATACCATTAACCTTGACCTAACTATGTTCCTAGATACAAGTTAAACATCTTCAAACCAAGTATAGCTTTTACTGGTAACAAATGTATTGGTGATTTATTCTTGATTACAAAAACGCTGGATATGATGGCCAAGTTGTTTATGTTATAATTTGGTGTTTTGGTTCTCAAAATTATTATCCAGTCAAAAACTGGAATGAGCCTCACATGAGTCTCTCATTCGGGTTGCCAGTTTCAATGCTTAAATCCAGTTGATTTCAACCTAAAATGACTCTCTGATCTGAATCGTCACCACCTGAACCACAGCACCTGCAGCCAATCATTAATCAGTGCTACTGCAACCTCTGCAGCTCAGTGAGTGAATTCTGGACATTCTGAGCTTTCACATGAGGCATGGCCTCTCCATTTACTGAGAATGAGAAATGTTGTATGTGCCCTTTATCTGCAGGTTAAGGCACTGGCAACCCAGGTTCAGTTGTAATTGTAGTATCTTTTTAAAAACAGTAAGAGCTCAGGATATATACAGTTCCTTTAAGCTGGAGAACCCATAATAAATCTGAAACTACTGGGCTTATTCACATGAAATAAAAACTGACACAAAGTCTTATTTGTCTGTGCAACTGAACTAAGATTAAACCAATCCCATTCTTGTTGCTGGATGTGTTGTCAGGTTTCATTCGAGGCTGGCAACATTCTGCAGAGGAGTATTCGATTCTCGGTTAACTTTGCTACAGAAATCCGACAGATGGTGGCAGAGACCAACGACCTGGTGTCCATGGGCTACTCTGTGCCAGACCTGGTCAGGAACGTGGCTCTGCAGGAGGGCAAGTTCATGAGGTAACCAGGCGAGGGCAACATTGATGAAAAGAATTTTAATACTCAGAAATCAGAAATGTATTTTAATAGAGGTTATGCAGATAACATTACAAAATTCTGAATTTTTAGAATGAGTGGCAACATTATATGTAAAACACTTCTAAAATGTGAAAAAGCTGTCACAGTCTAATAACAAATATAAAAGTCTACCACACTGCTAAATAGGTATTTAGTTTGTAACTGACATCTAGTGGTAGAAAACCAGTTAACAGTTAAACAACAGGGACACTGCAACTACAACAACTACATATACCACTGATACAGACTTTGTGATGAGACACTGTTAAACTAAACCTTTCGCTCCTTAAACAATATGTTTCTGAGTCTGTGTGTTGAGGAGATTAATTGTTGTGGGGCGAAGTATCCTTTATCTCCCCCTATAGTTTGCTAACAAGCTAGCTAAGCTCTACACAATCAAAGCAACAGATATACTTCTTTTAGTTTGAATTTTGCCATATAAAGCTAACTTGAGCAGAGTCTTTGATCGTTTTCACATATGTTAGTGCGCTCTGTGGACCGACCCCAGTGCGCACTAGATTTAGTTCTATTATTTCACTTTTCGGTTGGCCTTGTTCCCTTGCAGTTAAAATCAAAACTTTACCTATGCTACACAAGTTTGTAGCCTTGCTTTCCCATTTCTTTTCAGGTCTGCACGTACATTTTCAATAGGATTTAGATTAGGGGTTTGTAATAGCCATTCCAAAACATCTACTTTGTTATCCTTAAGTCACTTTGTAACCAGTTTGCTTTAGGTCATTGTCCATTTGGAAGACCCTTCTGCACCCAAGCTTTAACTTCCTGGTTGATGTCTTGAGATGTTGCTTTTTCATGCATTACATTTCCACATAATGTTCTTTCCTCATGATGCCATCTATTTTGTGATGTGCTCCAGTCCCCCCTTTTTTCTCATCCATCCATTTTCTTCCGCTTATCCGGGGCCGAGAGACATAGTCCCTCCAGGGTGTCCAGGGTCTTCCCCGGGGCCTCCTCCTGGTGGGACATGCCCGGAACAGCTCCCTAGGGAGACGTCCAGGAGACATTCTGAGCAGATGCCCAAGCCACCTCAGCTGGTTCCTCTTGATGTGTAGGAGCAACGGCTCTACTCCGAGCACCTCCTGTGTGACTCAGCTCCTCACCCTATCCCTAAGGGTGCACCCAGCAACCCTGCAGAGGATACCCATTTCGGCCGCTTGTATCTGCGATCTTGTCCTTTCGGTCATTACCCAGAGCTCATAACCATAGTTGAGGGTAGGAACTTAGATTGACCGGTAAATCGATAAATTGGTAAATTCTTCACCACAACGGACCGATACAGCCACTGCATCACTGCAGACGCTGCACCGATCCGCCTGTCAATCTCACGCTCCATTCCTCCGTCACTCGTGAACAAGACCCCGAGATACTTGAACTCTTCCACTTGAGGCAAAGACTCTCCACCCACCCAAAGAGGAAAAGCCACATTTTTCCGGTCGAGAACCATGGCCTCGGATTTGGAGGAGCTGATTCTCATCAGCTCCTCCTCCTCAGCCTCAGCCTCCTCAGCCGCTTCACACTCAGCTGCAAACCATACTGCCGGAGCACCCCCCAAAGAACACCACAACGACACGGTCAAATGCCTTCAAATGCCACAAAACACATGTGGACCGGTTGGGCAAACTTCCATGAACCCTCGAGGACCCGATGGAGAGTACAGAGCTGGTCCAGTGTTCCACGACGGTACAAAAACCACACTGCTCCTCCTGGATCCGAGGTTCGACTATTGGTCGGATTCTCCTCTCCAGTACCCTGTACCTTACTGGGAAGGCTGAGGAGTGTGATTTCCCTGTAATTGGAACACACCTTCTGGTCCCTTTTCTTATACAGAGGGACCACCACCCCGGTCTGCCAGTCCCCCGCGACCCGGCCCCGGATAAGCGGAAGAAAATGGATGGATGGATGAATTGAAGTTTAATTCTGTCATGATGTCAGTTTTCCCTGTCCTCCCGTGCTCTCTCCCCCTCCCCTACCTGTGTGTCTGGAGCTGGGTGGAGTGCCTGACTCCTCCCGTGCACACCTGGGGTGCATCAGCCTAATCACCACCACCTGCTGCTGAGTACAAGAAGGCTTGGCAGTCTACACTCGGTGCCAGACCGTCCGCGTGTAAAACATTCCTGCCTCTACTCGCCCAGCTCCTGCCGCCACGTTCCAGTCCCGGTATCGCTTCCAGCTCGTCTTGTCTCCTGCTCGTCTCGTCTCCTGCTCGTCTCGTCTCCAGCTCGTCTCGTCTCCTGCTCGTCTCGTCTCCTGCTCGTCTCGTCTCCTGCTCGTCTCGTCTCCTGTCCGGTCCTGGTCTCTGGTTTGTCACCCGCTCCCCGCTCTGGTCTTCGTCTGATCCGCCTGCCCTGGTACCGCACCTGCTTCTATCCCCGTCCTGGTCCTGTCCTGCCCGCCTCTACCTGCACCGCACCCGCCTGACCCGTCTCCCGCTCCCCGGTTCCTGTACCTGCTCTTGTGACCTGTTTAAAGACTGCATTTTCACCGCTGTAAATAAACACTGTTAAAACTGCTCTGGTCTGCATCCTTTGGTCCTATCCGCACCGTTACGACAGAACGGTCTGGCCACTATGGACCAAGCAGGCTCAGATCCGGACCAGACGCGCCGCCTCACGCACTCTCACCCCGAGGCGGTGCTGGGTCAGCACGAACAATCCATTCGAACTCTATTGGAGCTAAATCAGACATTGTCCCAGCAGGTGGCACAGCTTAACCACCAGGTGGCCGCGCTCCTCGTCACCCCGCCTGCTGCAGCTGGAGCGCCACCATGCCTCCCGGAGCCGAGAGGCACGGATCCGGAGCCGTATGCTGGACAACCTCACCTCTGTCGCGGATTCCTGTTCCAGTGCGAGTTCATGTTCCAGCAATGCCCTTCTCGTTTCAGCTCGGGGGCCACCAAGATCCGATATATATGTGGATTACTCCGGGGCAGAGCTCTCCAGTGGGCAGAGGCGCGCCTAATGAAGACGTCTGTGGATAGCCTGGATTTTAATGAATTTGTGTCCACGTTTAAGCTGGTGTTTGACCACCCGCACTACCAGGACAATGCTGCCTCCCGGTTATTGACTCTCAGCCAGGGCTCCAGGACGGTAGCGGATTATTCCATTGAATTCTGGACACATGCGGCGGAGCTGGACTGGACGGACAGCGCGCTGCGGGCTGTGTTTGTGCGGGGCCTGAACGAGACTTTGAAAGATGAATTGGTTTCCCGGGACGAACCCCCCGACCTGCGGACCCTCATCTCCCTCACTCACCGTATAGACAACCGCCTACGGGCTCGTCGCCGAGAGAGACGCCGGTCACCGGCCCCGCCGGAGCCACGCGCTCCCCCGCCCCCGCCGGATGAGCCCATGCAACTCAACAGGACCCTTGTGTCGGCCGAGGAGCGTCAACGGAGGCGTCGTCTGGCCGGGGCTTGCCTCTACTGCGGTGAGCGCGGACATTATGTGGTCACTTGCCCAGTTCGGCCAAAAGGGGGGGCCCACCAGTAGCGCTAGGAGTACTGGTGGGCGAGCAACACATCCTGGACTCTTCTAATAGACTGCGGCTCAGCGCCACCCTGTGCGTTCGCACAGAGACCTTATGCGTTTCCGCCCTTATCGACTCCGGGGCTGAGAGGGACTTTATTGATGCCCAAGTCGCGGAGCAGCTCGGGGTCTACCTGGAGCCCCTCGAACGCCCCTTAAATGCCCAGGGGCTCAATGGACGTTTTCTGGGGCACATCACTCACATCACAGAACCTGTCACCGTGATTCTGTCCGGCAACCACCAAGAGAACCGTCAGTTTCATGTCCTGTCCTCCTCCGCTTCTCCTCTGGTCCTTGGTTACCCCTGGCTACGCGCCCACAACCCTGTTTTCGATTGGGCCAGGGGCGGAGTTTCGGGCTGGAGTCCCGATTGCCACGCCAAGTGCCTTCGGTCCGCCCTCCCTCCGGCCGGGAGGTCCGTTCCTGTCGCTGATCCGTCCCCAGACACCCCCAATCTGTCCTCGGTGCCTGCTGAATATCACGACCTGGGGGAGGTTTTTAGCAAGAGCAAGGCCCTCTCTTTACCGCCCCACCGCCCATATGACTGCGCCATTGACCTCCTGCCGGGTGCCCCACTACCATCTAGCAGGCTATATAACCTGTCTAAACCTGAACGCGAGTCAATGGAGGACTATATCCGTGGGTCCCTGGCTGCCGGAATCATCCGCCCGTCCACTTCACCCGTGGGAGCGGGGTTCTTCTTTGTGGCTAAGAAGGACAAATCCCTGCGGCCTTGCATTGATTACCGGGGTCTGAACAATATAACTGTAAAGAATAAATACCCGCTTCCCTTACTGGACTCGGCATTTACGCCCCTCCACGGTGCGACCATCTTCTCCAAGTTGGATTTGCGGAATGCGTACCACCTGGTGCGCATCAGGGAGGGGGACGAATGGAAGACGGCCTTCAAGACACCCCTGGGACATTTCGAATACTTGGTTATGCCCTTCGGTCTCACCAACGCCCCTGCCGTATTCCAAGCCCTCATCAATGATGTGCTCCGTGATTTCCTTAACCGATTCGTCTTTGTTTACTTGGATGACATCTTGATTTTCTCGCGGTCCCCCCAGGAGCATCACCAGCACGTTCGCCAGGTTCTCCAGCGCCTCCTCGAGAATAAACTGTTCGTGAAAGCTGAGAAATGCGAGTTTCACGCAGAGGAGGTCAGCTTTTTGGGCTTCATTGTGGGGCGGGGCCAAGTAAGAGCTGATCCTGAAAAGATCCAGGCTGTCACTGAGTGGCCCGTTCCTACCAGCCGGAGACAGCTCCAGAGATTTATCGGCTTTGCCAATTTTTATAGACGTTTCATCCGGGATTTTAGTAGGGTTATCTCGCCCTTAACTAAACTCACCTCTCCTGCTTTGCAGTTTGCCTGGTCTCCTGAGGCGCAGACAGCCTTCGAGAAGCTTAAGAGACTATTTACCTCCGCTCCCATCCTGCACCAGCCCGACCCTTCACGGCAATTCATCGTGGAGGTCGACGCCTCCGACTCGGGAGTGGGGGCCGTGCTTTCGCAGAGGTTCGACCCCCACAACCGCCTCTGTCCCTGCGCCTTCTTTTCCCGGCGATTGTCCTCGGCCGAGGTCAATTATGACGTGGGGGATCGGGAGCTCCTTGCCGTAAAGCTGGCCTTGGAGGAGTGGCGCCACTGGCTCGAAGGGGCGGAGCAACCATTCATCGTCTGGACCGACCATAAAAACTTGGAGTACATCCAGTCCGCCAGGCGCCTCAATCCCCGTCAAGCTCGTTGGTCCCTCTTCTTCAGCCGCTTCAACTTTCTCCTCACCTACCGCCCCGGATCTCGGAACGTCAAACCAGATGCCCTCTCCCGCCAGTTCGCCCTGGAGGATAGCCCGGTCACCGCAGAAACAATTATCCCCTCCTCGTGTGTGGTGGCCGCGGTCCATTGGGATATCGAGGACACCGTCCGAGAGGCCCAGACCAACGACCCCGACCCAGGTAACGGCCCTCCAGATAAACTGTTTGTTCCCGATTCTGTCCGGTCTCAGGTGCTCCAGTGGGTCCATGCCTCCCGTTTCGCCTGCCATCCTGGTGCCGGTCGCTCTCTCTCCCTCCTCAGGAGACGCTTCTGGTGGCCCACGATGGACACAGACACCCGGGCTTATGTCGCCGCCTGCCAGGTATGTGCTCGGGCCAAGGCCTCCCACTCACCCCCTTCTGGTCTCTTGCATCCTCTCCCAGTTCCTCGTCGCCCTTGGTCCCACATCGCCTTGGACTTCGTGACGGGCCTTCCCCCTTCCCAGGGGAACACGGTGGTTCTCACCATTGTGGACCGCTTCTCCAAGGCCGCCCATTTCGTTGCCCTGCCTAAGCTCCCCACAGCCAAAGAAACTGCCGACCAGCTGACCAGTCATGTCTTCCGACTCCACGGCATCCCGGTGGACATCGTGTCCGACAGAGGGACCCAATTCACCTCTCAGGTATGGCGGTCTTTCTGCAACAGTTTGGGGGCCACGGTTAGCCTCACGTCCGGGTTCCATCCACAATCTAATGGGCAGACGGAGCGGGCCAACCAAGACCTGGAGTCGGCCCTACGGTGCACAGCCTCCGCCAACCCCGCGACCTGGAGTACTCACCTGCCCTGGATAGAGTACGCTCACAACTCCCTCGTGAGTTCCGCCACTGGTATGTCTCCCTTCGAGGCATCGCTGGGATATCAACCCCCTCTCTTTCCCACGGAGGAGAGGGACCTCGCCGTCCCGTCTGTTCAGCGCCATCTCCAGCGCTGTCGCCGGATCTGGAAGAAGGCCAGGGCGGCCCTTCTTCGGGCTGGAGCGCGCACTAAGGCGACGGCCGATCGCCACCGTGTCCCGGCGCCCGTATACCAACCTGGCCAGATGGTTTGGCTCTCCGCCAAGACGGTCCCGCTGAAGACGGACTCCCGTAAGCTGTCCCCCCGATTCCTGGGACCGTTTAAGATCATGAGGATCATAAATCCATCGGCGGTGCGCCTCCAGTTACCCCCGTCTCTCCGGATTCATCCGACCTTTCACGTCTCCCAGGTTAAACCAGTCCGGACCAGCGACCTGTGCCCTCCGGCCGATCCCCCACCGCCCGCCCGAGTCATTGACGGCCACCCGGCGTTCACCGTCCGCCGCCTGATTGACGTTCGTCGCCGTGGTAGGGGCCTCCAGTACCTCGTCGATTGGGAGGGTTACGGTCCGGAGGAGCGATCCTGGGTGCCCAGGGCACGCATTCTGGACCCCGACATGGTGAGAGACTTCCACCGCGCTCATCCTGACAAGCCTGGGGGTCCACCAGGAGGTGGACCTTAGGGGGGGGGTACTGTCATGATGTCAGTTTTCCCTGTCCTCCCGTGCTCTCTCCCCCTCCCCTACCTGTGTGTCTGGAGCTGGGTGGAGTGCCTGACTCCTCCCGTGCACACCTGGGGTGCATCAGCCTAATCACCACCACCTGCTGCTGAGTACAAGAAGGCTTGGCAGTCTACACTCGGTGCCAGACCGTCCGCGTGTAAAACATTCCTGCCTCTACTCGCCCAGCTCCTGCCGCCACGTTCCAGTCCCGGTATCGCTTCCAGCTCGTCTTGTCTCCTGCTCGTCTCGTCTCCTGCTCGTCTCGTCTCCAGCTCGTCTCGTCTCCTGCTCGTCTCGTCTCCTGCTCGTCTCGTCTCCTGCTCGTCTCGTCTCCTGTCCGGTCCTGGTCTCTGGTTTGTCACCCGCTCCCCGCTCTGGTCTTCGTCTGATCCGCCTGCCCTGGTACCGCACCTGCTTCTATCCCCGTCCTGGTCCTGTCCTGCCCGCCTCTACCTGCACCGCACCCGCCTGACCCGTCTCCCGCTCCCCGGTTCCTGTACCTGCTCTTGTGACCTGTTTAAAGACTGCATTTTCACCGCTGTAAATAAACACTGTTAAAACTGCTCTGGTCTGCATCCTTTGGTCCTATCCGCACCGTTACGACAAATTCACACATCATTATGCCCAGTTAATCAAAATACATAAATGCTATGTGGGGTTTGTCCAGATCCGACAATTTTTGCATGCGTTTCCAGAATTTTTAAGTTTTCAAAATGGCCACTTAAGAACTTGTCATGACCACACCTTGAGACTTATTTAAATTATTTTAACAACTTTTGATCCCAGATAGGTCCTGATGATGCTGCCTCAGTTTGGAGCCCGTCGGATAAAAGCCCTAGAACAATTTGGTTAAAGTACGTGGTCTAGACTTTGGGCATCTCAAGTTTGACCCAATATGGCCAACGTTCTGTGTAGTTTAGGGAGGGACCATAATATACTTTTTGTCTATCTTGAGGTGCTCCATGTACCAGCCAAGTTTTATTTGCCCACCAAGAAAAAAAAAAATCTATCTACCAAATCTACCTATCTCGCAATGTATTTTAATTTTCCAGAAGGCGCTACTAAGCCATCCTGCAATGTAGATTCTTGGCAACAATATATAACTTAAATTTTAGTTGAATTTTGTGCCGATTATCAAGAGTTTTTGAGCATGTTTTCTTTCTCTCGGGAGCGCTTTAGTTAGGGGAAAGGAATTGTATAACTAATTGTATATTACTCAGATAGTAGTTTGGTGACCCCTGCCTCTCTGTGGTACAGGTACGTGGACGAGCTACAGCGATTGGTCAGCAGCTTCCACATGGTCATGGACAGCCTGAGCGATGTCATGTTTGTGATGCTGGCTAAACACATCAAAGCCGTGAGAAAGGAAGTGAACTTCGGCTGCAAGACCTTCAACTGGAAATCCCTGGGTAGAGTCAGTTTTGGCCTTCTTCTATACAGTAGGACTGTGTAATATAGAACCATTATTCAAAGCTTTTTTTTAAAAACATTGGAAAAAATATAACATATTTTTCTAGATTTTTCACACAATCTAAAAACATATCAGGCTGTGCTCACTAATGTGTGCATTGTGTAGTGGTAACTTCTGAACATTCAGCCATAGACATGGGTTCTAGGCATCCCGGAATTCATCAGCCGGGGAATGCAGGCTGTATCCAAGTTTGAGTCTGTGGTCAGTCAGATCCTCAAGAACGAGAAGGACATTGAAGCCAAGCTGCAGTCTCTGGAGACCGCCAACATCATCAAATTCACAATGCACAGCAAATCTCAGGAGCTCCCAGGTAAGATACCATATTTTTCTGACTATAAGTTGCACTCATTCCATAATTTGGCCGAGGATGCCACCTATGCTCAGATGCGACTTATATGTGAAATTATTAAAATATATAATTTCACATCTTCATTATTGTCACACTGACAACTGCGCGAGGGCACTCTGGCGGCCATCAACTTCCGGAGTGCCGCTTCATCTATTTCCGGAGCAGGCGGAGTTGTTCAGAAGCAACACTGAAGATGAAGAATTCAATGAATTTAGTGATTTGGAGTGAGATCAAGAGTAAACCTGTTAGCTTGTTTTTTATGCTTTAGTTATCTGATTATTTGTTAATATTTTATGTTAACATACCAGAAACATATTCAGTTCACTGTCTATGCTTCATCTATGTGTTTACATATGTGTTATGTAACTGTTGATTATACATTTTACAGTTCACTTGTTTGACCACTAGATGGTGCTGTTGTGTTTGTAATACCTGTAAGAAAATGTACTTAACTTGTTTTCTTTTATACATTTCATATTTAATTTCCACTTATTTATTTCCCCTTCATTTATAAGACCGTAAAGGTGATAATTTTTTATTTGGAACCAGGGGTGAAACTCTCAGTTTGGTCTAGTTTAGAACTATCCTTTGAAGGGAGCTATAATGACACCTAATCATAAATTGAATAACTATGTTATTATGTTGAGGCTATTATTATACTACTGTTTGCCAGGTGGAGCTCATGTTGACACACTTAACTTTCACTTTTGTTTTCTCCTTATGGTGATTAATAACAAAGACAACTGCGGATCACATGATTCTGTTTAGATAACTTTAAGATTTCACTCTGCAGTTTCCTCAGTGAAGGAGGATGATTATGGCACTTTACGCGGCCTCATTTGGCTGCATCTTTATGCACACGTGCTCCACATGGATATACTACATCACATTTACTTGGGAATTACACCAGGACCGAGGAGGAGTTGTTTTTTTTTTTGGCGGAGTTTGGTTCATATTATGTATTTGGTTTCAACTTTACGCTGCAGTCTGTGACTAAATGTGGCTGTTATTAAGCACAACACTTGGACTGTGAGACACTGTAAAAGTTCCGCACTGGAGACACTGTTTCTTCAACTCTTCTGTTGCCAGTAAGAAAATACACTGCACTTTTGGCTCTTGGCACAGATGTTAAAACCCAAGGACAGTCAGTGTGACACCCTGGTCACACTAATTGTCCAGCAGCTTACGAGTTTAGATATTGTACGTAGCAAGTGTAAACTCATCGTTTCGCACCAAATTGGAACAATATTGTAAATGTTTATCATAAGTTTAGATAAAGGTCACGAAAACTACTTTCTGTTTTCTGGTTTAGCCTTTTATGCTAATGTGAAGTCTTACTCAACAGAGCACTATTTAAACAATTGAAAAGTAAAATGTAGTTTTGGGTTCACTGGTTTGTTTACTAGCAGGCCAAAGTGCTATGTATATTTTCCATGTGTTCATATGCAATTTTGTGTATATATGTAATATGAGCTGGAGCCAGTTTTTCCTATTAATTACATTGTACTTGCCAAGAAATAGTCATATGTTCTAATGGAAGCCTTTGCCTTTGTGCTTTTGAAAGGAGTGAAGCAGTTTTTTGAGCGAATCAACCAGGAGCGGGTCAAGACGGTGAGTGTGCTGACCAGGAGGTATGCAGACATCGGGCCTCTCATCACCAAAATCGAACATGTGATCCTGGAGAGCAGCAGTGGCCGGGCTAAGTGCATGGCAGAGTACTACAAGGCCTGGGAGCGCCGTGTGCTTGACTCGCTCATCAAAATGGTGCTCAGGTAAAGACTCCTGTGGGTCTTTGTGCCATATATTTATATTGTAATGATCTGATATTTTATGTTTAGTTCAGAGTTGACACCCTTTCAGTTACTGGTCTGTTTTGGAAATGGGCTTTAGTGAATTGAGACTGCTGTTGTTTTGCTCTTGTTTTGATGTGGGTTACGGCTGGCAGTAGCCCTTGTGTTTATAAATTAAACAACTAGAAGAAATTGTTTGTGTTTCTTTATACCAGAATGCTACAGTATTAATGCATATGCTCTAGGAACATCCATACCTTCAACACCTCACTCATGGGCACCACGCCTCTGTTTCAAATCGACGCCATCTTGTCTGCCCCCAAAATAGTGATCCAGCCTCTGCGCAATGAGATCTACTGGTTAATCATGCAGTGTGTGAGGGACTGTGTGGAGAGCTCAAAGGTACACCTCTTTCTGCACACATGCTGTTTCTTTGTGCTAGACATAATAATGCTATGATCTTTTTCTGCCAGCATTTTGTGCGCTGGATGCATGGGACTTGCTTGGAGTGCCTCCCTCAGGCTGTGGGAGGAGATGACGAGATGTTCACCTTTAACTTCTACAATGACGTGTGCCAGCAGCCCCAGATCAATGACAGTGCCATGACAGTGTCCCAGAACATCCAGAGAATACTCTTCTCTCTGGAGCGCCAGCTCAATCACTGGAAGATCTATCGCCCCCTGTGGGAGAAGAACAAGGTCATTGTCAATGAGAAGTTTGCAGCGCGGAAGCCAAGTGTGGTCAAGTACGACGAGAAGCTGCAGTACTTCGCCTGCATGAGACAGGAGCTGTCGCAGGAGCCATTGTTCACAGAACACCACTGCATCCACCTGAACCTGGGGCCTCTGGCCCACACAGCCCTGGAGGCAGCCCAAGCCTGGATGTCCTCTCTGGGCAGCTTCCTCAACATGTCAGCCAAGGAGGACCTGTTTAGCCTACGAGACCAGCTCATGGTATAATTATTGACATGACATGTACAGTATTTGACACAAGTAAAAACCCTGGCCAAGGCTGCCTTGAGGAGAGGAGGAGGAGAGCAGCTTGATGGTTACAATAATTGCAGTTAAAACAGACAATTGAGCTTTATAGAGGGTGACACATAAATTCTGCAGAATTACTCAAACTAGTGAATGAAAATGATCAACAGCTGATAAGATCATCACAACATGGCAGAAAGCAGCAAAAGGATTTAGAAGAATAGCGTTTGTAAACTAGCCTGAATGTCTCTTGCTGGTGTCAGCAAGTGTCATTCTTCACCCTCATTCTGGTGTTTGTGTTGTGGCAGGCACTGTCGGAGAGCCTGCACCAGAGCCCAGACTCCTTCGAGGAGCTCAAGTGTGTGCTGGGGACCATCGCAGATATTCGGTACTCAGAGCTGTCCCTGCAAGTGGAGATGAGGCTGTGTGACATCAAGGAGCGCTACCGCACTCTGCACATGTACAGTATCCAGGTCATACACTGCTCTACCCTACTTCAGTCACTTATGCCACATATTTACATTTTTACAATAGCAGTTATCAAATTTTCACATTTCAACTGACAATTTAAGATGCAACATCAGTATTAGTATTAGAAGTACAGAATTACAGTATTAGAAGTTTTTAGTATCACTTTCAAGAATATATTATTTGATGTGGATTGAGTAGTGCCCTGCATGCATGTTAGGTATCCAAGGAGGAGCAGCAGCTGGAGGCCAGTATCCCTCACATGTGGACAGAGCTGTTTGCTGAAGCCCGGCGTGTGGACCGTAGCCTCACCAAAGTTAAGAAGTCATTCACAGAGGTACTGTCCCATAGCAGGCTACTCTCCAGAACTGCTACTGATCTGCTCCTGACAAGAGTAGAGAGTCTCACCCATCTGTCACTACATTTCTCTAACAATAAGGGCAGATTCCACAAAACTAATATAAAGACCAAATCCCCATATCCATTCTCTTGTAAATGTGCAGAGGATATCTCAGCTGTAGTGTGAATGTTAAGCTGCTGTATATTAAACAATAGCTAAAACAATAACAATTAAATGCTACCTTCACCTGCACCTGTTTACATATACCAGAATGCCCGAATTGGAGCACCATGACTCTCTGTGTGGTTCCACTTTTAGAGCACCAAAGAGAAGATTGAGGAGTTTAAGCAGGAGGTGATGATCTTTGCTGAAAGCTTCAACATGCACGGCCCTGGAGCTGTGGGGGACAACCTGGAGAGAGGTAAGACTGACCAGTGTGAGCCAGAGACTACACTCAGCAACACACAACAGCTCCTCGATGCAAGAATTAATTTACAAATGAATAAGATGGTTTGATATGGGGGTTATAGTCAATAAGATATAATCACTATTTGTCTTGTTCTTGTGACAAATAATGGAGATTTGTTGATAATGTTTTCAACATTTAAAAATCCATGGTAAGGCTCAAATGAAACTAAGTTGTATTTAAGCTCACATTTCCTTATGCAATTAAAAATATAATTTTAGAGATAAGTATTTTCTCTGCTACAGTATATTTGTAGTACTTTTATGATGGTGTAATCATATTGCTACAACTTTTGCTACTGATATGAACCATCCACATCATATCATCATATTAACCCTTCATATTAACAAGATCTGGAGATGGGTCCCCGGGTATGGCACTGCAGCACCCACTGCACTTGATGAGGTGCCCCAGGGGTAATGAGGGACGTATCAAATGCAGAGGACAAATTTCCCTATGAGGGCAAGTGTACCTTAACTGTACCTTAACCATACCGATATTAATATCAGAGGTTAAGGTTAAATTCACTCAATTCCAGCTGAGGCAACCTGTCAGGACCAGTGGGCACTACAGTGCCACGATCGGGGACCCATCTCTAAATCTTGAGCTGTCTGGAGGATTTTACCTATTATGCATGTTTATGGTTTATGGAGAAACCCATGGTGAGTCGGAACCTTCTTGTTGTCAGGCAAGAGTGCTAGTATAATTTCCAAGTACCTCGTGATAAAATACATATCCCAAGAAAGCTTCCATGATATAAATCCTGACATATGTATATCCCTAAAAGGGGTCTTAAAAATATTTCAATAGTTTCTGACTGTTCAGCAACAGTGCTATTGGGGTAAGTTACACAAGTGACCCCACTGATAAATGAAGTTTACCTGATTGCACTTGTGCTTAGGTCTGACCATCATGGACAGCTATGAGGCCGAGCTGGCTAAGATGGTGTCCCAGCGTCAGGAGCTGACCAGTGCAGAGAAGCTGCTTGACCTGCCTGTGACCGTATACCCGGAGGTGATGAGCATGCATAAGGATATGCATGGCCTAAGGATGATCTACAACATCTACAGAGCGCAGAAGGTCAGGGCAGCTGCAGAGGACCACACTATGTTTAGACCAGGCGGACTGTTACAAATAATCATACCTAATCAACTAGACCAGTAGTTCCTAACCAGGAGTACATGAGCACTCATCATGGGGTAGTTGGAATGGTTTGACATAAAAGAAAAATAAGTAGAGTAAAGTCTGTAGTAAATTTAACATTTTTTAACAATTTTGGAAGATTTTGGACATCAGACAATTTTGCTTTGACAACTTGCTTGTCTGAATGGAGCATTAATTCAATTACAAAATTATCAAGGTAGCCTCTCCACAGATCTGACCTGTAACTTGGCCTGGTTTTATCACCTGCTTGTCTCCATGGCGATACATGTGTTTAATGCCATACTGTAGAACACTCCTGGTAAAGCAAAAGACAAGAATATACACTCACCTAAAGGATTATTAAGAACACCTGTTCAATTTCTCCTTAACGCAATTATCTAATCAACCAATCACATGGCAGTTGCTTCAGTGCATTTAGGGGTGTGGTCCTGGTCAAGACAATCTCCTGCACTCCAAACTGGATGTCAGAATGGGAAAGAAAGGTGATTTAAGCAATTTTGAGCGTGGCAAGGTTGTTGGTGCCAGACGGGCCGGTCTGAGTATTTCACAATCTGCTCAGTTACTGGGATTTTCACGCACAACCATTTCTAGGGTTTACAAAGAATGGTGTGAAAAGGGAAAAACATCCAGTATGCAGCAGTCCTGTGGGCGAAAATGCCTTGTTGATGCTAGAGGTCAGAGGAGAATGGGTCGAGTGGTTCAAGCTGATAGAAGAGAAACGTTGACTGAAATAACCACTCATTACAACCGAGGAATGCAGCAAAGCATTTGTGAAGCCACAACACGCACAATCTTGAGGCGGATGGGCTACAAGAGCAGAACCCCACCCCATGAGTGGTACCCCACCGGGTACCACTCATCTCCACTACAAATAGGAAAAAGCGGCTACAATTTGCACAAGCTCACCAAAATTGGACTGTTGAAGACTGGAAAAATGTTGCCTGGTCTGATGAGTCTCGATTTTTGTCGAGACATTCAAATGGTAGAGTCAGAATTTGGCGTAAACAGAATGAGAACATGGATCCATCATGCCTTGTTACCACTGTGCAGACTGGTGGTGGTGGTGTAATGATATGGGGGATGTTTTCTTGGCACACTTTAGGTCCCTTAGTGCCAATTGGGCATCGTTTAAATGCCACGGGCTACCTGAACTTTGTTTCTGACCATGTCCATCCCTTCATGACCACCATGTACCCATCCTCTGATGGCTACTTCCAGCAGGATAATGCACCATGTCATAAAGCTCGAATCATTTCAAATTGGTTTCTTGAACATGACAATGAGTTCACTCTACTACAATGGCCCCCACAGTCACCAGATCTCAACCCAATAGAGCATCTTTGGGATGTGGTGGAACGGGAGCTTCGTACCCTGGATGTGCATCCCACAAATCTCCATCAACTGCAAGATGCTATCCTATCAATATGGGCCAACATTTCTAAAGAATGCTTTCAGCACTTTGTTGAATCAATGCCACGTAGAATTAAGGCAGTTCTGAAGGCGAAAGGGGGTCAAACACCACATTAGTATGGTGTTCCTAATAATCCTTCAGGTGAGTGTAGATTTTGTCTTTTTGTATTGAAAAATGTTCTTAAATTGGAACTCTTTTACTTGACATAATTTAAAATGAATTGCTTGAACTAATAAACTAATAGTTAGTGGTAGCTGTAGTTTAGAGCTGACATGTGAATTGCCCTCTGTCGGCCGCTGACCCGTGAATTGCCCTGTTGGTCATACAGGACGCCAAAGCCCAGTGGTCACAGACACTGTGGGTGGACTTGAATCTCCAGCTGCTCCAGGAAGGCATCGACGACTTCCTGAAGCAGCACCGGCAGCTGCCCAAAGAGGTGCGCGCGCTACCAGTGTCCTTCTTCCTGGATGCTCGGATGAAGGAGTTTAAAGAATCTCTGCCTCTTCTGCTCGATCTGAAGAACGAAGCCCTGAGGGACAGGTGCAACAATATGAACACAATACAAACATAACACACACACAATATTAACACAATATCAACATAAGGGACCTCATTCATGAATGTTTTCTTAAAAAATGTTCCACCTCCACTTTAAGAAGATGCTCTGCGCCAGATTTAAAACATGTTCTTAAGTGAAAGCTGCTCCTAATTCACCAACATCCAGATATGAACACGACAACACTCATGTATTTAATTTACATTAAAAATGTGTACATATTCTAAACTTCCAAATATGACCAATATGGGCTTGGCATTATGACATGAACAAGCGTTCACTCGCTTTTCTGCATTTTGACACTGATATTAACCACTAAATCTGGATAAAATTGCATCTTTACCTTGACTAGAACTTGATTCTCATGAAATTACGACTTTTTTCTTGTAAAAATACGACTAGATTCTCGGAAAATTATGACTTAGTGTTGAAATGTTACGACTTCATTATCGTGGCATAGCATAATAAACGTTTTTAATGTGACTCTTATACGTCATATGTTAACAATATGGTTGCTTGGTGACATACCTCTACTTACGTCATATCTGCAGTCCATGTCCAAACCATAGACTGTATAAAGAAGTGGACTGAGTGTGACGTCACCCACAGCGTTCAGCTCCAGTCAAATGAAGCTCCTCAAGGCTAGCACTTATAGGGGCCAATTTTAAGCTGAGTTTCACATTTGGAATTCTGACCACGAGTATCATAGCAACCAAAGAGCCAATCTGGAATAAGGCTGTTGAAGGTAACACCCCTTCCCGCCCCCACCGCTGGTCTAAGTGGGAGTGTGCACTTAGCATTGCTATCGCCAGTGGGAGCAACCACCGGGAAAGAAGGCATCTGATTTGAATCTGTTAATGTTCAGATCCGGATTTAATAGCAAAATAAAAATTCAGGATCATGTACAGCGGGTTAATATGAACATTTTAAGACCAAAATGACAAGGCTCACTGCAGCAGTTACAGAGAGAAGGGTAACAATTTTTTTTTTTATGTAAAATGAATTGGAGTCAATGGAGTCAGAAGAGCCATGATCACTTCTTATTAGGAACGTGGCGGATAGCACGGTGGCTATGTCCATTTATATATATACAGTATGATCCAAACCAGCAAATCAAATAAACTTCACCAAAATTACAAAACTGTCGTAATGCCGGTGCAGGTGGGACCAAAAAGTGCAGAACTCGGGGCAAGTTTACAATGTTTATTTACAGAATGTGAAATGTCAGACAAGTACAGGTTAGACCGGCGAGGGACGAGGTGCCGGGTGCGGGTCAGCGTCCGGGAATGCATCGCGGAGAGCAGGGACATGGAGTAACCAGTACCGGAGTGGGAGACAGGAACAGGGACAGAGCCAGCGGCAACGGAGGCAGGGAGCGGGAACCAGAGCGGGAGGCGTGGTGCTAGCTGGGGTGCAGGACGAGACAAGGTGGTGGAAACACGACAGACAATAGTGGAGCAGGAACACGGGGTCAGGAGCAGAGCCAGATGCAGAGGAGCTGGGACGGTCCAGGGAGCAGGAATCTGAGGGCAGCAAAAATCCAATCAGCATCCAAAAGGTAACATGAGAGTACAAAAGACGAGCAGGAATTGTCACGTTTGACACGCGGACGATCTGGCCCAGAGTGTCTGGTCCTGGCTCCTCTTATCCACGGCAGGTGGCATTGATTGCGCTGATGGGATGCAGGTGCGTGCGTGAGGAGCCAGGAACTCCGCCCAGCTCCAGGTTCAGGCAGGTGAGGGAGGGGAAAAGCACACAGGGAGACAACACAGGAGGCAGAAAATGCGTGCATCAGGACAAAAACTAAAAAAGACAAGGCAATTTATTTTTGTAAAATCTTGAATATAATGATGTTAACTATGTTTAAATAATGATGTTAACTATGCTTTAAAGAAACTACTAGTCTAATGTGTCATACATCTGACTGTGGCTACTTCTGGGTCCAATGGCCTCATTTTAAAATATAAAAAAGCACAAAATCAAATATCCTCTAGAGACTTAGAGTGACTTTATGACAGGAGCTATCACATTATGTTTCCTATTATAATTTGGGTCTAATAATAAAATACTAAAATAAACAATTTCTTTGAAAAATAGTTCACCCCTGATACAATAAATTTCAGTGTGAAAAGTTCCTGTCCCTGATATGTCTTTAGTTCATCAAGAAGTTCAGACAAAATCTAGTCTTTATATTTGAGTGAATAGATTGAAACTGAATTACCAGTAAAACCAACATTTACATTTACAAAACATAAAAAAAACAAAAACAATACTACCAACACCACTTTTGACATGGTGACTGTGTTTGTTGCTCACACCACATTTTAACCATGTAACTTTGTTTGCTGCTCCCAGACACTGGCGGGAGCTGATGGAGCGAACGGGCACCAGGTTTGAGATGAATGCTGAAAGTTTCACTCTGGACAACATGTTTGCTATGGAGCTGCATAAACACGCCAGTGTGATTGGAGAAATCGTCACGTCTGCGGTGAAGGAGCTGAGCATCGAGAAGGCATGGATCAGCATAGGGGCAAGGGGAGAGGGTCATGGGAGGGAGACAAATGAAAGCATAACCAAAGTGTAACCATGCATGCTTGGTTCTCCTCCGTTTCATGTGTGCAGGGGGTGAAGGAGGCGGTGGAGACCTGGGAGAGCTTGTCCTTCACGGTACAGCCCTATTTCAAAGGTACCAAGGAGAGAGGCACCATCCTGGGATCTGTGGAGGAGGTGCTGCTCAGCGTGGACAATGACACTATGAACCTCCAGAGCATGGCAGGCAGCCGCTTCGTGGGGCCCTTTCTCACCACCATCCAGCAGTGGGAGAAGAACCTGTCCCTCATCAGCGAGACCATTGAGGTAAGAAGCAGTTGTGTGGGCTCAGGAGTTTAACCAAAAACCTCAGTCCTTAGACCTGACAGACACATAAATATGATTAATTGTGCTCATCTCTTGTACTAGATTGAAATAGCTGTTAAATACTCCACTTGTATTGGTGTAATAATGTCACTGTTTTGACACTATTTTGACTGCTAGATACTTATTTAAGAAGGTATTGATACTAAAAAAGTCACATTTACAGGACAGAAATTAACCTTTCCTGAATAGCTTTAGAATGATCTTGAGCTTTATCAAGAGCTTTAGTATAAGACCAAATAGGCTAGTATACGCCCATGGACCTCTAACCTACCTGGACAACTGAAACATTACACAGAAGACCACATGGGAATATAAAAGAAAGTACTATAATTTAAAGGTCTTATTATGCAGAATTGATTCTCATGTGCTTTAAGCCATGTTATAATGCTGTTACTTCCTCAAAAACATACCTGGAGTTATGTTTTGTTTCATTTGCATATGTTTGAGTTATTAGTCTGTCTACATCCTCAAAGCTCCAAATTCAATTCAATTCATTTTATTTTTGTAACGCCCAAAATCACAACAACAGTTGTCTCGAAGGGCGTTCATGTTTTGGTTGATGGGGGAAACCGGAGTACCCGGAGGAAACCCATCCAGACACGGGGAGAAACATGCAGGGATCGAACCAAACCTTCTTGCTGTGAGGCATGAGTGTTGCCACTCAGCCACCGTGCTGCCTACACACAAAAACAAACAGGAAAATCAAACAACAGGAAAAATCAGACAAAACAAGAAAAATCGGCCAAGCGATGTCATAAAGATTTGTCATAAAGCAGCAGCAAGAGAGATTGGAAATTTCAGGGCTGAAATTTGCCAAATATTCTAGTGAAGGTGTATGGACACAGGCGAGTACTTCCTCCATTACTACATGACATCACAAGGTGTAACAGTGTTTTCAGTTTGAGAGAAAAACTCACCCCAAATACGCAGCAGGCCCTTTAATGCTGTCACACTCTATTATCTAAAGAAAGAGTTTTTATTATCTTTGTGGAATCAGTATTGCGTATCAAGTCTATCCCTTAGTATCAAAATGTCTGCGTCCTCTGCCCTCTTAGCTGCTCTCACTCTTTGTGTGTGTGTGTTTGTGTGTGCAGGTGTGGTTGCTGGTGCAGAGGAAGTGGATGTACCTGGAAAGCATCTTCATTGGTGGAGACATCCGCACACAGCTGCCCGAGGAGGCCAAGAAATTTGACAACATTGACAAGAAATTCAAGGCGGTGGGTGGTGGTTTTATAGGGACGATGTACTGTACAGTGTTGTTCTTTATGTGAGAATGTGTTGTTCTCAGATAAAATAATGACAAAATGCTGACTTACTCTAGTGCAGTGGTACTCAGAGAGTTGGGAACCACTGTTTTAGTCCAGTGATTCTTAACCATAGGCCTGTAGGCAACACAACCACATCCATATTTTTATCCCTACACTAGTGGAAGATGGTTACTTTTATTAGGAAATCTCACTTGCTATACTAGTTATGGTGTCACTTGTTTTTAGTAACCGCAATCTCTCTGGGTAAATTATATGACAGCTTGTTACTATTTTTGGGTTTCAAAGGAGATCACAACATTCTATAGTCAATAACATTTAATACAGTTGTGATTAATACTCTAAAAATGCAAACCTTTTTTGAAATATAGCAATCTCTGGGTCAAATCACTAGTAAGAATCACCGAGTTTAATGAATCTACATCAACATGAATGAATCTACCTTTGAGCTATTTGTTATTAAAATCCCATGTAATCAATTTGGATGTGATGAAATCATAGTCTCAGGTTATGTCCAGTTCCAGTTCTTCTGTGCTCTCTGAGTTTTCAATGACAGTTCTTTTAATCTTGGAAAACATATTAATTCAGTTGCTAAAACCAGCTTCTTTCAGTTTAGATTCAAATCTTTCTTAACGATGCTCTTTTTGTATTGTCTCTTAACACAAGATGAACTGACCATTTTTACCTGCTGTTTTCATTGCATTTAAGCTACAGTTGTATGATCTTGTTAAATGTGTATCTTTTTCATTGTGCATAGATTATAAAATAGTTGTACCGTAATCGATCTTGCACAGCACTTTGGGGAAATTTTGCCTGTTCTTGCTTTATAATAAATACAATTGATCTTTACATATTGACCATAAAAAGGCATTTGACTCCCTTTTTGTTCTCATAGATCATGAGTGAGGTGGTGAAGGATCCTAACATAAAGCGTTGCTGCCTGGTGGCGAACAGACTGGCCGAGCTGCAGAGTCTAAGCGATGGGATGGAGAAGTGTCAGAAGAGCCTGAACGATTACCTGAACTCCAAGCGTAATGCCTTTGCCCGCTTCTTCTTCATCTCTGACGATGAGCTGCTCAGCATCCTGGGCAGCAGCGACCCCACCTGTGTCCAGGAGCACATGATCAAGGTACAGGGTCGGATTTCATTTTTACTGTCAAGAAAAACAGAACTAGTTCATTTTAAATGGTTTGCAGTGGTCCAAAGTGATTCCTATATAAGCACTTTTTGCAACTTTGAGAGACCAAAGCAGAGTTTTGCCATGATGGTAAAGTTAACAACTAGCAAGTTATCTCACACCTCCTGGTTATTGGACAATAAAATGCTTTCTAGTTAGAGGCAGACAGCATGCAGTGGACTTACTTTGACCTCAAGAGCTGCTTATACAATATATCTGTACAGGAGCAAGACTAATTTTGCTCAAACACATGGGAAAAAATCAGGTATAGCGTCTTCAATATACATTAATGTCCATATTTAGCCAGGGATATTGCCACCTTTCAAGTAATGTCATTAACATTCCTCGGAAAGTAAAGCTAACTTTTACTTCTTTCTTGAGTTTTCAGACCACCTAAAAGGTTATGTGGCTGTTTCTTCCTGTAGGTTGAGAACTACCAATAGTTCTCCAACTTGTTACTGTTTTATCAACTCAGTTTCTTGTGACAACTAACGGCATAGCTCTACCATTTTGTATTTTGTAAATTCAACCGGATTGTAGTAACAGGCCTCATATCTCTTTATTTTTTTATGTCCCAGATGTATGACAACATAGCATCTCTGCGGTTTGAGGGGGGCGGTGATGGGGAGCTTGTGGCTGGAGCCATGGTGTCTGCGGAGGGGGAGGTGATGGTGCTGAAGCGACCTATCCCAGTGGAGGGTCGTGTAGAAGAGTGGATGACCGGAGTGCTGCTCGAGATGAAGAGGACCAATCGCCTCATCACCAAAGAGGCCATCTTTCACTACTGTGCGAACCATAGCCGGTATGTGCACCTGGCGCCTGTTGTCTGCCTCTGCTTGGGACATTCACAGTCATCCAAAGGCTCACTGTTGTGCTATTGTTACTGTAATTATGATCACGAACATCAAAAAGACAAAAAACAACAATGGTGAAATTGTTTTGTAAGCAATCTAAAAACTGTAGAATTCTCTTTGGAATCAACCATAGTTTCTGAACACTTTAACCCTCCAGAAAATTGAATAATTAGAATATTATTATATATTATTATTGAATAATAGATCAATGTTGAAATAAATATTTCCAGCGAAAAAAGGAGTAACAATGGAGAAAAAAAACATATATAAGTTGCACTGGACTATAAATCGCATTTTTGGGGAAATTTATTTTACAAAATCCAAGACCAAGAACAGACATTTTATCTTTAAAGGCAAGTTATAATAATAACAATAAAATACACAAAAACAGGCTAAACAGCAGCGCAGCATGCTAACATAGACAATGAACTGTCTGGTATGTTTACTTAAGATATTAACAGTTAATCAGATAATATAACATGCCAGGTTGTCCACAAACACGAGACACACGAGAGTTCTTTTCACTGATGTTTACTGTGGTCTTACTACTTCATCACAGTTCACACCGTAGCACCAGCAAACACATAAAATATAACATAAGCTCTGGCTCATATTACATGTACACACAACAAACAGGTGAACCGAAAACTTTATATTTTACTTCTCAATGGTTTCTTTCAGGTGAGACTTAGCATTAGCGGAATCGGAAAACAGGAAATAGTTTTTGCGACCTTAAACTAGACTAGATAAACTAAACATTTACAATATTGTTACAAATGAAAAATTATCACCTTTATGGTCTTATAAATTAATCGGAAATTAAATATGAAATGTATAAAAGAAAACAAGTCAAGTATATTTTCTTACAGGTATAACAAACACACCAGTACTGTCTAGTGGTCAAACAAGTGAACTGTAATATGTATAATCAACCGTTATCTAACGCACACGTAAACACGTACATGAAGCATAGACAGCACACTGAATACGTGTCTGGTATGTTAACGTAAGATATTAACAGTTAATCAGATAACTAAAGCATAAAAAAACAAGCTAACAGGTTTACTCTCGATCTTACTCCAAATCACTAAATCCATAGAATTCTTCATCCTCGGTGTTGCTTCTGTACCACTCGGCCTGCTCTGGAAATAGATAAAGAGCCACTCTGGAAGTAAATAGATTCCATTCTGGTGAACAAACCTAGAGTGCCCTTGTACAGTTGTCAGTGTGATAATAATGAAGATGTGAAATTATATATTTCACATATAAATCGCATCTGAGTATAGGTCGCACTCCTGGCCAAAGTAATGAAAAAGTGCGACTTATAGTCTGGAAAATACGCTAAATAAAATCATGTTTTTTCATTATGAATTTGTTTCTTCTACTGATTCTTTACAGTTAGTGGACTTTCAGCTCCACAAACCTGACTCTTATTTGACCTGAAGGAGGGCGTTTTCCTGCTTATTTCCATAGAAATGTTCCCATCCCATAATATGGCATAAAACTTATCTATCTCCATGGAGAATGTTCTGAAGTATGTTTTAACTTTGTATTATATGGAATCATGCAGGTGACGTGCCCCCTCCAGAAAGATCCATACTATCACTCTAAATAATTGAATAACTACAGATAAATGTAAAAATGAATGTATACATCAATGTATTCCCTCACCATTTCTTTTATACATTTCAACATTTATTCTTGTATTTATTTTTTTCCAACTGTCATTTTTGGTCCTCCGTGGACATGATATTGAGTATCACCACAAGTATTTAATTGTCGAAAGTCTGTAAATGTGCATTGATAGGGAGTGATAGATCATGTGGTGGCTTCTTGTCCCTCTTTTGAATCAGAGTGGACTGGATGCTGCTGTACCAGGGCATGGTGGTGCTAGCAGCTAACCAGGTGTGGTGGACGTGGGAGGTGGAGGACGTGCTCAGACAGGTGAAGGCTGGAGAGAAGCATGCTCTCAAGAACTACGCCAAGAAGCTCCACGCTCAGATCGACGAGCTGGTGACACGCATCACTCAGCCCATGAAAAAGAATGACCGACGCAAACTCAACACGGTGCTGATCATTGACGTCCATGCGCGTGACATTGTGGACAACTTCGTCTTCAACAGGTCCCACAATGCACTTCTCTGTCTGACTGGTTTAAATGTTCTTTTTCTAACAACAACAACAAACAGATTTATCAGTATAGGCATTTCAGGGCTATACATCACTAATATACATACTAAAAGTCTCATGACAGGTTAGACTACAAATTTTACTGAAAGATTTTGCTAACAACTGCTTACAATTATTTTCCCAATTTGGCCATTTTTAAAATAATTTTTACTTCCTTTTTGGAAGTTATGACATCATGCTAAGGAATTTAATGGCTGTTCGTTAGCAACCATGTTATACACTGGGCCAAAACTCCTCTGATGTACACAGAAATTATTATTTGACAAAAATATGTATATAATAAACATTAAACATTATTTTTCAAAATTAGAGAATCATCAAAACCTTGATGCACACAAAGTGAGTAGGAGTACTGACACTAGTAATAAGGCACAAGTTACACCATCATTACTCATGATCTAGTTGCCAGTATCCAAACTTATTACTAAGTAAGAGGACAGTTATTTACATTTGTAATGTAAAGCTACAAGAATATCATTTTTACCTGTCAGATTCTTGCAAAGGTTTGAAGTTCTTGGTTACATTTACTTGAGTAACCTTTTGAGTAGTTGACTCCATACTTTTTATTTGTACATGAATAGGATTTAGTTTGAAGTAACAGTACTCTTATTTGATTACCTACATCATCACACTGGATACCTGAATATTCAGTCAGCCCAGGGTCTAGAGCAGACCCATGAGGCACATCCAGCCTTTAGTAAATTAGTAAAGTGTAATTAGATATAGATTACAGTAGACTATATTTTACAGAAATCTGCTTATGACTTACACCAATGGTCTCATTGATTCAGCCTTCCGCCACATGCCTGAATTCAAATATGGCCTAGGGTCATCTTTGTTCATCTCTGTTTCAGTATCATGGATGCTCGAGAGTTTGAATGGGAGAGTCAGCTGAGGTTCTACTGGCAGCGCGAGAATGACGACCTGTTTGTGCACCAGTGCAGTGCCTCCTTCTCCTACGGATATGAATACATGGGTCTGAATGGGAGACTGGTCATCACTCCGCTGACTGACCGCATCTACCTTACACTAACTCAGGTCAGCCCCTCACTCAGGCTATCTCCTCTCTCACCCAGGTCAAACCCTAACTCAGGTTATCTCCTCACTCTCACTTAGGCCATCTCCTCTCTCACTTAGGTCAGACCTTAACACAGGTCATCTCCTCACTCTCACTCTTGTCATCTCCTCACCCTCATTCAGGTCAGACCCTAACTCAGGTCTTTTCCTCACTCTTTGGTTATCTCCTCATTCTCACTGAGGTCAGGTCAACCTTACTCAGGTCATTCCCTCACTCCTCAGGCCAATTTGGGAGGGGATATGGTATGGTTATATTATATTATGTGGACACTGTGAACACAGGCCTTGTCCATGTTCCTGGGTGGAGCTCCAGCAGGACCAGCTGGTACTGGAAAAACCGAGTCCACCAAAGACCTGGCCAAAGCTCTGGGTCTTCTCTGTGTGGTCACCAATTGTGGAGAAGGCATGGACTACATGGTGAGATGTTCACATATTTGGTGTACCTGTACTATATATCTGTACATCTGTCCTGATCATGACTGTATGCAGGCGGTGGGGAAGATCCTGTCTGGCCTGGCTCAGTGTGGGGCCTGGGGCTGTTTCGATGAGTTTAACCGAATTGACGCTTCAGTGCTGTCAGTCATCTCCTCTCAGATACAGACCATCCGCAACGCACTCATCCTGCACCTGCAGCGCTTTCAGGTAGGGTCAGTCACATCCAGTTGTACAGGTCACTGTTTCTATTATTTACAGCTGATTTCTGAAACGTTAACATGCTTGACCAATTAATGGTTTCCAGTCAAAGAAGTCTGAGCATACTATATTGTATGAATGCAGCAAAATGAACTGTATATATGTAAATAGTATATGTGTAGTATATGGATGTGGGGGGACTGGATGAATGATTGCTTTAATATACATTGTATATTAAAGCAATCATTCCTTACATTGGTGTTCCAATGTAAGGAATGGTTGTTTATTTTCTGAACACAAGTGTTACTGTAGCCCACACTAAAACAAGAGCAAAATAACAGCAGTGTCAACTCCTAGAGCCACTCCAAAACAGTCACTGACAAATAGAACCTTCACAACAATATAGCAACCAAATTACAAGAGCAACAAAAGGTTTCCACTCTGAACTTAACTCAAAATATTAGATCATTACACTACACCCCTTTATCAAAATCCCTTGTCCACGAGAGGCACACAAAAGTCATGTCTAGTGCTTTTTGTAGGGATCTAGGGTGAACCAGAAGTGTTTATAGCCACAGTTCAGATGGCAACATCTGTAGAAAATGATCCCCAGCCAGCACAGACTGTATGGCTGGTGGCATGTGGGCATAGGTGCCATAAACCTGTCCTTCAGTGTCACTGGCAAGTGCCCTGAGCTGTTCACCAGGGAGGAGGCACTACGGGGTGGAGCAGGGCCCGAACCTTCTCTGTCTTCAGGAGTCAGGAGGAGTAGACTAGACAAAGCATCCCCAGTGAGACACATGGCTAATCTCTTCCATGGACCATCTTGCAGCCTGGGCCAACAGTGCATACAATGCTTCCCAATCAGCCTTGCCATCATACCTCGGGGTTTTTACAAGCAGGGGCCATTAGTTTAATCTTTGATTGCACAGATGGAAACATCTTCAACTAGTAGCTCAGCAGAGTTGAGGCTGACTTAAATGAAACTTTACCAAGGAGGTTTGGCTTGTCACTTCTGACACCAGCATTCTGGTGTAAGGAAACACACCAAATTTCTTCTGGTTGCTCATTTTCTGAACGTAAGTAAATAAACTAATAAGTCAGGCTCCCAAAAAGATGTTGTTTAAATCCATTTTGTATTTTTTCTTGAGTTTTTAAACTATCTAAATATGTTGTGAAGCTGTGTTTGTGTTAATGCTGTGTCACTTCAAAGTACTTGTGTTTGTGTAATAACAGTTTGAGGGCCAGGAGATCAGCTTGGACAGCCGCATTGGGATCTTTATCACCATGAACCCAGGGTATGCCGGCCGCACAGAGCTACCAGAGTCTGTCAAAGCCCTGTTCAGGCCCGTGGTGGTCATCGTACCAGACCTGCAACAGATCTGTGAGATCATGCTCTTCTCCGAGGGCTTCCTCCTAGCCAAGGTGCTCCTCTTGTATTAAATTTCCTTGGTCCCTTGGCTTCACTCCTCAGTGCTGTCCTCTGTCCCTCTGTCTCCCTCCTCAGGGCTGTTAACTATCCCTCTGCTTCACTCCTCAGTTCTGTCCTCTGTCCCTCTGCTTCACTCCTCAGTGCTGTCCTCTGTCCCACTGGTTCACTCCTCAGTTCTGTCCTCTGTCTCTCTGCGTAACTCCTCAGTGCTTTCCTCTGTCCCTCTTGTTCACTCCTCAGTGCTGTCCTTTGTCTCTGTCCCTCTGCTTCACTCCTCAGTGCTGTCCTCTGTCTCTGCCCTTTGTCTCCATCTGTCTGATCTCCTGTATATTTGTGGTACAAGGTCCTGGCTAAGAAGATGACCGTGCTGTACAAACTGGCCCGGGAGCAGTTGTCAAAGCAGGCACACTACGATTTTGGCTTGAGGGCTCTGAAGTCTGTGCTGGTGATGGCCGGGGAGCTCAAAAGAGGCTCCCCACACCTCAACGAGGTTACTCTCATTTTATGTCAGCTTCTAATGCACTTAATGGTGAAGTGCATATTTCATATTTTACTATTGTCTTAAGAAAAAGGGAGAGACTCCTTCTGATTGTGTCAGAAGTTCATTGAAATAGAAGTAGACATAGGAATAGACTAGGGCTGAATGATTTGGGGAAAAATATCTAAGATTTATCTGACAAGCATTGCAATTAATTACCATTTTAAGTAGAATTCTGTTCAAAGTTCACATTTTAAATATGTCCAGAAGAATTGACAAAAAGTCTGAAATATATGAATTGACAAAGTGGTGAACTACAGGGTTAGCATTTTTACGCCGATTAAGACAGGAGGGGGAAATTTGGCACTTGTAAGGTGTTTGTGACGTGCTAATTGTGTCCATTCAAATTTCAATTAGTCTTGCAGCTGCAGAAAAGATCATTTCTAACAAACCTTTGAATTAAATACACAATTCATAGTGCAGAGAAGTTGTAGGCCTAATGTTGACTGTGGGTTTGGTTGTAGGATGTGGTTCTGATGCGCGCTCTGCGGGACATGAACCTGCCTAAGTTTGTGTTTGAGGATGTCCCTTTGTTCCTGGGGCTCATCTTGGACTTGTTCCCTGGGCTGGACTGTCCCCGTGTCCGCTACCCTGACTTCAACGATGCTGTAGAGAACACTCTGCAGGACAACAAATATGTGCTTCTGCCTAACCAGGTGAGGGTGTCACAAAAGCACAATCAGGTTTAGCACATGGATTTAGTGGTATTTCCCACTGAACATTTTCACCAAGGGCCACGTCAGCAAAATGGCTGCGTTCAAAGGGCCAGATGTAAAATAAATGTAACTACTTTTTTCACTTTTTAATTACTTTTTCAACTTACAAATATTGCATATTCATTTGCATAGATGTAAAAATACAGCTGTGTGTAACAGTGTATCTCTTCATAAAATAACATGTTAAGACCATCAAACATTTTAATTTATTCTGTCGCAGGCCACATAAAATGATGAGGGCCACATTTGGCCCGCGGGCCTTGAGTTTGACACATGTGATGCAAGTGAATTGTTATACCTGACAAATCAAATAAGAGAGCTAGTATTTCACTTTTGAGGTGCAGGGACACAGGTTTCTTCTAGGCAGCAACAGTTTTATACAGCAAGCTGTAGGTAGTTTATATTAGCATGTATCCTCCAGTCCTCTGATTGGCTGTGGGCAAAACTAATGACACAAAGCTGCAAAAGTGTACATAAGTGAACAAAAATACCAATACCTTGAAGTTGACAGTATACCCTGTTATCTGCTCCCACTTAGGTGGACAAAGTGGTGCAGATGTATGAGACCATGATGACCAGACACACCACCATGGTTGTAGGCCCGACAGGCGGGGGCAAGTCAGTGGTGATAAGCACCCTGTGCCAGGCCCAGAGCAGGTGTGTCCCGAAGAGGTGGGGATGCGAAGGGAGACTTGGTCATGACAAATCGCTGACTGTTTGTTCCTACTGGTACAGGCTGGGACTGCTTACCAAGCTGTACCCTCTGAACCCCAAAGCCATGAGTGTCATTGAGCTGTACGGCATCCTGGACCCAGACACAAGGGACTGGACCGATGGCATCCTCTCCAACATTTTCAGAGACATCAACCGGCCCACCGACAAGAAAGAGCACAGGTGTGGACACCTCTCTTTAGATCTACGTGGAAGGTACAGCTTTGTGGATCTGTTAGGTTACTCCTCTAGCTAGGTACAGCTGACAATGAACTTGCAGTGAGCAAATTTCCAATAACAATTGGGTTTTGGGTTCACATGACATCACACTATAATAGTATTTTTTCCTTCCACAACCACATTGCAAATAGAGCTGATAAACTGGGCAGCACCTGGAGGACTAATGCTGTGTTCAGACTTGGGCATCAGGGGGCATCAAGTTTAGGCCATCCTGTGTTCCTGCAGAGCGCTTTCAAGTGTCAGTGCGGTGCAAATTCGGCATTGACACTTGAGTATTAATATGTTGGGCACTCTGTTTGCACACTCAAAGAGTCAGATGCCAGAGTTGGAAAAGCTGAATTTTTGGCATTTTACACGCCACATCAACCAGTCAGACATTGGTGCCTGTACTGTCCTGGTATGGGAGAGTACAACAGGGACAATAGGTGCTTTAACTGCATAAAACGTAGGTTGTTTGTCATTTATTGTTAATATCTTATTCAAGGCTGGCACTAATCAAAAACTGGCGCAAAGTTTAATTTCTTCTCTACCAGCTCAAATGAACATGAAAAATATTATTATTTTGATAGATAAAGTCAGTTTTAGCAGGTTTGAACTTCAATAAAATAAAATAAAAGTTTAATTAAACTTTGGGGACAGCACATACACGAAGAAGTTCCTGTCTGCACTGCCCGTATTCTAAGATGGTATAGAGTAGTTTTATGCTATCCTGTTTATTGTCTGTTACTTTGGTAAACACAGACTCTTAGCTTGTTTTTTTCTGAGTGGCCTTATTGCTGCATTCTTGCAAACAATACATTTTGACTAACCATTAGGCATTGAGTACATTTCCATGGTTACAAAATACATAAAAAGTACAAATTATAATGATAATATTGTTTTTTAACAGATGACCAGCAATATTATTGTAGTATAAAAGTCCTGATGGTGTGACAGGTACATTCTGTTTGATGGAGATGTGGATGCGCTCTGGGTGGAGAACATGAACTCTGTGATGGACGACAACAAGCTCCTCACACTGGCCAACGGAGAACGTATTCGCCTCCAAAACCACTGCGCCCTGCTCTTTGAGGTGAGACAGCACCCCAAAGAAGGGTCTGTAGGTGTGGCATGGGCATAGAACCATCGGATGGTAGCTCTTGACCGATATGTTTTTTTCATGGCCTATGCTGATAACGATTTTTTAAAATCTAGAGCAGGGGTGTCAAACTCATTTTCACGGAGGGTCACAACAGAAAAATGGTTGCCCTCAAAGGGCCAGATGTACAGTAAGTGTAAGTAACTAAATGTAACCAAATATAAAGTAAAATAAATGTAACTTCTTTTTTAACTTGTTCTTTAACTCTTTTTGTATTTACTACTTATTCAAGGTACAAATATTGCATATGCATTTGCATAGATGTAAAAAAACAAAAAATATGGCTGCGTAACTGCTTATCTCCTGATAAACTGATATTTTAAGACAGTCATAGTGACGTGGTGGGCCACATTTGACCCGCAGGCCTTGAGTTTGACACATGTGATCTAGAGCAACCGATGGCCGATGAGCTCTGGTGATACTGTGGTTCTTTCGGTATCAGACTTGGTATTCAGTAGTCTCCCTTAGTATCGAAAGTGAGTTTGAAATTTTAGCATCGTGACAACATAAAATATCATAGGGAAGGAGGGTCTGGAGGTAGGGTATGGCCACAGGAGAGGAGGGTCTGGAGGTGAGGCACAACCACAGGAGAGGAAGATCTGAGGTGAGGCAGTACCACAGGGGAGGGTCTGCAGGTGAGACTGTACCGGAGGGGAGGAGGATCTGAAGGTGAGGCAGTGCAACAGGGGAGAGGGATCTGGAGGTGAGGCAGGGGGAGGAGGGTGTGAAACATGACATTGTCTGGTGCTTTCAGGTGGGGGATCTGCAGTACGCCTCTCCTGCCACAGTGTCCCGCTGTGGGATGGTGTTTGTGGACCCTAAAAACCTGCGCTACACACCGTACTGGCAGAGATGGTTGGAAAACAGACCCCTGAAGGTAAAGTGTTTGATCATATTATAACCTACCGCTGTCTGAGGTAGTGTGACTGATGTAGAAGATTTAGGTGTATATGATCTATTCAATTTATTTAAAGCATAAAACAGACTTCTGATTTTATGGCTGTTACATTGATTGGAAAAATCACTTCTACCTATACTATGTATATTATGCATATTGTGAAAATAACCATCACAATAATTCATGATTATTGACCAAGCAACAGTGAGATCCACTGACCCACAGGTTGGACCACAGGTAATTTTTTTCCTTTCCTTCCTACACACGCTTGGATCTCAGCCCTCATGTTTTATTAGCATGTGTTTGGTAAAGTGCAGTCTGTTTCCATGCATGAGCAGGAGACACTGAACCTGCTGTTTGAGAAGTATGTGCACTGCTGCATCGACCTGATCATACACGGCATCGTGGACGGCACACAGGGCAAGAAGCTGAAGACCATGGTGCCTCAGACAGACCTGAACATGGTGAGGAGGTGTCTCATACATATCAGTGCACTTGTGTACAGTGACAGTGGCCCTGTGCTCTAACACTGTGCCTCTGCAGGTCACGCAGCTGTGTCTGATGCTGGATGCTCTGCTGGAGCAGGAGGCCCCAGAGCCTGATGTGGTGGAGGCCTTCTTCCTGGAGGCTCTCTACTGCTCCCTGGGGGCCACTCTGCTGGAGACGGAGAGAGTCATGTTTGATGAGTTTGTCAAAAATGTTTCATGTCTGACTCTAGTCGAGGAGGAGAAGGTATTTGCTGGACCTGGTCAAATCCCAGGTAAGTATGTCAACTTGTTTTGTTTTTTTAAAGAATGTCCTGAATATTTATTATCAAACTTTTTAAAATGTGTTACAGCAGCTTAAAATCCAAGGTGATTGTGACTGTTATTTTGTTGTTTAATAATCTGAAGAATTGTATGCGCTCTACTCCAGGACACATGACCACTCTGTACGATTTCCATTTTAACGGAAAGCAGATGAAGTGGGTTCCCTGGCGCTCAATGGTGTCCAAATATGTGCACAACCATGACATGAAGTTTGCTGACATCCTGGGTAGGTCTTGATGTCTCTGTCAGTCTTGTTAGGTATCACATTTCTTTTGTTGGTAAAAAATAAATAAGATTATGGTTCTTAGTGGCTGTGAGTAAAAAATAGAAAGTAGAGCTTAAAAATACTTGAATGTGATCTTAAGGGTTATTGTGATTAATGGTCAGGTTTCCCTCTCCTTATGCTAACCACTCTGCCCCTCCTCCAGTGCCCACCATTGACACGGCCCGAACCAGCTGGATCCTGGAGCAACAGATGAAGATCAAGAGACCTGTGCTGCTAGTGGGAGAGTCGGGCACCTCCAAAACAGCTACCATTCAGAACTTCCTCAAGAACCTGGATGACTCTAAGGTTTGGCACAGATGTACCGTCTAGTGAAATCTGAAGAGCATATTCAAAAATAAACAAATGTTGTATACACAATAAAAGGGGAATCTCCTTGCCTAGAGTTCAGTCAACTTAGATGTTATATCATTAAATAATATAATGTTTTCGGACAATTGTCACAGAATAATTTCATTTTTGTGTTGTGCCAAGTGAATAATAATAATAATAATGTCAGTGAAGCCTTAGACTGACTTATTCTTTTGTTTCATGTGGTTTAGCCTCAGTAAGTACAGAGATATTATCCATGTACTGCAGGTCCCTGTCTTATTTCTGACTGTAACTCTTGGACGTTTGGTTGACAGATCACAATGACCATCAACTTCTCATCCAGAACCACCTCAATGGACATCCAGAGGAACCTTGAGGCCAACGTGGAGAAGAGGACTAAGGAGACCTATGGCCCACCTATGGGCAAGAGGCTGCTCATCTTTATGGATGACATGAACATGCCCAAGGTGCCCCCTCTAGTGTCTGTCTGCTGTCTTCTGCTGTTTCTGCAATCTGTGTGCTGGTTCTCATAGTAACCCCCATGTCACTCATGTCAATGACTATAATTTTTGTTTGATACCGTATTATTTATCCATTAGTTGGGCAGTCTTAGTCTTTCCATTTGAATGTAGCAGGGCCTGTGCCCAGACAGATAACCAAGCAGACAATACTGTCAGTGCCTCTAATTGGAGCGCAAACAACCTCTCCTATTGTCTATACTTGTAACATTCACGGTGAAATGTATCACTTCAACTTTACAGAGTTTAGTGATTTGTCTGCTGCACTCTTTTCCAGTCATGTGTCATGTGCTCTGGAACAATCAAAGGCCAGGCGGGACACTACATGTCCATAGTGATCATTCACATAGCCTCAGTGACCACTGTATCTGTCCCTCCTGTGTGTAGGTGGACAGCTATGGCACACAGCAGCCCATTGCTCTGCTCAAGCTACTGCTCGACCGTGGGGGCATCTACGACCGCAGCAAAGAGCTCAACTATAAACTGCTCAAGGACCTGGGCTTCATCGCAGCCATGGGCAAAGCTGGAGGAGGCCGCAATGAGGTAGACCCACGTTTCACCAGCCTCTTCAGTGTCTTCAGCATCCCCTTCCCCGCCACGGAGTCCCTGCACCTCATCTACACCTCCGTACTCAAAGGACACACCAAGGTCTTACATTTATTTATTTAGGCTATAGTCCTAGTTTTGACCTTTTCTGAATTACCCCAGGTTTACTTCCAGTTAATTTATTAATTAGTCCAGATAAAGGCCTATTTTAGACCTGTTTTTGTCCAGGTATAGTCTTAGTACTTGGTCTGAAATTTTGTTTTTTAAGATCAACTTTCACTCATATTAAGTTGAAAAATTCAAATTTCAAAAGGCGTTTTAAGTGTATTTTTCTACACTGTTGAGATGGAGATTCCTTCCCTTAAAGTGCATATAAAAAATATTGCCTGATTTTTTTATTTGAAATTTATAATTTTGCTTCCTGGTTGGACATGGCATGGGCAGCAGATATACATACAGTAGAGGTAATTCCAATTCTATAAACAGGGGCCTAAACCTGACAATAGTTATGATTAGACTAATAACAGTAGATGAAAACACCTATATTTTGTTAAATTAATGTTAAATCTGTCAGAAAAATGTGTTACACGTTGTTTGTAAATTGTCCCTGCATTTTGGGTGTAATTTCTCTGTGTTGAAATAAGTTGTGGTATTCAGTCTTAGAACCCAGCTCTGCTTTCTGCATTTTTGAACTGCCACTTGATAAATAGGTACTATCCCACCAATTTTTCTACCAAAAGCATATGTTTGTTACAGAAGGACTTGTTTTCTAATTCCAATAGGACTTGGGCTTTCCCCTATAGACTCCTGTAGCCACTTGACTAAATTTGAGAGGGATGCCACATTGGCAGTGGTGAATTAGCAGTAATGAATGGCACTGAGTTCCTTTTGGACAGTTTTTGTCTTTAAATTAAATCATAGACAATATCTTAAAACTAATCACATAAAACATTGATTTTAAAGAGTATAGATTGCGTTGATTTTGCCTTAACTATGGACTTTGTACCGTACAAGTTTGATTAGCTGCTAGCCTGTTTAGCTGCAGAAATCCACTTCTCCCATCAATTTGGAGCTTTGAAAATCCACTAAAAGGCTCAGGCTTTCTTCTACCCTCAATAAACTGTACACCCCAGTGTGCAACAATAATCCACAATCTCCGAAACTCCCATTGCAGCTGATGTGATTACCGGTAGTCTTTATGGGACTTTTCCACTGCCACAGAACCAGTGTGAGATTTGCTTGGATTGCAACAACTGCAGGAGCTCTTTATCTGTTATCTACGCAAAACCTCTACATTCGTACTTTTCAATTGTTCTGCACTGCCTTTTAAAACAGTCTTCTCTCTGTTGTAAATGACCTGCAGATGTTTGAGGATGTGGTGCAGAAGGCCTGTGACACAGTGACCATGTGCACACTGGAGCTCTACAATAACATTATTAGAGAGCTCCCTCCCACTCCTTCCAAGTTCCACTACATCTTCAACCTGCGAGACCTGTCCAGGGTATACCACGGGCTGACCATGACCCACCCCGAGAGGTACAGCCAACCAGAGGAGCAGATCAAGGCTGCATATCCAAGAGACAAAACCACCAACCTATTGGCTCTGTTCATGTTGTAGAGTTTGATGTCATTATTTCAGATGGGGGGGGGGGGCTTATGTAATGCTATGTTAGGTACAATAAATGCCTCAAAACAGACCCACAGTCAGGAGAGGTTTAACGTAGATAAGGCCAAGGCACAAAACACAAAAATACAGGACATTCACATAACGCAACAATCTGGCAAATGAGGCAGGGAACACAGACTAATGACAAACAGGCACAGCACATTAGGGCGGGGTCATAATCAAAGGCGAGAGCACAAGAGGACAGGAAGTAAATCTGCAACAGAAACAAGGTAAATAATGTAAAAAAATAGCAATATCAAAGGGAAGCATATGATGAGACATGACATGGGAGATTAACTGTTTTTGAGAGAAACATCAAAACTTTTGATTCACTATTCACTTTTCATAGCACTAGTTTTATATGTGTGTGTGTGTGGGGGGGGGGTGTGTGTGTGTAGGGGTGTGTAGGGGTGTGTGTGTGTGTGTGTGGGGGTGTGTGTGTGTGTGTAAAAATATCTAAGCATATGGCCCCTCTCTGTGCAGATGCGTGAGCGTGGCTAAGTTTGTGCGGACCTGGAGGAACGAGTGCCTAAGAATATTCCACGACAGACTCATCGATGAGGCCGATAAAGCTTTGGTAGTTTTTTTTTTCCTAATCTGCACTAGACCATATTGATATGCTTCACTCACTTGACAAACATCCTGCATTCAAAGCTCCACTGTGTACATTTTCTGATAATATATTGATATTTTATGTATTTTACAGCTGATGTCATCAACATTCCCAGAGGGTGTGTTGTTATTTATTTTAATGCAGTTTGAGTTAACACAGCTGATTTGTTTTATTTAATTATATGTAAGTGACCTCAGTCACAAGCTAGCATTAGCCATGCTCACCTTTTTATTGAAAATCAAGCACCTAAATAGGACCATGAATGCTTATATTCATATCACGGGCTTGTTTCACAGGCTCCTGAAAATGTGTTGTTTAAATTCATTTTCTATTTTTTCTTGAGTTTTCAGACTTATCTTAAAGGTTTTTTTGGCAGTGTTTGCTAGGAAACTGCTACACATTCCGCAATAGACATACATTTAGAACACCCCCAGTGACCAATGTCACTGCAAAGTCTCAATAAAATAAAAGCACTTCTTTCTATTGTTCAAAATAACTTCATAAATATTGCATCCTTACGATGAGTGGGCTTGCCACTACACAACCCTGTATAATTCTGAAATGTAACACAGTGGGGTTTTAAATACTATTGTTTTTTTAACTTTTTATACAAATTTGTATATATAAATTTGTATACATACATTTTGAAAAAAAAAAAAAGAGATTTCAAAGTTCACATTTTAAAGATGTTCAGGAGCAATAATATTTGAAACCAACTAATAAAAGAACAATATGCAATATGAAGTTTGAACTACAGAGTAAGACATTTTTTTTTCATAATAAGCATATTTTTTGTTAACAGAAGAAATAGTAAAATAATTGCAGTTTTTGCGATTTCTCATTGCAATCATTCAAATTGCAATTTTGATGGTAGTCATGTGTGAGCATATTTTTTGTGCTATTGTCCTCCAGGTCCAGGGGCACCTGCGCAGCCTAGTGGAGGAGCACTTCCATGCAGAGGCTGAGTCTGTGCTAAAAGAGCCTATCCTGTTCGGGGACTACATGACAGCTCTGAGCGAGTCCGAGCCCCGGATCTACGATGACATCCAAGACTACGAGGCCTCCAAAGCTTTGTTTGAGGTCATGATTAACACTTTCTATACAGTTTACATCCACTACATATGAAAGGCATGCGCTTTTTTTTCAAACTGTTTAAACAATTATGCGCAAGTATAAACACCATGAGAATGCTCAGCCATCGTACAGCTCATGGTGCATGATGAACGTGTTTTGGTCCGAAATGTGCACATCAACTCAAGAACAAAAGCAAAAGACCTTGTGAAGATGCTGCTGAAGCTGGTAAGAGTGTGTCATTATCCACAGTGAAACGAGTACTGTCCCAACATGGGCTGAAAGGCCACTCTGCCAGGAAGAAGCCATTACTCTAAAAGAAGCATTAAAAAAAAACAGATTACAGTATATAAATGGACACAGGAACAAAGACCTTAATTTTTGGAGACATGTCCTGTGGTCTGACAGAAATAAAATTCAACTGTTTGGCTATAATGTGCATCGTTACGTTTGGAAGAAAAAGGAGGAAGCTTGTAAGCCTGAGAAATTCAACCCAAGTGTGAAATACAGGGGTGGTAGCATTGTGTTGTGGGGTTGTTTTGTTGCAAGAAGGACTGGTGCACTTCACAAAATAGATGGCATCATGAGGAAAGAACATTATGTGGAAATACTGAAGCAACATCTCAAAACATGAGCCAAAAAGTTAAAGCTTGGGTGCAAATGGGTCTTCCAAATGGACAATGACCCGAAGCATACTGCCAAACTGGTAAACAAAGTCTTAACAAAGTCAGTGTTTTGGAGTGGCCATCACAAATCCCTGATCTCAATCATACTGAAAATGTATGGGCAGACTTGGAAAAAAGCTTGTGCAAACAAAGAGGCCTACAAACTTGGCTCCATTACCCTAGTTTTGTCAGGAGGAATGGGCCAAAATTCCTGTCAACTATTGTGAAAAGCTTGCGGAAGGATATCCAAAAAGTTTGACCAAAGTCATACAGTTTAAAGGCAATGGTACCAAATACTACTGAAATCTATGTAAACATCCGACTTTAAAGAAAGTAATGAAAAATTGTCTAAAAAATCCTTCTATCGTTAATCTGGCATTTAGCAAATAGAAATAAATTTGGTAATCCTAATTGACTTAAAACAGGAGGTATTTAGTCTGATTCCATGTCAGACAGTGAGGAAAAAAGCATACATGTTTTTTATATAGTGTATGTAAACTTCTAGTTTCAACTGTATATGTTAACTGTAAATATCAGGAGTGAAGGACTAAACCAGGCCTAAATCAGTGAAAAACGAATACATAAACACTGAACCAGAGCTAAACAAGGGCTGAAACCGAGACCACACCATGACTAAAACAGGACTGAACCAGGACTGAACCAGGACTAAACCAGGATTCAACAAGGCACACACCTGCAGAACTGCATAAGGACTAAACCAAGACTTAAGAACAATGACGGGGAGAGGATGGATGAAGTAGGTGGAAATAAGTAGGATTAAACATATCAAACTTGCATTTATTGAATTTCAGGTGTCTATTGCTCAAAAATACTTGAAAAACATGAATTAGTATGGAACAAATTTCAAAATATAGAACATTCCAGGCAACGCTATAACATCTTCATGGAGACAAGCAGGTTCTGTGTTATACTGTGTGTTCATGTGAACATGGCCTCTTGTCTGTTGCAGGAGATCCTGGAGGAGTACAATGAAGGAAAGTCCAGGATGAAGCTGGTTCTTTTTGACGAGGCCTTGGAGCATGTGACCCGTGTCCACCGCATCTTGCGCATGGACCGGGGACACGCCTTGCTGGTGGGAGTGGGGGGCTCAGGGAAGCAGTCCCTCACCAAGTTAGGGGCCTTCACCGCGGGCTGTGAGGTATGGCAAGAGCAGGGGGAATGTACTGCTTTAAGAAGATATGGGATTCAAGCGGTGTAAAAGTACATTTCAGTAACATAAACAGTGTGACAAAAACACTTTACTATTTTCTGTTACCCGCTTGTCGTGGTAACAGAAAACACCAGCTACAGATTCATGTTTAACTTCAAAGGCCTTTTGCTAGAATCTGGTTAAGTTTGAGTGTGTGGTAAGTTCAGGTTTACTTTGAGCAAACTTTACTTTGAGTTTTCTGTCACTGAAAAGAGGCCTGGTTTAGTTCAGTTTGAAACACAAAGGTAATAGACTCCACACCAGGGTTAAATTTGCTTTAGAGTTAGAAAAAACAACATGGACCAATCACCTATTGGCTGAGCCGTGCCAGTCTTTGCCTGATCTGTGCTGCAGCAGCTGCAGGTTCGAAGTTTGACAGAGAAAAGTTTGCATCCATCTTTAAGTAACACATGAACCTGAAGTTACATAGTCTGCAGTGGTTTGGTTTTATCAACTAAGAAGTGACTCCACAGCTCCAAGGAGTAAGTTCAACCCGATTCTAGCAACAAGCCTCAGGTTTCTGAAGAGTTGTAGGTTCATTTGTCAGAGATATGAGGGCTGTTCCACAAAGTGGCACATCCACATAAGCCAGGTTTATGTGGATGTGGATTAAATCAAAATACTCTAAATCTCTAAATGCTTCATGTATTTTGTCAAAAGCCAGAAAATGGCTTAAACAAAGATTTCAACAAAGATTTTTTTCTTTTGTTGTGGCACAGTAAGGTCTGACTGGTCATATAGCAACAAGTTATGTAAACTGAAATATCTTTTGACTGGAACAAAATAAACTAAACACTGAAACTAAAACTGAAAGGGTTACTTCAGTGTTGCCCTTTTCACAAGAAGAGTCTGGCACACACCCAGCTCACACTGCTGGGTTTGCCATGCGTAAATCCTTCAAAATACACTCAATTATTTCCTTGTGGTAGAATATACTTAAAAGTAAAAAGTACAGTAAAGGGGCCGTAGAAAGGGGTGCTATTTAAATTTTTTGATAGATGGTCCAAAACCTGCTTTTCTCCATGGATGTTTTTCCTGAAATCCTCTTCAAAATGGTATAAAACTTGGCAATCACAACAGAGAATAAAAGATATGTATATACTACATACCATGGAACATACAAGGCAATAATAATAATTACATGTTAATGAGGGAAGTAGATGACGGACCACCAGAAAACGTACACTGCACCTTTTTAAGTAAAGACATTTGGTACATGTTCAGCCCTGTGAATCCTGTCCTTGTGCTGTAGGTGTTTGAGATCACCTTGACCAGAGGCTATGGAGAGTCTAACCTCCGTGATGACCTGAAGACACTCTACCTCAAACTGGGCATAGAAAATAAGAAGTGTGTGTTTTTGTTCACTGATGCACACGTGGTTGAGGAGGGCTTCCTGGAGCACATCAACAACATGCTGACCTCCGGTACCTCTCCTGGCCTAAACCCTCTGCCCTCTGTCCCTCACCTCCTCACCTACCCTTACCTCCTGCCCTATGCTCTCACCTGCTGCCCTCTGACCTCATCTACACCTCCTGCTCTCTGCCCTCACCTCCTGCCCTCAACCCTGTCCTCCTGCCCTCTGCCCTCACCTGCCCCTACTGCTCTCATCTGTCCCTCATGCCTTCTGCCCTTACCTCCTGCCATCTTGACAGTAAAATTGCAAATTCCATTATATAATTAATACATTTCTTTTAGCTCAGTATAAACTATAGCGATTGCAGAATATGTCACGTTCCCAGTTTTTCCTCTCTAAGCTCATGTCTCCCTCTCCATGTGCTTTTGCAGGCATCGTTCCAGCTCTATTCCCCGATGATGAGAAGGAGTCCCTGTTGAACCAGGTGAGGGAAGATGCTCTGAAGAATGGAGCGGGCCCCTCCAAAGAGAGCCTGTGGCAGTTCTTTGTCAACAAGAGTGCCAACAACCTGCACATCATCCTGGGCATGTCTCCTGTGGGCGACACTCTACGAACACGCTGCCGTAACTTCCCAGGTCAGGTGTCTGACCAGCTTGGTTCAATGTCATCACTTATTTGAATGTAGTAGTTTTTCTTTTATACATAGTTATTATTATAACATACAAACTCACTGTTGTAGCCTTGTCACTGGCACTGTTGGTAGAGGGTCCACGAAACAGTAGCTTTGTCAGTGCCAGCTCCTTCATATATTTAGTTTTAAAGCAGCACAGTGTAACTTTCTAGAGGTGGCACATCACCTGTATGATTTCATGGAAATTAGGGCTGGACATAATGGGGAAAAAAAGAATCAAGAGAATTTTTTCCCCATATAGATCAATCTTGATTTTCAGTTTGATCTTTTTCCATCTTATTAAAAACAGAGACAGGTGATGCAAGCATAAAGCGCAGAGGGTTAGCATCGCTACAATTTTTATTTTGTGTTGATAGGAACAATAAGAAAGAGAAATCCACATTTAAAGTTTTGAATGTGTTTATGTATATCAAGCCTAAAAACATCAACACGTTATTGCTATTGGCAGAAAAATATGCATCTAAATGAAGTCTTAAATTTCATTCATAAATGGTGACAAAATAGTGTACTTTCTGTAACTTGGATTATAATAGTAAGAAGCACCAGAGAGAAAGAGAGGAAAGAAGATGAGCTATGGCTGAATCAGAGAGGAGGGGGAGCGAGGCAGACTCCACTGCACTCACAGAGGCAGGGCAAAGAAGACATTGGACTTTTAGACAAATTGTGCAGATTTAAATCAAAACTTGTGACACACAGGTGAGGAGAACGAGACACGCTGGCCCTGACTCAGAGCTTTTATTTATACATGTGACTGGTAATGCCACAGGATTGGCTGTAGACCTGTCCATTAAAATGCACTTGCCTTATCATCGAACTTGACCAAAATTTAGGTCACATCTATAAATCTTTTGATTTTTGGCAGACCCCTAATGAAAATAGATTAAAACCATAATCCAGAACATTTTCCATGGAGATGAATACATTTTATGCCATACTGTAGAAGATTACAGCCAAAGGGACATTTCCATAGAAACAAGAAGGTAGAGACTCTCCTCCAAGCAAGAGCCAGCTCACACTAAGGACGTGTGTGTTTTTTTTTTCTTTATAAAAAATTTACACGGTGGGTCTTTAAAAGAGAAGAGTTTGGAGTTTTACTTACAGGAAATTGTTTGTGGGGGAAATGTTAAATAAGTGGTGAATCCAAGGCCTCATGTGCTGTGTGCTTGCAGGGCTGATGAACAACACAGTCATCGACTGGTTTCAGCCCTGGCCCCCACAAGCTCTGCTAGCTGTGGCACAGTCCTTTCTGGGTGAGTACTCTGCTAAAAACAAGCACTAAACCAGGACTAGAAGAAAAACAAACCAGGTGTACATCACAAAACCATGTCAAAATTAAGTTTTATTTTTGTTTAGTTTAGTATTTATCATGGTTTGGCTCTTCCATTTTTAAACCTAAACTTGAATTGCTCTTAACTGTTGTCTTGATTAAAAACACACTTTATTTTGTCAGTTATTGGCTCCACAAACAATGTACATTTTCTGTCTTATCACTGTACCTGTATTTATGCCTATATGCGGAAATAACACCACCCCTTTTTGATGCCACAAGAAAAAAATACATATAGTAGCTTTGTGTTGTGTGTGGGTGCAGGTCAGAATGCCATGATCCCGGAGCAGCACTCAGCAGCGGTCATCTCTCATGTGTGCATGGTTCATGACTGTGTGCGAGACTACAGCATACTGTTCCAACAGAAACTGCGCCGCTGCAACTTCGTCACACCAAAGAACTACCTCGACTTCATCAATACCTACTCAGCTCTGTTGGAGAAAAAGGACCAGGACATTCTGGGTAAGACCTTAATGTACCTGATAGGGCTTTAAGTGCAAGAAATACATGGGCAGGCTGTCAAAATGGCTCTAGCAGCCTCTTCATGGAAATATTACTTTGGCGACGATGTTCCATAGTATGTCATTGAACTTATCTATCTCTAAGGAGACAAACAGGTGATAGCACCAGGTCAAGTTACAGTTAAACATATGCAAGGGTGAAGCTGCTTATAGAAGAATACATGTTTTTTCAGGGTATTTTTCTTCGCAATGAAACTTCTGTATTGATAAATATGGTAGAATTGAGGATTAGGTTGTGATGCGTAATTAATTGTTTAGCAATACAAAGATTTGACACCAGAATTCCTACAAATTCAAAATTAAACCATAAGAATCAAAACCTATCACTTCTCTCAGTGAGAGGGGTAAATGTAACTGGTCAGAGACTGGGTAATAACTTAAGAAATCACTAAAACCAAAATACTTTGGGGTGGTTTACTTATCAAAAGCTCACATTACGGAATTCAATCAAACCGGTGTACAAAGCTTAGCAAGTGAGGTAGTTAAAACAGGATTCAACTTTACTCAGCCTGGTAATATAACTCGCTATAATTGTTCACAAGATCTACTTTTGACTGAGGGTGCAGGACGCAATTTGTTATCGTGCCAACTTCTGCAAAAAAGGACACTGTTTTTTCAGATCTTACTGGGGAGATGCATGGGTCGTCTTAGTTAGGGAGCGATCAATTCCTCTGGCAGAGATAATAACGCAGATCCGGGGTTGATCCAAGCAGGGTATTGACAGAATTTCTTGTTATACCAGAATATATACCAGTTGTGAACAAGGGTGTGGTCTCGGGTACGGTGGTCGTCATGGATGTGTGGAGGACGTCGGAGATGTCCGGGCATCTGGGTACTGTCACTATGTTCAAGCTGCGGCACTGCAGTTCCCCTGGAGACACGAGAGAATGTGGAGGGTAGCATCTCTATCTGGGTCCCAGCTGCAGTGTTTGGCGAGTTAGACGGCTGTTTGCGTGCTTTTAAGAGTGAATTCACTCCACTCTGAGGGCAACTCTCAAATTGTTTACTTGAGCAGGGTTTAGCAAAAATCTGCAGAGTATTGGAAAAAGAAAAGGAAAGTAGAGGGAGAACAGAGGGACTCGGCGTGGGCTGTTCACACAGTGGTTTTCAACTGCAACCTTGGCTTTATGCAATTTGGATCCTCGCACTTTGGATTTGCTTTTGGGCTAATGTTCTATTCTATGGCCTAAAGTTGAATCCTGACACATTTATGCATCAGTTTACACAACAATTAGAAATTACACAGGAATCACCAGTGGAATTAACCAAGGTTTACCATTGATTCACTCCTTTAATGAAATCACAGCGTTAGCATGGAAGATCCAATTTAGTGGGTGTAGCATTTGACAAAATAGGCATCAATATAAAGTGTTACACATACATATAACTGAAAAAGTCACAATAACATTGTCCCATTTAGACAGATCATGTTTGTATGATCCTGCAATTATCAGTCCAACATCGTAAGTTATGATGTTAACCAGTTCCTTAAAGTCATTTCATGGCGCCAGTGTTTAGCTGATAAGAGGAATTAGTTTTACCAAGCCAGGAGGTTTGTTTGTAAACCAGATTTAATCAACACTGCAGTGTGTCTGTCTTTGAACCCCTCGGGGTTAGTTAACAGGCATTTGGATTCATGGGGTCATCTGTCCTGTTGAGAATGTGCAGACTGTACAATCCTTTATACATGGCATCCTTTAGTCCATCTGTGAGAAAGTGGGGGTTCTTGTCTGAATCACCATCAGTCTCTTTCTCTACAATTGCCACACTGTGTAACATTCCAGGCAAAGCAACATCAACCTCCACTGTAAAAGTTAGTGCATAAATAAATGTATTACCTATTTAAAAAATCTGAGAATTTATATTTTTTTCTAACTTTTTATTTGTTCAACCAGGATCTCACCTTAATATTAATAATAATACAAAAATAATAATAATTAAAGCTGCAAGCAGTGATAAGGGACCCTCGCAACCCTTGCGGGCGTGGAAGGGCACACCACAGTGGGAGATCTTAACTTGACATGTGATTCAATCTGTCCAGTGTCATGTTGGAGATAAATGTTTATGGCCCATTGTAACTTTGCTTAACTTGGCTAATAAGTCGTTATAAGACTTTGAAATTTATGAAAATTTGGAAATTTTCCCATTAGGATAACATAGGCATAGGCACGCGGGTCGTGCTTTGAACTCGGCTGACCCAGCACATGCTAAGGGTGGTGCTAACACGCAACTTGTCTTTGTTTTATTGTGGCTTTGAGCTGTACTTGTCACTAAACAAAGTCAAAAGACATTGGAAGCCCTGATGCACAAAAATGTAATAACATGGGTTTATCCAGGCATCACCATGGCAACAACGTGCAAAATACAACTTTGGCCTCTCAGACTTTTTTGACGCGGACGATTGGAAGAGTCACTGTGCCAAATTCCATAGACCGTCCATTTAGCCAATAAGTTGTTATAAATTGAAATTTAAGAAAATTAGGAAATTTTCCCATTAGGATAATATGGGCTCTTTTGCGCTTTCTATCGCCATGGCAACCCAGTGAAAGATATGACATGGGTCCAATTGACTTTTTTGATTGGGATAACATAAAGGGTCATTGTGCTAAATTTCCCATTGTTCTGAGAAAATAATACTTCTCCCATGATTGGAAAATTTTGGGATCACTCCCATTAGGATAACATGGGCAATTGCCATTGCCAGCACATTGCCATGGCGGCACGGTGCAAAAAGCGACATGGGTCTGATCGACTTTATTGTTTGGGATGACCAAATGAAATTTTCTGTGAAATTTCGGAAAACAAAATTTTCAAATAAGTTATTCTGTAGGGGGCTCTATCGTGCCTATTATTATTATTTTTTTCCACAATAAGTAGGTTTGGACAAGAAGTTTTAGAATATGTTCAGAGGGTAAAATTCCTGCTCAAGCAGAAGAAAGACCCTCGCGGGCCACACTTCACACTCGACTGACCCAGCACTCCCTAAAGGTGGCGCTAACACGCCACTTGTCTGTTTAATTGCGGATTTGGGCTGTACTTGTCACTAAACAAAATCAAAAGACATTGGAAGCGCTGTTGCACTAAAATGGAATAATATGGGTTTTTGAGCTCCCGATTTTCCCCATGTCACCGGGGAAAATAAGTACGTTAGGGGGTTGCCCATTGACCTCACATTGACTTGCAAATTGTATATGACCGACAGTCGGCGTGTTACATAATTTATAGTCTAAAACGCCTTACCTGAATGCAAAGGTGACAGTGTTTAGACAGTGTCTGTCTACCCCAGCCCAGTGCAAGCGTCTGGAGGGGGGTCTGGATAAGCTGAAGGAGGCCACGGAGCAGCTGGGGGAGCTGAACATAAAGCTGGCTGAGCAGAGGGTGGTCCTGGCTGAGAAGTCCACGGCCTGTGAAGCTCTGCTGGACGAGATCACCTCCAACACCACTATAGGTCAGTGAAGAACCAACATCTGCTCAACACACACTCTCCAACACCACTGTAGGTCAGTGAAGAACCCACGTCTAGAAAACACAAGCTCTCCAAGACGACTGTAGGTTAGAGAGAAGCCAACATTTACAGCACAACACAAACTGTCTAATACCACTCTAGGCCTGTGAAGGACCAAAGTCTACACAACACAAACTCTCCAGCACCAGTGAAGGTCAGTGAGAACCAACAACTACATAACTCAAACTCTCCAACAACACTGTAGGTCAGTGAGAAACTAACATCTACAGCATAAAACAGGTCACATGCTCTGACAAATTGGGATAGTAATTATTTCTTCAACCTCAAAGCAAGATGATCTTGGGTTTAATATCTGACACAAGTGGGTCTTTCTATGTGGAGTTTACTTTTTGGGTGGTCCGGCTTTGTCTAGTATTCTATTCTATTTTGGTTAAATAAAAAAGATAATCAAAAATTAAACAGCTGCTAGTTACAAATCTAAAACCAAGCCTAATCCATATTGTTTAATCCCGACTGCAGCGGAGGAGAAGAAGTGCCTGGCTGAAGAGAAGGCCAAGGAAATTGAAGAGCAGAACAAGGTGATAGCAGTGGAGAAACAGGAGGCTGAGAGCTCTCTGGCCGAGGCTCTGCCCGCTCTGGAGGCCGCTCGCCATGCCCTGCAAGATCTAGAGAAGTCTGACGTCACCGAGATCAGGTCAGGACCACGGGTCAGACAAACTGCTCTGAGTTAGGCACATCTGTCTGTTATACTAGTTAAGCTACCTTCTGACTACAAATGTATGTTATGAAAAAGTATTACCGTAAATGTTCAATGTAATTTTGATGAAAACATGCTCTAAATTTGATAACATGTTCCTTAAGCTTAATACTGATTAAAGTAGACATTTAAACAAATGTTGAAGGAGCACTATGTACGTTTTTTTAGCGGACGGTCAGCCACCTGCTTGTCACCCTGGAGATGTTACTACTTTGCTTGGAATGTTCCCCAGTAATGTATTATGTACTCATCCATCTGATGTTTATTCAACTATAGGAGTTTTTATTTATTAAAAATACCTTGAAAAACATGCTTTCTTATTGTGAGCAGGCTCTCCTCTCCACAGATCTGACCTGTAAGTTAGTTTGGCGGTCTCACAGGCTTGTCTCTTTGGTGATAGATAGGTTTAATGTCATACTGTTGAACATTCCAAGCAAATTTTGTTATTGTGTTGTGCAGGTCTTTTGCAAAACCGCCCAAACAGGTGCAAGTTGTGTGTGAGTGCATCCTGGTGCTGCGCGGATACAAGGAGATCAGCTGGCAGTCTGCGAAGGGCATGATGTCTGAGGCCAATTTCCTCCGCTCGCTCATGGAGATGGACTGTGATGCCATCAGCAACAGCCAGGTCTCCACTGTGAAAGGTAGGCCACATGATTAGAGAAATAAAGGTAGGTCTATGCTCAAGGAGGGTGCACTGTTAAAGATAGAGCTTACTGTTCAAGGTAGGGCAAGAGGTCACCATGAAGAGAAGTTTGCAGAAAATCATGGGCAATAAAATAGAAGAAGACTTCAGACAATCCATCAGAAAACATTTTACTGTAAAGGTCACACTGTAACTGTAAAGGTCACACTGTTAAAGGTAGGATTTACTATATGTGTGTTTGTACAGGCTTTCTAAAGAACCTCAAAACCAGCTTTGAAGAAATGCAAGCCATAAGTAAAGCCGGCTCTGGGATGCTGAAGTTTGTTGAAGCCATCATTGGTTACTGCGATGTGGCCAGAACCATTAAACCCAAGAGGGAGAAGGTCAGTAATATCACTTTATTTGTCCCCAAAGGCCAAGATAAACACATTGAGCAGCAGAATACAAAATTGAATAGAAAGCTCAAACAAACATCTCAGCGCAGCTCAACAGGTAGGATCATCAGATCCAGTGTCAAGGCAGTTTGAGAAGAGTAGCAGCCCTCAGGACAAGTGTTCCTGCTCTGTGTCCACTGTGTTCACCCAAAGTGGTTACCCATGAATGTCTTCTGCCATATTTGGTGTAGAAAACAATTTAGCAAGGACCACATGAGCCACCACCAGAGGTGACCTGCAGATCCCCCACAGACGGACCACCTTTGGTCAGAATGTCTAAGGTCTAAGGTGAGATCCTATGGAATAGTCTCCTGGTAACCCTGAAAGAATGTCCCAGTTCTTTTAAAGCTCAAATGAAAAACTGGTTATGGTCAAACCAAGCATGCATCATCTATAGTGGCATTGTGATTTTAACTTTTCTATAGGGACGTATTTGCATGTATGGACAAAATATGAAGGTGGTGGGTGTAAAATGTAATTGTCTTGAATGGGTGGCCAAACTGACTGAAATAACAGGGACTGTGCAATGAATGGAAGGTGCAATATTATGGATGGTGCAATAATGGGAACTGTGTAATGGGTGTAATGTGCAATCAAGGGAACTGTGCACTGGGTGTTGTGTGCAATTTTTATTTTGGCCCTTTTGTGAGTCCAGTTCTTGGGACAATAGATGGCAATTAGCCTTTGGCTATAATCCGATATGTTTACATTCATTTTTTATCATGTCTGTTCATTAGCACGCATTGTCCCAATCAAATGAATGAATAAATCAATCAATAAATAAATATGAGACCATTTATTACACTTTCACACCTGCATTGCTGGAAATAAAGGTATGTCTTCATTGACTTTTTTGTTCAGTATGATGTCTGTAATATAATTTTTTTTTCGTCCCAGTTAACCAAAACCCATGTATTTCTAGGACAAATGTTGGACGTTGCCATGGCAACACAATTGCAAATGAAGGCATGATCTAACTGGCTTTTTTTTCAGTATGGCAAGACAGATATTCATGCCACTTTTTTCTGGGTCAGGCTCCCATTGGCCTCATGAAAATCAAAGTTTGGAGTGGCTCTACTGAGTCATCGTTATTTTTTCTCGAGGTCTTTGGTCACAATTAGAGCTCATCGACCACTGGCATGTTTACTACTTGATATTTACCATTTTCTGGGCAAATGCGGTTCTAATTAGTCCCATGCTGGGACTTTCTCCCAAACTCGAACCTAAAAATGTAAAATAAAAATTAAGAACATTTTTTAAATGTTGTAGCTCTAACGTACACATACATAACACCAGGCTTCTAATGTTCCTGTAGGTGGCACGTTTGGAGAAAAACTTCTACAAGAGTAAGAGTGAGCTGGAGAGCATCCAGAAGGAGCTGAGTGCCATCCAGATGGAGCTGCAGTCGCTCAGGGAAAAGTACCAGGCGGCCATTGAGGAAAAGCAGCTGCTGCAGGAGGAAGCCGAGCTCATGGAGAGGAGGCTCATCGCAGCAGACAAGCTCATCTCCGGCCTCAGCTCAGAGAACCACAGGTCAGAGCACACCCTGCTGCCCCACTGTGGAATCTGTTTTTCTAACACAGCGCAATATGGTCAAATAACTGTTAAGGGGGCTTATTGATACTTGCAGAGACATCACACTGGCGGTGTTCTACATGTATATCTATGGTGGAATGTTCAGTAGTTACAATTATCTAAAAACCTAAGTAAAAAATACATAATGGATTTAAACAACACATTTTCAGGAGCCTGTGATCAATACAAGCGTTCATGGTCCAGTTTTTTCCTCTTCTTTCCTCTACTCCCCTCTTTCTCTCTCCTGCTGTCCTCTTTTCCTCCTTTTGCACTTAGGTGGACGCAAGACCTTGAGCAGCTGCGGCAGAGGCGTGTGCGTCTGTTGGGGGACTGCCTCCTATCGGCTGCCTTTCTGAGCTACGAGGGGGCTTTCAGCTGGAACTTCCGGGATGAAATGGTCTACCAAAGATGGGTGGAAGATGTTAAACAGAGAGGTATCCCTCTGAGTCAGCCTTTCAAAGTGGAGCTTCTGCTGACTGATGAGGTGGAGATCAGCCGGTGAGGAAGTAATATAACCGCAACAAAGCACTGCATTTTAAAGCACTTGATACTTTACAGTTGATGTCAGCAACATTCTCTGCGGGGTGAAGTTAACTGTAGACACTGCTCTGTCTGAAGCTCTGTTACTTAAGTTATACTTTAAACTTAGCTTTATTTTTTACACAATCTAACCATAAAGAACTGAATTACCTGAAACTACAACAGGTGAGCTGATTTGTGTTATTAAACAAGTCCCTCTCAAATAACATTGCTCTCACAAGTTAACTATTAAAATTCCAAAGGTTGTGATGTCATCTGCATAACCTCTATAGTTTGGTTCAAGTGAAATCACAACAGTCTAGAATCTCTATTGACCTTATTCGGCCTTTCTTATTTTGCCCTAAATGCAGTTAAACTGCACTTTCTTTGTGGCAGAAGAATTTGGGAAAAGTTTTGCTGCTAAAATATGATATAAAGTAAGTTTATTTGGCTTATGAGCAGTGACATATAAAGACGCTTAGCTTTGTTGCTCTGCAGGGATCTAAATACTTAACTATCTCACCTCTTAGCGTCTTCTGTCACCACCTAAGACATCACTACATGGATTCGAAAGAGCCATTTTATGATGTCTGGCTCAAAAGGCAACAAAAAGTCGGAGTTTCCTAAAGCTTCCAATAGCTCTGCTTCTCTAGACACAGCTAAGCTAATGGCCGTGATCAATAGCCCCAAACAAATAGTGGTGGCGAAGACTGATACGTTGGAATCAAAAGTTGAGTCCAAGTGCCAAATGCTTAATGACACAATCAATAAACTTCATAATCACTTCAAAGAGCAACTTGAAGATGTTCGGACTGAATTCTGTGCCAACATTGACCCCGCTAGCTGCTAATTTTTCAGATCATCCGACGTGGCTAACTAGCCTTGAAGAAGCTACAAAGACATACTCCAACGCGGTGGTGGATTTAGAGGAATTTCGCTGTTTGAAAGCAAAGAAACAATGAAGATTGAAGGCCAGGGGAGAAGGCAACGCCGCTATGACATACGCATACTCGGGGCAAGGGAGCAGTTTGACGCTACCATGTGTTCTGTTGCTTCGGTAACTAAACTACTGCAGGAGGTTTTGAGCCTGGATGTGGCTCCTACATTAGAACGGGCGCTGTGGTATGCAGTTTGGCACCACGGGATGACAGAGGTTCAGGCCTTTTATTGTCGAGTTCCACTTCTTCCAAAAAATCCTGGATGTGGTCCGTAGTGTCGAGCGCCGGCCTTCTGTTCTACAATGGATAGAAAGTTCTCATCTGTCTGGATCTGCTGTCAGCCATAGCGAAAAGGAGATGAACTTTCAAAGACATGAAGGAGCTGCTCTGTAGCTGCCAGGCTGAGGTAGAGCATAGGGGAAACCTTTGGGCCAAAGGGTCTTTACTGATCTCGGTGTTGCTAAAGATTATATCATGAAGCATTTGGTGCAGATAGTTTTTTTTTGTTTTTTTTGTCCTTTTGTTATCTTGCACTTTTTCATTTACATTTCTACTTTCTAAATTCTAGTATTGTGGTGCACTCACTATGACTGCCCCTAACCAATGTAGACATGGCTGTCTCCCTTAGTTTAGTGCACACCGCTGGACCCTGCTCCACAACTTTCTTGACATGGAGTGTGATGGGAGTTAATAAACTGCTTAAACATAGTATTTGCACATCCATTTATTATATTTATTTTATTTATTTATTTTTAAGTGCGTATGTGACTAAAGTGCTTGGACCATGCCATGGACCTTCAACCCGGATATTGTCTTTTTGCAAGAGACACCTGTGTGCTCTATTGACGGTAATAACTTATCATACAGTTGTTTTTTACAGGTATAACATTCAGGCTTTGATTCGAAAACCAGAGAGGTTGCTATCTTACTTAGGAACAACCTTCCTTTTGTTTGTTCTCATGTAACCCATGATGTCAATTGACGTTTTGTTATAATAACAAATAACAAATTACGTAATACCTCAGTTACTGAAGTAAATGTCTGTGCCCCTAACTGGAATAATTGACATTTTTTTAAAAGGCTGATTGGCATGTTGCAGGATCTGGTTTCTCACTATTTAATCATGGGGGAGGGACTTAAAAAAAAAAAGCCCAAGTGTAGTCATTGGATTCCCCTGTATAAATAAAGATTAAGAAAGAAAGAAGTTTGGTATTTATCTTAACAGATAAATTTGTAGCCATTTCTAAATCATTTTCAGTACTTGACTCCTTATTTAAAAACTATGGTATCTCTTATCCGCTGTGTGTGACTGAGCCTTTTTCTAAATATTATTATTTCGGTTCAGCATTTGTGATTTACCTTTTGGATATCTCATGGCAAAGTACAATGTAATGGGAGTATAACATCATCGCACTCTAGAATCTGGAAACCACTAAATTACAATGGCAGAAGACATGTCAGAATTCTATGGTGGAATTTGCTATTTAACTGTCAAATTGCAGATTTGTTGACCTGCTTTATGGTCAATATCCACATGAAACAAAAACTGACACAAAGTTCAATTCACTGTCAGTATAAATAAACAAAAGTCCATCCATCCTCTGCTTATCCGGGGCCGGGCCACAGGGACAGTAATCCAAGCAGGGACACCCAGACTTCCCTCACTCCAAAGACTTCCTCCAGCTCCTCCAGTGGGACCCCAAGTTGTTCCCAGGCCAGCCGAGAGACATAGTCCCTCCAGTGTGTCCTGGTCTTCCTCGTGGGATGTGCTCTGAACACCTTCCCAGGGAGACGTCCAGGAGGCATCCCGAACAGATGCCAAGCCAACTCAGCTGGCTCCTCTCGACATTGAGGAGGAGCGGCTCTACTCCGAGCTTCTCACCCTATATCTCTAAGGGAGCACCCAGCCACCCTGCGGAGGAAACTCATTCCGACCGTGTGTATGCACAATCTTGACCTTTCGGTCATTACCCAAAGTTCATGACCATAGGTGAGGGTAGGAACGTAGAGTGACCGGTAAATTTACAGCTTTGCCTTTCGGCTCAGCTCCTTCTTTGCCACAACAGTCACCTGTCAATCTCACACTCCATCCTTTCCTCACTCATGAACAAAACCCCAAGATACTTCAACCCCTCCACTTGGGGCAAGGACTCTCCACCTACCCAGAGAGGGCAAGCCACCTTTTTTTAGTCAAGAATCATGGCCTCGGATTTGAAGGAGCTGATTCTCATCCCAGCTGCTTCACACTTGACTGGAAACCGCAAAGGAATAATTGTTGCCAGTTGAAAGCCATGAGTATCATGTTTTTGGCCCTAGTCCCCAAAAAACACAGGCTGAACATTTATGGATTTTATTTTTGATATTTCTTTCCAAAGCAATAGATGTCCCAAAGAGTTATATACGCCCTTGCCGACTATTTGAGGTTATGTCACAATCTATATCAATATGTATCACCAAAATATATCATGATCATGATATTTAAATAAATTATATTTTGTGTTGTTACAGATGGGGCTCTGAAGGCCTGCCTCCAGATGAACTGTCCGTGCAGAATGGAATCCTTACTACACGAGGAAGCCGTTTCCCCATGTGCATCGACCCACAGCAACAGGCTCTCAACTGGATCAAGAAAAAGGAGGAAAACAACAACCTGAAGGTGCTGGCTCCAGTGGCTCACATGCCCCTATAGCTTGTCAGATATACTGCTTACTAGTTCTACCTTATTTCACGTATTGTGTTGAAATATGGGGAAATAATTGCCAATGCTCAACTAACCCATTATTCTTATTGCAAAAACAGCCTTGAGGATCATTCACAAGGTCGGTTTTCTAGATCATACTCACAGTTTTTTCATCCAGTCCAAATTATTAAAATTTCCTTCCGACCTTGTAAAATATTATACTGTAATTATATTATTCAAAGCCTTCAATAAGTTATTACCATGTAACATGCAAAAGTGTTTTGCACTTAAAGAGAGATCTTACAGTTTGATAGGCTATGGAAATTTTATTTTACCTAATATTTGAACCACTCATAAAAAAAATTTGTGAGACTGTATGTGGGGTAAAACTGTAGAATGCTCTGGATTTAAAATAAAAGCAATGCTAAAGTATTCATAAATTTAAGTTTTTATATAAAGACATGGTCTGGTATATGTATGCATGTATGTATGTATGTGTATATAAATATATATATATGTAATATATATGTATATATGGTATGTATGTATGTGTGCATATATATGCATGTGTATGTATGTATGTATGTATGTATGTGTGTAGGTATATATGTATTCTTTTTTTTTCTCTTTCCCTTCTTCTTTTTTCATTCAACTGAATAGCAAGCATAAAGAAAACGTTTGATTTGTGTCTTGATGGAAGATAGGGGTGGGACTTGACAAGTTTTCTTCTTCCCACTCCTTTTCGAGCTTGTATAAGATTGTGAGATGCGCTTTAGGTGTACCTGTGCTCGAAATAAATACATAAATGAAAAATGTAAAAATTTTAAAGATTTGTCATTAGCATCATGCTAACGTTCAGTTGTATCTGTTCAGATCTCCTCTTTCAATGACCCAGACTTCCTGAAGCACTTGGAGATGGCCATCAAGTTTGGATACCCATTCCTCTTCCAAGACGTGGACCACTACATTGACCCAGTGATTGACAATGTGCTGGAGAAGAACGTGAAGGGTGCAGAGGGTCGGCAGGTCATCATGCTCGGGGACAAAGAGGTGGACTATGACCCCAACTTCAGACTTTACCTCAACACCAAGCTGGCCAACCCCAAGTATTCTCCATCCGTGTTCGGCAAGGCCATGGTTATCAACTACACTGGTACGTCTCCACCTCAGAACGGTGTAATACACTAGAGTGCTCAGAGCAACTTCTGCTATGGCAGCTGTGGTCTAATTCTGAGAGGTAGTGTATTTTTATAGCCTAATATTACAACAGAACTCATCTCATAGGGCTTTACAAAATTGATCATAACAATAAAACAGCTTTTAACAGTAAAAGTTAAGTAGATTAACCAATACACGTTTCAAAGTCATAGAAGACTCTTAAAGCTGCGATACACAAATGTATTCTGTATTCTTAGCATATATTATAAAAGCAGCACTTTGTTGGCAGTCCCAACACCAGTATAGGCTATACATTTGGTCTGTGACTTCACTGTAATGTTTTAGATGAGATTTGGTTCCCTTTGACTTCATTTTCATTTCAACCATCTATGGGCTCTTTTCAGCTGCCTTGCTAGTTTCAGTTTTCTCAGAAGTGCGGATCAAACACTTCTTGCTCTATTTATTCTCTATGAGACGCCTAAAACCTCATAGAGAATGAATCAAACGAGAACTTTTTTGAACACTTTTGAGAGGTAGTCAAAGACGAAATTTAAATCTGTCAACTGGACAAATTGTAGGAGTGAAGACTGTTCATCCAAACTGCTTGTTCAGTTCGCGTCAGTTTGCTGGTGGCCACTGCCTTATATCTATCTGAAGCGAGGAGCTAACTACACTGAAACTCTAAATAGCTCTTGTCTTTAGTTTCAGCCTTAACAACCCTATTCAACCTGTTCTTTTTGTTCCAGTTTGTTTTGGGTCTGAGATAGAGTTGTAGATCGGTGAGAGATTATGTCTCAGGCCTTCATTCCTGTTTAAGGAAGGATTGTCTTTCCTAACAAAAACAGCTTCTTTAACTCCCCTCTCAAACCATGTATTTTCTCTGGCTAAGATATTTACCTCACTATCTTCAAAGGAGTGGTTAGTGGCTTTGCAATAGAGATGTACGGTGAACTGTGGTTCAGAGGAGCTTTTGCGAAAGTGTTGGTACATTTTCTTATGGAGTGGCTGTTTAGTTTCTCCAATATAACGCCCACTGCACTCTTCACTACACTGGCTGTAGACCACATTACTTTATTTATGGCTCGAGGGTTTGTCCTTTAGGGTAAACCACTTTCTGTCTTAAAGTAGGTTACTGTCTGAAAATTCTCTGAAGTTTTTGAGACACATCCTCTGTGTAAGGAATAGTTACGTCTCTCCTTCAGATTCCCTGCTGTTCTGATTTTTAGCTCTCTTAGATCTATTGAGGGCTCATTTTGGATAACCACACACCACGTATTGTTCCTCCTTCACTTTTCTGTCTGTGTTTGTGGGCACCACTTGAGCTCTGTGTTGTAGAGTACGGATAACTCCAAGTTTATCATGGTGTGAATCAAACAGCAGGTATTTGTCAGTGTGTGTGGGTTTCCTGAAGACTTCTACGTGGAGACACCAGTCCTCTCCCATTGTTACTGCACAATCTAAGAAGGTCAGTTTATTCTCTTTGGCCTCTTTCCGTGTGAACTTGATGTTTGGATCCACGACATTAATATGTGTGGTAAAGGGTTTCAAATCTTGAATTTTGATTTTAGTCCAGTTGTCATCCACGCATCGATACCAGTGTGTGGGTGGAATGCCTCCTGTTCAAATTGTTCGTTGGATTTTAGCCACAATAGGAGAGACCAGTTAGCCCATGGCACAACCGTGGATTTGCCTTTAGAAGTTTCCTCTAAACTGGAAATATGTGGTATTTAAACACATTTCCAGCAGTTTGCAGATTTGGTCCAGTGTCAGTTTTATTCTCTCTTTTTGCTTAGTATGCTGCAGCAATCTCCTCTTTGCTGCCTCCACCACCACTGCTGTGGGGATACAAGTGAAAAGAGAGGTCACATCAAATGAAACCATTGTCTCATCTGAATCAAATTGGAGATTCTTGATTTTGCTCACAAATTCTGCTGTGTTCTCAATATGGTGCTCCATGTTGCCAACCAGAAGAGCCAGGATGGTCTTCAGATATTTGGCCACACATACCATCACATGCAATGCGATTATCCACATGCTTTGTTGTTACCGTTAGGGTGAAATGGAGAGTTAAGGTAGAGCTACTATTTGAATGGGATTGACACTGAGGCTGAGGATTTGAGCAGTGGCTTGTTGCTTTGAAGAAACAAGCCACTGGAAATCATATTACTAACATTTAATTCATGTTGTGTGCAGTGACCCTTAAAGGCCTGGAGGACCAGCTGCTCAGTGTCATCATGGCCTATGAGAAGAAGGAGCTGGAGGAGCAGAGGGAATTTCTAATCCAGGAGACCAGTGACAACAAAAAGCTGCTCAAGAACCTGGGAGACTCCCTACTACGTGAACTGGCCACCTCCACAGGGAACATGCTGGACAACACTGAGCTGGTGCACACACTGGAGGAGACCAAATCCAAAGCACAAGAGGTCAGAAGCACAGCACTAAAACTGTCACCCTTATACCCAAACCACCTTATCCTTACCCTACCCATCATCCCTATATCCAAACCATCTCATCCTACCCATCACCTCTATACCCAAATAACCACTCCTATACCCAACGCATCTCACCTAAACCCTACCCATCACCCCTATACCCAAACCACCACTCCTATACCCAAGGCATCTCACCTAAACCCTACCCATCACCCCTATACCCAAACCACCGCATCCTCACCTTACCCATCACGCCTATACCCAAACCACCTCACCTTACCTACTAGCCCTATACACAACCCACCTCACCCATACCCTACCCATCAATCCTATACCCATCTCAGCTCACCCAAACCCTCCCCATATCAGCCCTATACCAAAACTACCTCACCCTACTATTACACCTACACCCAAACCACCACACCCTACCAATCACCCCTATACCCAAACCACCTTATCTAAATCAGTGTCAATTACTCGGTGTCCACTGTACTGTGTTGAAGAAGTTGGCTTGTTCCAGCTCAAATGAGCCCCTACTCCCTCAAGCCTCTCCCCTCACTCCTGTGTTGGGTTGTTTGCTGCAGGTGTCAGAGAAGCTGACTCTGGCCCAGAAGACATCAGTGGACATAGACAAGCTGAGGGATGGCTACCGGCCTGCAGCTAAGCGCGGGGCCATTCTCTTCTTTGTGCTGACGGAGATGGCTCTGGTCAACAGTATGTACCAGTACTCTCTGACCTCGTACCTGGAGGTCTTTGACTACTCCCTCCGCAAGTCCCTCCCTGACGCGACACTGGTTGAGAGGCTCAAGAACATCATGAACGCCTTGACTTACAACGTCTACAACTATGGATGCACAGGTACACACTGTGGACCGAGCAGTGAGACAATTCTTCTTCTGTGTCCTGTGCATCGAAAACTTTGATTTGAAATACTCTAAACCACCTTTTCATTGGAGAACTACTGACCAGACCAGTCAGTCCATAGATCTGACCACAGGACTTATGTGTTTGTATTTTCTTGCTAGTTTGGAGAGGCCAGTGAGCAGGCCATTATAGTAGTCTAACCCACTGGAGATAAATATATGGATAAGCCTCTCCGAGTTTGGTTTAGACACTGTAGACAGACCTTTGTTTTTTAGATTATAAAAAGCTGCAGATGTTATTGATTTTATATAGAGAGACAGAAGGTGACTGCTGACACTTTCTCTTTGTTTGTCTGAGTTTAGTTGGACAAAGTTGTTTTGCATCCACACACTAATCTGTTATAAACAGTGTCCGAATGAATCCACTGTTCCAAGTGAATATGGATCAGCAGATGAATATGGAGGCAGCATATAGATGAATTTAGACTGGTGATGATCTCTTGGACAAATTTGGCAGTTACAGGTACAAAGAGTCAGCGTGTCTAGGTGGCTGCAGGGTTGCTATTTGCATTGGGGAATTGATGGTATTTTTAATGCCCTGAACCTTGTCATTAAAAAATACTGCAAACTCTGATGGCAGTGGAGCTGGAGGGTTTGTTAATCTGTTTACTGTTGCAAACAGGACATGAGAGTTATTACTGCAGTTGTTGTACATGTACATATTTTCTCTGTAAATCTCATATTGAACCTGGAGCTTTGACTTCCCACTTGGGCCTCCAGCACTCCCTTTTCTGTGCCCTGACTGAGTCATCATTCATCTACAGTGTTTTATACATATCTTTAACCATTTTAACCAATGGATAGTAGTGGGCAACAGTGTACAGCAGAGGACAGTGGTGGACAGTAGCAGACAGTAGTGGACAGAGAACAGTACATGATGTAGTGGACAGTGGAGGACAGTAGTGGACAGTAGAGGACAGCAGTGGTTCAGACTGGTCCACCTTGTGTGATTGTGACAGGGCAGATCTATGTGTGCAGGTCTCTTTGAGAAGGACAAGCTTTTGTTCTCCTTCAACATGACCATAAAGATGGAACAGGCGGAAGAGCGCGCACCGCAGGAGGAGCTGGAATTCTTCATCAAAGGTTTAACATTCTTCTGCTAAAGTTTGGTGTGGATGTGTGAGCTGGGAGCCTCATGTTCCTCTGCCCTTGAAGGGAACCTCTCTCTAGAGAAGAGCCACAGGAAGAAGCCATGTGATTGGCTGACAGACCAGAGCTGGGAGGATGTGGTCAAACTGTCGGAGCTGTTACCGGAGCAGTTCAGTATTCTTCCTGAAGATGTGGAGACATACTCTGAGGACTGGAGGGCTGTAAGAACACCTCTCCACACCTCTTCACATTCTGTACATATCTGCACACTACTGTACACCACTGCACACTTGTTCACACCTCTGCACACTTCTGCACACCTCACACCTCAGCACGTGTTCTGTACACGTCTGGAAACGTCTTGACACCTCTTCAAAACCTCTACTACACATCTGTGCACATATCTTCTCCTTTCTACACAGCTCTGCACAGTTCTGTATACCTCTGTACACACACACTTCTGTCTTATGTGCACTTCTACACTTTTCTGAACCCCTCTGTGCTCTTCACATTTCTGCACACTACACACCTCTGTGCACTTCAGCACACCTTGTCACACTAAAAATGTATGCACACCTCTGCACACCTTGTACACAAAGTAATTGAAAGTGTTTTACAGAAGAAGAAAGTCATTAAAATCACAATACAAACAAACCAATACAAATAATCATCATAAAATTGACTTTAAATGTAAGAGTGCAAAATAAAAAACTTTTCAGTCATATGCACAGCTAAAGAGAACTGTTTTGAGCCTGGATTTAAAGAACAAAGTAGAGGTCTGTCTCACATCTTCAGGAAGACTATTTCAGTTTGCACGTCTTCACACCCCTGCACACCTGCACACATTGCACATTGCTGCACACACTGCACACTTCTGCATACTGAACCCTGCACACTGCTTCACATCTCTGCACTCCTGTGCACTCTGCACACTACACTCTTCTCCAAGCTAGGATTCACGTATGTATTTTTTCAGTGGTATGACCTGGATGTCCCAGAACAAGCCACATTCCCCGGGAGTTACCAGGAGAACCTGAGCATGTTCCAGAAGCTGCTCCTGCTGCGCTGCTTCAGGGTGGACCGAGTCTACAGAGCAGTGACCAACTATGTCACTGTCATCATGGGCGAGAAGTAAGAGCTCAGCATGTTGATAAAGTGCTCGACACGGTAGCCAGATCCTTTCAGTAATACCTGCTTAATACAAGAATTTACTAAAAATTACAGCCATATTTTGCTAATTTGACTATATTTTCAAGGAGTTGGCCTGTGGCATAAGCAGTACAGGCAAATTTTAAGGACACACAGTGATGGGATTGGTGCAAGCCCCTGCCCCCTGTGCTTTGCTCACTAACATATAATACACCTAAATGCGCCTGATCATCATCTGTGTACAGTTTGGAGTCTGAAATAGTGTTCTACATCCACAAAATTTTTAGTCAGTTTTTATTTTTGTCAATCCACCCCTTGTTCATGGAGTGTTGAGCACAACAGCTGATGAACTAACATGCTCATAGATTCAACAGTGCGAATAGCACACTCACGATGAAACACAACACATTTCTCTATACAATTCTGTTGAATCCTTATAGAAACAACACAAAACGACTAAACAAAAGTTTTAGGCTTTGAACTATATGGACTGATGCCTGGAACTCTGCCCATAGTCCAGTGTGAGGCTGAAATCCACAGTACACTGCAGCTGGGGCTGCAGAACCACTGACACTGACCACTGACTGGATTTGGACACCAAATCTTATTAACTCCAACCGTGCCACAAGGGTTCAACTAATGCTCCCTTTGAATTTTAGAGGGAAGACTATAATTATAATATATAACTAATAGACAGAAATTAACTACTGTAAAAAAAAATATTAGAAAATGTAATTTACTCCAGATTGCAGGAAATTACTTCAGTTTTGTTCAAAAATGTTTCCCAGAACCCCGTGTTCAGATTACCAGATCAAAAATTTGATTCTGGGCTCCTAATTAATAGACTAATTAATGGACTAATACCTACCTACTAATATTTATTATATTGAGTTGGGTCAGAGGGCGCCATCAGAAAACTTTCCTAGGGCCGGCGCTGTTTTGAAGTGTTGGATATAGACAGCAATGGGACATATGTGGAGGTAAATGGACAAACCCTATTAATCCAAGGGACATTACATGAACAGATTAGCTCACACTTTACAATATGAAGTAATTCCCTGATTTACCACCCATATTGTAATCATGGGAATACGCTTGTCTAAATTATACCATAGAAAAAATTGTGAAAAAAGTGTGGCAACACCTATATTTAGATAATGGCAGTTTAAACTGTCACGTTAATGGCCACTGCATTTTGTATTGATGACATAGAGATTCCTTTTTAGAACTCCATACTACTTCCTGTAACTTTCAACTTTTTAAACTTCATAAAATGACACGTGAATAATGTAAAACTATGATAAATATTTACCACATACACATAAAATAACGAAAACATGATCTGTCATGTGCATTTTAAGCTGTAGTTTGAAAACAGGATTAGGCAGCAAGTTTTAAATTCACTCATTCTGTTCATGTCTGGTCAGATATGTGCAGCCTCCGGTCATCAGCTTCGATGCCATCTACGAGCAGAGCAGTCCCTTCTCTCCCATCATCTTCATCCTGTGTCCAGGCTCAGACCCAACCACAGACCTTATGAAACTGTCCGAGCGCTCAGGTTTTGGGGGGAATAAGTTTAAGTTCCTGGCCATGGGACAAGGACAGGAAAAGGTATTGCTAGTCCACTCTTTGCACCTGGTTACATGGCAGGGCTACAATCATGCATCACAAGAGAAGATAACAACATCTTCATTTGTCCCACCAACACCAGCAGTAGATTAAAAAAGCCAAAAAGTACTGGTACATATTCATATTTGTCAATATATCTCCTGGCAAGACCCTCCATACCCTATACCAGGGGTGTCAAACTCATTTTCACAGAGGGCCACATCAACAAAATGGTTGCTCTCAAAGGGCCAGATGTAACTGTAAGATAAATGTAACTAAATGTAAGCAAATGTAATGTAAAATAAATGCAACTACTTTTTAATCTTGTTAGTTAACCATTTCTATGTCTATTACTTATTCAAGTTACAAATATCGCATATGGATTTGCATAGATATGAAAAAATGGCTGTGTAACTGTGTATCTCATAATCTGATATTTTAAGACAGTCATACCTTTTAATTTTCTTTGCCGCGGGCCACATAAAATGACATGATGGGCCACGTTTGGCCCACGGGCCTTGAGTTTGACACATGTGCCCTATACTATCAGACCTTCTTTGTTGGCCCTATTAAGTCCGATAGGTACATTTTAATTTGATATTATTATATACTGTTTGTATCTTGGACATTGTCTTTGGTTATATGCCATTGATAAAATTAATCAAATGCATGAAAACGCTGATATAAACTTAGCAATGGGATAGCAGTGATCAACATGAAGTATAGGCTAAACCCTCAGCAACTGATAAGACAAAACAGAGCTCAAGAAAGAGCAAGCTGATTTAAGAATAACTACAAACAGTTTACTTTCACTTTGTCAGAGATTCTCTTCTTTGCTTTAAGGCTTTCAGGCATTCTATAGAATGCCTAAGCAAAGTAGGGAATGTTGACAATCTCCTACTTTGTCTTGCCATTTCAGGCAGACAGAATTTCTACTGTGCTCTGTAACATACACATATATTGTAACATTGTCCCAAGTTTTATGCTTGTTTTGTCATTGTTACATTGTTACAAAAACTTTAATAAATAAAAAGTATTTTTTTTAAACTATGCAAAATCATAAGAGATATAGTAATCTTGTTCTGTGTATAAAGTGTCAGCAGTTAGTCCAAGGCCCTGCACGTTTTTTCTAATTTTGTTTTTTTCACACTATGAGGTTTTTAGACTTTTCTGTTTGCAACAGCATAAGCGCTCTAGCTTTATCTCCTGTCAGTTGCTGTTTGGTAGTGTTGCCTGAGTGGTCCGTGTGTCCTTCAGGTGGCACTGCAGCTGCTGGAGAAGGCTGTGTCTTTGGGGCAGTGGCTCATGCTGCAGAACTGCCACCTGCTGGTTAAGTGGCTCAAGGACCTGGAGAAGTCCCTGGAGAGGATCACCAAACCCCACCCCAGCTTCCGCCTGTGGATCACCACCAACCCCATCCAGGACTTCCCCATTGGCATCCTGCAAAAGTCACTCAAAGTAAATGTTGAATGAATATTATAAAATGAATATTTACATACAGTATGCTCTGAGCCGAACCAATGGTCACCAACCATCTGTTCTATCTGGGTTTTTTTCTTAAAGAGGGGATATTTTACTTCTAAGGGGTATTAACTCCTCACACCTAACATATTTAGATCACCACATTACCTTTTATTGTTTTGAAAACGTTTTTTTGATGAGAGAGCAATGTTATATAGCAGGGTTGGTTTTTTTTTTGGTTTTTTTTTTTACAAAACTGTGATATGATGGAGCTTCACAGATATCACTATTGCTAAATTATAAGACACCCCTAAAAGTTTCCAGCTGTCCGTTTGCAGAGACAAAAGTGGTCTAAGAGAGTCTTGGGGGAAATTCAACAGTAGTTCAGTTGGTAGAGTGTTTGTCCACTGATCAGAATGTTGGTGGTTCAAATCCCACTCTCCCACACTGGCATCAGATCCACTGACCCACAGGTTGGTGGTGCTGTTCCAACTCCCACAAATGAATAATGTGTGTGTGAATGGGTGAGTGGTTCCTTGATGTAAAGCTCTTTCAGTGTCTTGAAAATGTAAAAGCTCTGTATAAAAATGTGACCATTTACCATTTACCACAATAGTGCTTGAAATCACAGAGTCCCTTACAATATGATACACCTTACATTATATCATCATGATAGGGCAATAAATGTTACATGTTAATATATTGCACATGATACTCTGCGATATATCATTATTTTTTTTTAAAACAAACAAATACATTTTAACAACAACAATCTACTAAATATGCAGCTAAATTGTAGTGCTGTCACAAAATAATTTACTAAAAGATACCAAAAACTACTCTTGTTGATAAATAAATATAGCAATACTATGTCACCAAAATTAGTAACATGGTATATCTATTCCGATATTTTTGCACACCCCTAATGTATAATGTGTGGATAGTGCTTAGTTACATTTACTTGAGTGGCTTTTTAAAGAAATTGCACTTTTCAGAGTACTTTTCTAATAACACACTTTTACTCCTACTTGAGTAAATTTGTATTGGAGTAACAGTGCTCTTTCTCAAGTAAATGTAGTGACAAAAGCTTTAAGTTGACAATATTAAATGATTTGCACATTTGTGTTTCTTTACTTGCTTTTTTAAATATGATTTAGTTTGTCTCATTTTTGTGTCTATCCTTTGACAATTACTATTTCATGTTTTGTCCTTCACATTACATTAACTTCCAATTATAAATCATATATTATGTCCACATAGTTGCTTTTTAAGTTACTCTTACTTGAGTAGTGGTTTTATTCTTACTTGAGTAATTTCGTCTGCCACTACTTCTACTTAAGTACGGTAATATTATTTTGAACTAATGTTACTCTTACCTGAGTAGTATTGTCACAATACTAAAATTTCAAACGCGATTTCAATACTAAGAAATAGACTCAATACTGATTCTGATACCATGATGAAAATAAGAAAGATGCAGTGGTCCATGGACATATACTAGTCTGTGGTCTTGCATTTGTTCTGATACAGCATAAGATCATTCTAAAGTTATCCTGCAAAAGTTAATTTCTTTCCTGTGAATATGACTTTTTAGTTTGGATACCTACTCAACTAATAACTAATGACTATCTAGTTTTGATACTAGTTTTAGAATTGATTAGTATCTGATTTTTGACTTTTTACAACCCTACTCTCTCATATAAAACGCGTGTGTCTGTCACTCCTGCTACTCAGGTGGTGATTGAACCTCCCAACGGCCTGAAGCTCAACATGAGGGCTACCTACTCCAAGATCTCACACGAATCGATGAGTGCCTGTCCACACCCCGCCTTCGGCAGCCTGGTCTATGTGCTGGCCTTCTTCCATGCTGTCGTACAGGAGCGGCGCAAGTACGGCAAGATTGGCTGGAACGTGCCATATGACTTCAATGAGTCCGATTTCTTTGTGAGTGTCCCGAGAGAGGAGCTGCTCCGCAAGAGGCTCTGATGACTCCCTAAAAACTCTTCATGTCTTCCGGGGCAACCAACTTCTAAACAGTGTTGTCCTATTCACCTGTGGTGCCAGCCTTTTTTTTGACAAGACAGAGCTAATTTAAAATTATTTCTTTTACTTTCTGTTGATGGGTCTGGATGATACCATTATTTCTCCCAAAGACACCTATGCCAAACAACACCGAGTTTGTATTAGTGGTAATGTTTGCACATGGTGATTTTTGACAGTATATATTTTCACAATTTGGTTAAGGTTAGGGTTAGGGTTAGAAACTACTAAGTGGGATAGGTTTGCTTGGCTAAACTTAACTGTATTTTTTAAGACAAATGAAAATGATAAAGAAAGGTTTTAGTTAACTGTATTTAATGGATGACAGAAAATACTGTCAATGTGGCTGAATCTTAAAATTTGCAGTAATTTCACCTGCTGATTATAAAATTAACTCACTCTCCATAGAAAGTACAGCAGGCAGCAATTTGTTAGCTTTGATTCACATATAATACTAACCCTTTCCCCTGAATACTGAGTATTTAGGGTGTCCCAGAGGCTCTGCTAATCAGTCTGACATGTCCACAGGTGTGCATGGAGGTCCTCAACACGTACCTGACCAAGGCCCACTCACAGGGGGACAGCAGCATTCCCTGGGGAAGCCTCAAGTATCTCATCGGAGAGGTCAACACTTTGGTTTTACTCTGACATAAAGAATATCTACACCAGTTCAAGGCACTGCACCTTAGTTTTACTGTTTTAAAAACTTGGAAAACAGAAGGAGTTCATTTTAAAGTTATTTGTCACTGACATTATACATTCCAAGCAACCTAATTATTCACCGTGATGAGTTTATGAGGCGTTTTTCACAACTTTCAGAGACCAGAGTGCAGTTTTACCACCACGGTAAAGCTAACAGCAACTAGCATGCTAACATGCACTCCTGATTATCAGACAATAAAATGCTTTCTAATTTGATGCAGACAGTACAAGGCAAACTTTTTTGACTTCAACAACTGCATACAGAATATATATGCACTGGAGTGAGACACATTTTGCTTCCTGAGAAAAAAAGTTTGGTATAGGCCCTTTACTGGAATGGCTGGAATTTAGAATATGAATATTGTTTTTTGGTCATTCTACAGTTTAGATTAGTCCAGTGTGATGCTGTAGGTTTTTGGTCTTCTTACCAGGTAGTTTTATAGAAAATCTGACAATGTATGGAGTGCATATAGCAGGTTAGACTTCCAATTTCATTAAAATGTAGTTAACAATAACATATACGTTACAGTTTATAATTTGACTTCCTGGTTACATGGTAGCAGCAGATGACATATAGAGGTAATTCCATAACTGTTACCCAAACAAGGGCTAAAGTCTGATTAGTAAAATGAGAAATAAAATATACTATAACATTATGTAAAACACTATACAACAAATATAATTTTCTTAAATAATTGTCAGAAAAAGTGTTCTTTTGTGTGGAAATTGTCCCTTTGGACTTTGGATGTCATTTTATGTATTGATGACATTTTTAGACCTCACTACTACTTCCTGAGCTTTTTCTCACAAACGGCCACTTGACTGATATAAAACTATGATAAATCATAACTACAACCACTTTCCCTGCAAATGAAGCAAACCTGTCATGTGCACTTTAATAAAATAATAAAACAACAATAAAAAACTGTGCAATTGTGTGGTGGTGCAGGTGATGTACGGAGGCCGAGCCATAGACAGCTTTGACCGCAGGATCCTCACTGTTTACATGAATGAGTACCTGGGAGACTTTCTCTTCTACACGTTCCGCCGCTTTCACTTCTTCTGCAACAGTAATGTGGACTACAAGATCCCCTCCGATGGGCCCAAGAGCGTGTATGTGGGTCAGTGCTGCTTTTACTCACTCTAGGACACTGTCATATTATAGAGCTGTTAGATTTCATGATTTAGCCACTCAAGTGTGAATACATTATACACCTAGTCACCTGGCCTCTGTTTTCCTCGTGTCTAAGTGAATTTCCTCTTCAGCTGAAACAACAGATTAAGTGTAACTAATAAGCTGCTGTCTGTAACTGTGTTAGATTTTTTTCACCAGTAGATGACAGGTGTGAAACCTTTTCCTCCCTTCTCCCCCTCCCTTCTTCAGGCCGAAGCTAACGCACTGTCAGACCTCAGTAGATAGCACTAATGGTTATATGGTGAATACAACAGGGTCGGCTGTCTATTTACAGATTGTAGCTTTCATTGTAAGCTTAATTAGGTAATTCAATAAACAATGTTAAGACAAACTTGAAAACATGTTCCTGACTAACTGCTGAAACAAAAAGAATAAGTGTATACATCATTTAGCAAAAATAATCATTTGTTGCTACTTTAGTTTTCTTAGTGTTATTTTTACTTATTTATTGACCTTTACTTAGGCGCAACAGTTCCACTGAGCTTTAGAATCTCATTTTCAAGGGAGTCTTTACCATACCACTTTACCATAAATGTATACTTACAGCTCTGAGCTAGATCCCAAGGCATTTATTATTTGCACAGATCTGTGGAGCTAACTAGTCCTGTTGTTTTGTGTGACAGAGGAGATTGAGAAACTGCCTTTAGTTAACACTCCTGAGGTGCTGGGGCTCCATCCCAATGCGGAGATTGGATACTACACCCAGGCCGCCAAAGATATGTGGGCCAACCTCATCGACCTGCAGCCCCAGACAGGTGAGAGCCATGCCCCTCATGCGGTAATCCCACTACGCTTAAATGCACTGACAACTCCCCAAACTCCCCATTATCCCCAAAATAGTCTGATTTCTCCAAATATCTCCTGCTCCAGTTCACAGGCAGGTCAAAAAGCTGAAGTGTTTTGAACAAATGTTTTGATAAATGATAAATAAAGGAGACCTATGCAAAATTGACTTTTTAGGGCTTTTAACCATGTTATGTGTTATAATTGTTTATTAACTCAAAGGTGTATTTAGAGTGAATCGTGCATGTTTGAGTAATCTTTATTCTCCTGTATTCTATATGTCTGATCTACCTGTCTACTCTGTACTTACTTCCCTCTCCAATTTTATTTTCTTAATCAGTGATGCACGTAGGACTCAGCAATGTCGCATACTCATTTTTGTACAATGGGAAAAAATCTGCCACTACCGTGATCTGCAGCTATCCATAGGAGGCGCCGAAAACTGAGCTCTTTGTTGTGATTACATTTACGGAGGAGTCAGCTCCTATTTGGCCCAGTAATGTTCCAACTCAGTAATAATCAATGTACTTGTTTCTTGTATTAAGTTGTTTTAAATGAATATTGTGATTTAAAATGTCCAAAATATTACATAATGATTTACTGCTGCCATAGATTATAACTATATAACAGACGCAAGTACAATAAGTCTTCTTTAAAGCAGATAACTTACATTTAGTTAAAACAGTTTTGCAAATATAAGGAGCAACTTGTTTACTTGAAGCTCTTGTAGAAATGTGTTGTCCCCATGTTATTTGTCTCTCCAGTAGCTTGCTTGAACGCATAGAAGCTACGATTGTCACTTTTAAACAGAGTGCATTAAAACAAAACAGTGAAACCCAAGTTAGTCTATGGCATGGCAGTGACCATGTTAGAATGCAGAAAGGTCTGGAACCATACAGTAAAGGGCATCAAATCTCCGTCTTAACATGGGACGCTCCAACTACGGACGCTAATTTGTTGCACATGTTTCTCAAATGTGGAAGACATCTCTTGAAAATTCTTCTTTAGTGCTTTGATTGTTTATTCAGCAGAAACCTGTGCTGTGTCTCAGACCTCATGTCAGTCAAACGGAGCATGCACAAGTATAGCAACTGCGATTAGATTTGACGTTTATGTTTTAGTATTAGGATTATGTTCAAAGTTCACATTTTAAACACATCAGAAGAGATTAAGATTAATCTTGCATCCTAGTGCAGTAGAATGACTCCCTTAGCGAAGTCTGCGTATCCTGTACATGCAGCAGTGCTCCAGTCTCTCTCTCCGCAGGCGAGTCCATTGGCAGCATCAGTAAGGATGAGCACATCAGTCAGGTGGCCCAGGATATCCAGAGGAAACTGCCCGTGCTTTTTGACTTGGATCTGATTCGGAAGAAGCTGGGCGCCAAGGTCTCCCCAACCTCAGTCGTGCTGCTACAGGAGCTGGAGCGCTTTAACAGGCTAGTGGTCCGCATGCAGTGCTCCCTGGCTGAGCTGCGGAAGGTAAGGGGGCACTGAGGGGGCATTCAGAGGGCACTGAGGGATGAGGGGAGGGTCACGCAGGGTGTACTTAAGGGGCACTCGGGGGTCACTCGGAGCCAAGCCCCACAGCCTAACCATGGCCGCCCAGTCAAGTCCTCATTCAACACAATGTGCTCTATCCAATGTGTAGATGTCGCAGCTTACAAAGCAGCTAAATCACTCATGTCAATGTAATAAACACAAGAAACATTGGCTTAAGTTAGTTTCTACAATCAACGTTTCTAAGCAGCCAATCAACGTTAAAGAAATGAGTAGTGTTTAGCAAAAAGCATTTGGGGCCGTTTCTCTTCCAACCATTCTTTCTCTGCCTTACCAATAGACTTTAATGCTCGACAATACACAAACATACAGTTTTTGAATTGTTATGAGACAATGTTTGAATCATTCACATAAAACAATATTGATGTAAAAATACAGTTGTAGCTTAATTATTGGCTTGATTAGCTGCTAGCCTAGTTCAGGCTCAGGCTTTCTTCTACCTTCAATAATGTGTATATCCCAGTGTGTAACAATAATCCTCAATTTCTGAGACACCCGTAAAGTTTGTTCATTGTGGCTGTTGTGGTTAGTTTCTATGGGAATTCTCAGCTGTAACCACTGCTGGAAAGGGGTTTGGAGATACATGCTGGGATTGTGTGATGACAACTGCAGGAGCTCTATAGATCACAACAGAACTACTGTGCATGTGTAAATGTCACCCAGCAGTGTTGGTGAAAGCTGGACTTTCTTTAAATGGGTGGAATGGTACAAGAGCTAAAGCTGCAGTATTCCATTACAGCTCAGTTTGGTAGGTATGGCTCAGTTGGCAGTTTGATCCCAGCTTTGACCAGTGCATATGGTTGTGTCCTTGGGCAAGACACTTCATAGCCCTTGCCTAGTATCAGTGTGGTGTGGGTGTGATAATAATAATGCATTGGATTTATAAAGCACTTTACAGTGCGTTCCACACCTTGTGGTGGTACGCTGCTATTGTACAGTCACGGCTGCCCTGGGGTAGACTGATGGAAGTGAGGCTGCCAATCTGTGCCATCGGCACATCGGACCACCACCAATAACACACCACATACAGTACATACTAGGCAATGTGGGTGGTGTGTTGCCTAAGGACACAGTGACAAGAGCCACTGCTGCCTCACTGTCACACCTGGTATTCCCAGTGGTCTCCCGCTGGGAATACCAGGTGTGACAGCAAAGTATTAATTAGGCCCAGCTTTTCGGACAGGATCGGGCATCAAGGTGTGGCCTCAAAGTGATTTGCGGTGGCCAGAGGGACCAATGGCCCAAAATAGCAGCCTTGCTTCTATCAGTTGAAGTGAGCTATGACTAAAGAAGTAGTTTACACCAGTATGGAGTGAATGAGTGTCCTGCAGTGCACACAGTACAGTATGCAAGCCAATTGTAAGGCATTAACATTGCATAACATTAACATGGTATTGTTAAGTATGTGTGTGCTATGTGCAGGCCCTGGCAGGAGAGGTGGGCATGAGCAGTGAGCTGGATGGGATTGCTCGTGCTCTGTTTAATGGACACATCCCTGCAGTTTGGAAGAGACTGGCTCCAGACACCATCAAGTCACTGGGCAACTGGATGGGCCACTTCAGAAGGAGACATGAGCAGTACCATCACTGGGTCAGATGGACACCATGTACTCTCTGAGTTTAGCTTGCACACCATATATCTCATTGCATTTGTTTGCATACTAATAGAAAAAATTTTTTAAATTAAGACGTGTCACTGCTCCTCCTTCTACAGTTCTGTTCAGATTACTGGTGGATACTGCCTTAAATCTATCTGAAGGGAGGAGCTAACTATATTGAAACACAGACCTATTTTTTACCGTTTCTGTTTGTTGGCTAGGTCTATTGAACTAAACAAAGTGTGAACTGTGCCTGTGGCATATTTAGCATAATCATTCAGGCCCCTAATGAGTCCTCTCACACCTATTAGCATACTGGCTATTACTACAGTTTTCTTTGTTTAGATTTAGGTCTGAGGATGGAGTTATAAATAGGAGATAAATGATGTCTAAGGCCCCCATTCCTGTTTGTTTACATGGCATTTGAAGAGGAGACTGGTGCTGCAAGAATCAGAAAATTCAACTTTTGACAAATAATTCCACACATGTCATGTGAAAAATGTAACATCTAAATGACTATTTGTAATGAGTATTAGTGACGTTAGCTGGGCAGTGATAAAAATGTTTTATTGCGATTAATTGCAATTAACTGTATGTTGGCTCCTAGATAGCTGTTTATTTAACCTTTTAGGCTTAATTGTACTGTAGTATTCACCCAGTGTTGTGCTGTTTGACTTGGATATGATTTTATGTATCTGGGTTATTTGAAAATGTCCAAATAAAATTTAAAATAATAGGCTATAAAAGGCTTAGCATTAGCCGACTGACTTACAGATGGTAGCTTTTACCCCTTTTACATTTAGATTGGTAGGAATAGGTAGATCATTACATATGCAACGGTACTTGGTGACCATCAGCGAGTGTTCACTTTCTGTGCTGCAGATGGAGAAGGGCGAGCCTAAGGTCATGTGGCTATCTGGACTGCACATCCCAGAGTCCTACCTCACAGCCCTGGTGCAGACGGCTTGCAGGAAGAATGGCTGGCCCCTAGACCTGTCCACCCTCTACACCCAGGTCACCAAGTATCGCAGCGAAGAGGAGGTGCCTGACCACCCCGCCCAGGGTAAGAACTCATCATATACAGATGCCCAACTGCCTTGCTCAGAAAAACACCATGGACAGGTGCCCGACCGCCTGCCCAGAGTTACACAAACTCAACAGCCAGGTGCCAGACAGACGTTTATTCATAATTTTAGAAAACATGAGTTTTCCTAGTTATATTAAAGAAGAGAAATATTTTCCTATATATACTGCTCTACGGTAAATTGTGACTGTGTGTATGTGTGTTTGCCACAGGCTGCTTCTTATCTGGCCTGTACCTGGAGGGGGCAGACTGGGACACAGAGCAGGGCTGTCTGGTCCGGAGCAAACCCAAAGTTCTGGTAGTGGAACTGCCCATCCTTCGCATCTTCCCCATCGAGGCTCGCCGCCTCAGGCTGCAGGTACAGAGCTCCGACAGGGAGCACACTGCTACTCTGACAAAGCAGGTGCTGGGGTTTAGATAGTGACGATTCAGTTCAGTGGTATTTTAGGTTTATTTACAATTGATTTTAGTCATAAAATCTGGCAACCCAAATGACAGATTTATGTAGCTCATTCTGCTTTCTAATTGGTCTTGCAAACCAAAACACCAAATTATAACAAACAATTTGGCCATCATTTCCAATGGTTTTGTAATTAAGATAAATCAGCATTGCAACTGTTATCAGTAAAAGCAGTATTTGATTTAAGCCTGCTTACTTCTTTTCTGGGGACACAAATGGATAATGTGTATGAAATTTGTCAATACAAAGTCTTACATATCTTGCATTTTCACTGCCAAAATATTCCTATATACTTACTATTGATTAACAGTTATTCCTTAAAAAACTCTATGAACATAAATTGTCTGTAATATAATATAATAATAAATAAATATAAGTCCTAAAAGCTCAGTTTTAATGAACATTTCAGCAGAAAGTGAATCTTTTTGTGTATTGTGTAAAATGAAATATCACAGGTGTCCTACACAGTCTTCTGGAGGATTACTATGAACTTGTGACCAAAACTCTTCCTCTAGTCCTGCTGTAATTACCTTTATGCATGTCACATCTGCTGCTGTTGTCCAACCAAAAAGTAAAAAAATGTTTATCAAAATTTAAAAGTAAAAATCTTAAAAATAAAAAGTATGCTTAAGGGAAATTAGCATTTTAACCTGTCACATGCACTTTAAGCTCCTCTGTGTGATGCATTAACCTGATTGTTGTATTGTTGTGCTGACAGAGGAGCCTGCGTACCCCTGTGTACACCACGTCTTTGCGCAGGAACGCCATGGGGGTGGGCCTGGTGTTTGAGGCCGACCTGAGCACGGCCGACCACTTCTCCCACTGGGTGCTGCAGGGTGTGTGCCTCTACCTTAACACAGACTGAACTCTCCACACAGCACAGAGTACGGACAACAGAGTGAATGGAGATTTATAATTCTGTAAATTAAAGATTTTATTAAAGATTTCTTCCAGAATTGATTTGTTGTTAATAATCATTGTCAGAGGCAAGGAGCATTTACACTACCAGTCAAAAGTTTGGGCATACCTTCTTTTTCAATGTATTTTTTATCTTTGTTTACTACTTACTTTCTGCATTTAAGATATGTACAGAAGACATCAAATATATGAAGCAACATATATGGAAATATGGAGCAAAGAAAAAAAAGTTCAAAAATATAAAACAAATATTTAGTTAATTCAAAGCAACCACCCTTTGCTTTGTCAACATGCTGAGATACATGAGGAACATCTCCAGGGTAATGTCACTGAAAAGTATTAATATTTTACAGTGTTACAGTGAGAAGAGTAACTAAAACTTTTACTCAAAGAGTACTGTAGGTCTAAAAATGACAATAATGATTTAAACATGTGTTTTTGTACTACCCCTTTAAAATACCAGTAACAGCCCAATTACATTTACTTGACAAATGATAAATTACGTGTGGCATCTATTTACTCTTGCAGTAAATTTTACCAGAGTATTTCTCCCAAATATATTTTTACTCTTCAGTTATTTATTGGGCCACGATTTTGTACTTGCCTTTCTCTACCCACCTTTGCCCCCCCGACTCAAAGCTGGTGAACCGGTGTACTAATCAGAAAACATTTTATTTAGTTCAATTTGAATTTACAATATAAGCTGCAGCAGTTACAAAATCGACAGAGGCACTTCTGTAGGAGAGAAAACGACCCGTGAATCCATCCACACAAATATTAATCATAGAAAGACATGGAACTAGCACAAGTGGTTAAATAGGGTGTGGACATGGAACAGGTTTGCTAAGTGACTTCAATCAGTTGCACAGTGCAGCAGTGTGGGTTATCTTGCTATATATACAGGATTTGAACTATTGTGTTTGTACCACACAAAAGGAAATTAAAAGATGTTCAGTGCCTATTGTCCCGAGTGTGGCTCATTTCAAACCTGCTCACTCTGTAATGTCCACTTCCATAACCAACTCCTAAAAGGCACGTGACCTTGTTGTGTTTAAACACTATTTCAGTTTCCTCTACCTATCTAATGGCCTGTTTCCACCAGCCGCTCAGGCCTACTCAACTCGGCCTGGTTGTGTTTTCATTACTCTGTGGTAACCATGGATACCACAGTACTCTGGCCTTGGTCTGGTTAGCATTGGCTAAAAATGTACCTGGTTCAGAATTGCTAGTGGAAATAGTCCAAACTGGGGTACAGTAGAGTAGGGCTGGTGAAAACGGCCTCAACTTTTCTGGTGGAGGCTCTACCACTATAAGGCTTAGAATCACATGGTCCATCACCATTCGATACAAGGATCACGATACATGCAATGATCCATATATTGATCACTATTTTCTAAGAACCTCTAAGGACATTTCAGCAAGTGTTTAATATGAAATGCTATTTTAATCATCTAAAAGTATTGTCTGTATTTGAATGTATTTGCATAAAGAAGTCTCCCTTCTCTAGACAAGCAAGAAAATTAGCACCGTCACAAAATATTTTTTTTTAAATATAATAAAATACAGCCCATGATATCAATTACCAAATTTAGTATCACAATATATTATTTTCGCACACTCCTATCACTTATTGCTTTGCATGGAATGTTCCACTGTTGGGCATTAAACTTAGCAATCTTGCATTTAGTCAATAACAGCTGTTTTTATTGCTAAAGAAATACTTAGTGTATGCTTTCTTAATGGGGTTCACCTCTCCACAGATATCACCCATAATTTGGTCTGGTTGTCTCCATGGAGATAAAAACATTTAAACCACACTGTGGAACATTACGCACAGACAGAGCAAAAACATCTCCATGGAGACAAGCAGGCATGAGATCCTCTACCAGAAAAGTTACATAGTGCACCTTTTTGATTTAAAACATCTATGTAAAATTCAAATGATCTCCTTGTCATATTTCTACCTTACACAGGGGAGCAGCAGTAAAACTCCCATCTTGATCGCCATTAGATTAGAATTTTACACAAACATGTTATTGAGACTATTTCGCTGAGGGGTGCTCTACATTCACAGCTTGGCACGTCCCGGCTGCAGCTGGAGAGATTGGAGTTTCATGGCCATCCCCATGCTCCCCGTGATCTTGAGTTTGCCCTGGAAGAATGCCTGTGAAGCAGAAATACCATTATCTGACCTCGTCTTACTGCTCTAGGTGGTGGGACTGTTATAGATGACTCACGTGACAACATGCACTGTCACTATATAATGCCTAAATTAACCTGAAACAACAGCAAATATCTTTATGAATTTTAATCTTCTCATCTTAGCTGAGAGGAGAGCTGAGAGGAGAGCTGAGCACTCCTCTCAGCTCTCCTCTCAGCTCTCCTCTCAGCTCTCCTCTCAGCTCTCCTCTCAGCTCTCCTCTCAGCTCTCCTCTCAGCTCTCCTCTCAGCTCTCCTCTCAGCTCTCCTCTCAGCTCTCCTCTCAGCTCTCCTCTCAGCTCTCCTCTCAGCTCTCCTCTCAGCTCTCCTCTCAGCTCTCCTCTCAGCTCTCCTCTCAGCTCTCCTCTCAGCTTCTCCCCTCAGCTTCTCCCCTCAGCTTCTCCCCTCAGCTTCTCTCTTTTCTTTCCCACTTCTACCAACTCTTCACTGAAGGCTCCTTCACACCTGAGTGGAGGTTGCTTTATTAGAGCAATCGGAGCGTCGGCTTTCAGACATGCAGTAACTCACATAATAACTACATAGAATTGTGGTTCCTTTGTGTGCAGAATAAGGATTATGCATAGGAAAAGGACGGAAGAAGCAGTTTTGGAAATTGCCTATCTCTCCTCTCCCTCTGTCTTGTCTCGTCTCCTCTCCTCTCCCTATCTCTCCTCCCTCTGGCTGTCCTCTCTACCTTTCCCTGTCTCTCCCTCTGTCTCTCATTCTCTCCATGTCTCCCTCCCTCTGTCTCCCCTCTCCTCTCCCCCGTCTTTCCTCTCCCCTTGTGTCTCCCCTCCCCTTGTGTCTCTCCCCTCTCCCCGTGTCTCCTCTCCCCTTGTCTCTCCCCTCCCCCGTGTCTCCCCTCTCCCGTGTCTCCCCTCTCCCGTGTCTCCCCTCTCCCGTGTCTCCTCTCTCCCCCTGTCTCTCCCCTCTCCCCCGTGTCTCCTCTTCCCCCGTCTCTCCTCTCCCCGTCTCTTCTCTCCCCCGTGTCTCCTCTCCTCTCCCCGTCTCTCCCCTCCCCGTCTCTCCTCTCCCCCGTGTGTCCTCTGCCTTTCTCTCCCCGTCTCTCTTCTCCTTTTCCCTCAGTGTTTCCTTATCTTCTCCTTCTGTCTCTCCTCTTTTTCTCTCCCTCTGTCTCTCCTCTCCCCTTCTCCCAGTGTTTCCTTATCCTTTCCTTCTCTGTCTCTCCTCCCTCTATCTCTTCTCTCCTGCCCTAGAATAATTAAGGTAATTTTCTTCCATCTTAAACTATGATATCCAACAGTAATGTGTTGAAGATGCAGGTCTAATGATAGTTGCACTGACCGTCTGAGGGTTCATCTGACCGGTGAGCACAGCCAGCAAGTCAGCGTCGGACATGGCAATGGTGCAGTCGGCTTTCTCTGCTGCACACACACACGCACACACGTTGGGTTTACATGCTTCTCAGGGACCTTACTGAAGACTGTTCCTAACCTTAACAATGGTCAGAACTTGTCTAACCTAAACCTATTGTAGCCTGTATCTGAACTTTAAACCATGTTATTAATCTAATAATAAAAGGATTTACGTCATGGAGACCCAATTTTTGTGTCCATAAGGGCGGCAGGTCCTTATATCAAGAAACTCAATATATGGACCAATGTTAAAGGAACTGTAGTCTGTGCTCTTACAGTTCAAAAACATGTATTGCAATCAAAACTGAACCTGGGGACCCAGCATTAACATTGGTAACCATAGACTGTAGAATCATGTGAGGCTAATTCTACTTTTTTATTAATAAGATAGTAAAAACAACTTTGCCTACATGTCCAGTGCTGTTGTAATTAAGAACAAATCAGTATGCTTGTTATTAGAACTAATTTGCACATGCAAGGGCAATGAGTTTGCAGTATTCTTTAAAGGACAAGGTTCAGGACATAAAAAATGCCATCAATTCCACAACACAAATAATCTACATGCTGCCTCGATGTTGAAGGATATTTTAAATAATAAAGCTTCTTAGTTGCATCTCACGTATGTGTATATACTATATATGAATACTGTTACACATTGATTTGAACACTGTTTTTATACTAATTCATATATTAGTTTGAATACTATTTATTGAAGTTACACTGTTTTTATACTGAATTCATATATTAGTTTGAATACTATTTAATGAAGTTACACTGTTTTTATACCGAATTCATATATTAGTTTGAATACTGTTTGATGAAGTCACACATTGATTTGAACACTGCTTTGATGCTTAAACACTGAAATCATTATAATAGGGCCCATTAAAGGCAACATTGTGTGTTCTGAATAATGGGAGGCAGGTGTTTGCAGAAACTCCTTTACAGAGATAAAGCAGCCGGAGACGACTCAACACCGAAAGACAGTCTGTGCTCAACAGTTCGCTATCACCACTGCATAGTTAATATGTTACTTCAATCTGGAACATTCCAAAGAGCTTTGAAAACTGTGGCTATCAAGCCTCTCCTGAAGAAGAGCAGTCTTGATGCCACAAAACTGAACAATTACTGACCAATCTCAAATCTGAAAGACGGCTCAACAGAGCCACCTCAAAAATCTCTAGTGAATGGCGAGGGGCATTGTTCTTCACCGATTTTTTCTTATTTTTTTCCCCCAGTAGGAAATTGCATGAACATTGATGAAAAGTCTTACATGGAGGTATAGGATCAACCAGCCCAGCGATCTAGTCCCTAGGTTTTTAATCCAAATGAGATTCGGCATGTCATATATAGAGACCTGCACATTCAATTTTTGGGATACTAGTTTTTCAGTAACATGCTGGTGAAAAACATCTTGATTTAATGTTTCTTTAATGACTATTCGCGACCAGACATTGGCCTACATAGCTCAAATCTGAAAAACAATTATGGGATCCTGGCTTAAATGTAACTTGCGAATAATCATATGACCAGTGTACACTATAGCACCCCCTAGCCTATACATAAAACGTCAACATTATCTGATTTGTACATGAGGGGAAGAAAAACATTTTATTATGAACCTAGGATATTTTTCATGATTGGCCAGCGGGGGGGCAAAGACTTAGTTAAAAACCTTTAAAAAAATCTTCAAGTCTTAGTCCGACCAGGTTGAAATTTGCGTCACTTATTCACTGACTGACTACTCAGTGCTGCAGCGCTATCAATAGGACTTGGAGAAAAAAAAAAAATTACTTTGTAAGAAATTGTCAACATTTAGCTGAAAATGAATTTATGTGTCCCTAACCATGAAACATAATTAGACCCATGCTCAATTTTTTTTTTTTTTTTGCTCTAGGGTCATCCAAACTGCCCATTCAAGTGAATGGCACTGTGACTCAAAACTGCAAAGTGATTGAAAATTGACAAAGGTCACAATTCTGGGGTGGGTGCAATTCAAAGGAGGTCACTAGGCAGAGACAACTGTGATGTAGGGGCGGTGCAGGGGCGGTCGTGGCGCAGGGGCGGTCGTGGCGCAGGGGCGGTCGTGGCGCAGGGGCGGTCGTGACGCAGGGGCGGTCGTGACGCAGGGGCGGTCGTGACGCAGGGGCGGTCGTGACGCAGGGGCGGTCGTGACGCAGGGGCGGTCGTGACTCCCTGTCAATCACATGGGAGGGGTGTGTGCATGGGGGCGAGGGGCATCATTGCCGCTTGCGGCTTTAATTATATTTTAGTTCTTATGATTATATTGTGATGGAATCAATTATTAATTAACCAGTTAATCTTGACATCCTAGGGTGTATTACAGCTGCAAAGTGGTCAGCAGCAGTCACTAAGTCAGTGCGTCTCACCTGTGTTGTTGTGAACACTGCCCTTGCCGTTCTTCACGTCCACGTACCAGGTGGCCTCCTGACCATCCGGCCCATCCTTCACTTTGAAAGCAAACACTCCTCCAATCTTCTTCACAAATTGCTCACCCTCCTGACCAAACACAGTAACGGCAGGTTTCAAAACAGCACAAATCTCAAGTGGTCCACACATGTGTCTATTGTAAGTGATGAGTCATGTGACACAGGAGGGACAGGATTCAAGTGCATATAACAGGTAGGGTTGTTAAAATCTGATGGTAATTGATACTAAAGCTGGTATCAAAACTAGATACTCATTTCAGCAGGTGTCGATACTACAAAAAAAGGTCACATTTACAGGACAGAAATGAATCTTTCCTGAGTAACTTTAGAATGATCTTGCATTGTATAAGAACAAGTATAAGACCACATAGAGTAGTATGACTAGAATGGATGGACCATTAGAGACCATTAAGACGGACCACTATGGAAACTACCTGGACAACTGAGGGATTACACAAAAACAAAAAAACAAAAAACAAAAAAGGTAATATAAAATAATCATTTTTAAGGTTTTCATAATCATCTTAGTATCGATATCGGTATTGAGTATTGAGTCTATTCCTTAGTATCAAAATTGAATAAAAATTTTTAGTATGGAGACAATATAATTAGGATAACATGATGGTCAGTCTGTTTAAGTGGACTTCAAACTCTCCTAGTGTTTGTTTACAGGCATTAGCTGCTGAGTTTTGCAGAAAGTGATCAATAACACTGTTTAAAGGTTTAAAGATCACCAGTTACTTTTACATAAAATTTCTTCTTTAATGATACTTCTGCTACTGCTGTCAGTGAAAGAGTAGAAGTCTAAGAAGTAGTGTAAGTAGTAGTAGTAGTAGTAGTAGTAGTAGTAGTAGTAGTAGTTTAAACATTTGTTTCTTTTTTTCTACATGCTGTCTAACATTTAACAGTAGTATTGATGTGAGGAGAAGTTCTGACCTCCTGCAGTCTCTTCTGGATCTCCTGGAACACCGCGTGAGCCTTGAAGCCCTCCAAATTTACACTGGCACTGGTGGTAACAGCAGCAATCCTGTGTGGAGTATAGCCACAGAGAGGGGACAGTGAGACCCCCAGAATCTCCACCACTGCTCCTCACCTGTTTACCCGAGGGGCCCAGCCGAGGAGCAGTTGGAGGCTCTGATCATGATTCTCTAATATACAGGTCCAGGCCCAACCAAGCGGCTTTTGCTGGTGACGACCCCTGATTACAATACAAGCCCTAGTCCGGTAGACAATTCCTTACTATATTTTGGTCTGACACAGCCACGTTGCACCTGAGCACGGGACAGTCTAACAGAAGAGACCATTTTGCGCCAGGTTTGTTTGCGCACTCCAGCCTGGTAAATGCTCCGACCTCAGTGACCTGTGGATCACAACACTACACTGCGCACAAACGGAGACTGGCGCTCACCTGGACTGTGGTACGGGCATGATGAACACGAGCGGAGATGAGCTGACGATTCTGTGGATGACAGACGCCTTTACTGCGGCTATCGTTCACTTTCATACACTTCCGGGTTCCTTTTTGATCACGTGGTCAGACCTTTTTTTTTTTTTTTTTTTTTTTTACAAATTTATTACAAATATACAAAAATATAAACCGTGAACAGTAGCAAGAGGCTTAAGCATTACATTACATTACATTCATACGGCATGTGCAAAAATATTAAACACATGTATAAAAATAAATACAGTAGTACATTTTAAATTCCAAATTCTGTGCAGTTTTTTTTTTTTTTTTTTTTTTTTCAGGGCTTCCATAGGGCTTCCATACCCTTTTGGGTTTGAACAATAGTTTAAAAAAAATACGTAAGAGGACAAAAGGGATTTAAATACAGCAAGTTTTGGGTTTCTGGTTAGAAAGTTTACAACAATGAAGATGATATTTTGAGAAGATTAGGATTAGATTCAATACGTGTATATTTTTTCCCACATCTTTTTCGAAAACACCAAAAATTATGTTTTGCATTACGTTGTAGGTTTATATCAAGCTTTCTTTTCACAAACAGATGTCGTTCCAAGAGATTTGAGAGTATGAGCAATCCCAAAACACATGGGTGAGTGTTTCTTCACTGCTGTGACAGAATGATCTACATTTTAGCAAAATTGAAATAACAGCATTGACAGGGTAGCATCTCTGTAGGATTTTCAGGCATACCTCATGAATCTTATTAGTTATAAGGTATTTCCTAGGTAAAAGCCAAACATGTTTCCAATTAATATCTGTAAATGCATTGTTCCAAACCAAAACAGAAGCTGGTTTACAGATGGCTTCCCTTACAATAAATTTTCTTATACATTTGTTATTTGTTTTAACCTCCTGAGACCTGGCGTCCTCATATGTGGACAACACATTTTTGGCTTGTCTAGGCCACAGTGCAAATTATTAGATGAAGAATAATAGCATACAAGAACAGCAACAATGTAAATATATGTTATATATATTCAATATATATACCTTCAATATATATCAAAATGAGTAAAATGTCCACATATGAGGACATTTGATTTACATATTTTTTTCTCAGAAACTACATAATGTAAAAAGATAATTATTTGTATTTACACTCATCAGGTCCCAGTCAGCCCAAATAACAAAGAGAAATTAATAAAGCATATCATGCAAGAGCTCGGGTCTCAGGAGGTTAAAGCTCAAAAACGGCTCAGAGTTTCCAATAAACAGGTTCAACTTCAGAGGATCATCATTAGAGGTGTGGACATCAGCGTTTTCACACCAGAAGGAATAGCGTCAAAAACAATGGCATAATCTCTTTGCTTTACAGGAAAATTTTAAACACTGAGGAATTCACTGTAAGAATAGGTGATGCCCTTTTTTGTTAAATAATACCATAGTCTATCCACTTTTTGAAGAAGAGTGTTTTGCTTAAAACATATATCCTTGTTATTCCATATGTAGTGCTTGTGTGGGGAGAAGTTATGCCACTGAAGACATGACAGAAGAGAAGACATGACACTGTATTAAAGACCAACATACCAGTAATTGTTTGTGAAAGTTAGAAAGTTTAACTGGAAGCCTATCAATGCTGTAATTACATCTTAGAATGAAGTTTAAACCTACTAATGCTTCAAATATATGTGTTGAAATGAAGTTCCATAAAGAATTTGGGTTCAATAAGTATCTTTTAATCCATTTAATTTTGAAAGAGAAACATGGTCAGACCCGAAGACACGAGACCACACACGCTCCACGTCACACACTCACGCTACAGACGCAATGCGTGGATTGGAAATGTGGTGAAATCGTGGATGAAGTCAGTCAGGAGTTGCTTTTGGCTGGTTTGGTGCTGTCTGGAGCTTTGAATGGTGCATTGTTCTGGTATTGTTGGTGGACTGGTAGCTAGTTAAGTTTGTGGAGTGGTTTTGTCAATGAATTGTTGTGTTTTTTTGTATTTGTGTATTGGTTGGTTTGGTGTTTGTGGTGTAACACATAGTAAAAAGCCAAAGTTAAATCTGTCAACTGGACAAAAACTTGTAGGAGTGAAGATATTTCGCTGCTCATCCAAACCTCTTCTTTAGTACTGGTCAGATTGCTGGTTTCGCAGACATTGGATTGGTTGATTTGGAATTTTGGTTTTCATAGGCTTGTATTTCTTCTGATCTGAGTTCGTAGAATGGATTGGTTGGCTGGGTATAATCCCTTCCCCCTGTAGGGTCAAATAAAACTCAACCTAGCTGCTTAAAGCCAGTATACACCCACAAGCTCAACTCAGTTTTCAGATGGGTTCAAAGTTCAGGGTAAGGGGGCTTAAAGATGGACAAGGGTTGTATGGTAGGATTAGTGGTAGGAATGTGATTATTAGTTGTGTTAGAAATATTAGTGGTATTATAGGGTAAGGGCAGGCTTAAAGAGGGACAATGGTTGTATGGAAGGATTGGTAGTTACATTGTTACTGCAGGGTCAGACTGATCAACCTACACTCAAATACTATGACATCAATGAACCTGTCACTCTTTCGGTTAATGCAAATTCTGAAGGTATAGGAGCAGTCTTACTGAAGGATGGCCAACCTGTGGCGTACGGATCAAGAGCGCACACTGACCGACAGCGAAGGTATGCTCAGATTGAAAAGGAGCTACTTGCTATTGTTAATGGCTGTGAAAAGTTCCATCAGTTTGTTTATGGAAAAAACAGTCAAGCGGAAAGTGACCACAAGTCGCTGGAGAGCATTTTCAAAAAGTCACTTCATCAGACTCCCATGAGGCTACAAAGAATGCTTCAGAGGCTTCAGAGGTACAGCTTAAAGGTAACATAAAAACCTGGTAAAGAACTTTACATAGCAGACATCTTGAGCAGTGCTTTTCTCAGAGAACAATAAGAAGATTTACTGGGAAAAGAATTAGATGTAAATTTCATCACACAACGACTATCAATACCCGAGGAAAAACTACTCAAGTTTCAAAAAGCTACTGCGGAAGACACAGAAGTGCAGTTATTAAAGGACATGACACTGAACGTTTGGCCAAATGAAAGGCGTGCAGTACCAAAGGACATTTTGCCATATTAGACATTTAGGGATGAGGTCACATACACCTCTGGACTGATATGTAATGCAAGAAATGCTGGAGAAAATTCACAATTCACACTTAGGAGTGGTAAAGTGTAAAGAGAGAGCCAGAGACATTTCACTTTTGGAGTACAGGAATACACCTTTGGAGAATGTAGGACTATCCCCAGCACAATTGCTCATGGGACGCAGGCTGAAAGGAAAACTGCCAACATCTATGTCACTGCTCACTCCAGATGGATTGGACAAGGTTCATCAGCAACTGAAAGAAAAGCAAGTAAAGCAGCAACTGTACTTTGACAGGCAAACAAGGACACTGCCGGACTTGCAAGATGGAGAGAATGTCGGATGCAACAAGGACAGTCATGGCAGCCGCTGTGGTCCTGCACAAACACGAGTAGCCACGTTTGTTTGTGGTTCATACACCAGATGGTAGTGTACAGGAGGAACAGGAAACACCTCCGTAAAACAGAGGAGGAAACCTTCACAACAGATGGACAGGACACTCAAACTGAAACAAGTGATACAGAGACTTTTCAAACAAGGCCATACTGTTGATGCAGATGATACACAGACTGTTCATGGTACCTCTGATGCATTAATATACAAAACCAGAGCAGCAGTGGTAGAGCAGTAAAACCACCTGTTAGATACAGAGAGTAATGGACTGTAAAAATTGTGTTGTAAACTGACCAGATTAAAAGGTGTTCTTAAAATGATGAGTCGTCAAGCCTCCTGAGTCCTGAACATAACAGTAGCCTCACACTGGGCTGTGAACAGTCCAGTCTAAAACTTGTCCACACACCTACATTTAGGACTCTCATTCTAACCACCTCCTCAAGTGTTACTACAACAAGCATCATCTGTCTGAGGGTAGAGATAAAGGCAACCAAAGATCATAATTTCCCATGTTTGAATCATAAATTATGGGAGCCTCGTGTCTGTCAGACTGCCATGGCCAGCTGTGGTCGTGGGTGCAGGTCAGGGTCTTATCTGTGAAGAGAACCTTAATCTTGTTAGCGAGTTGAATAAAATGTGTGAGAAATAAGCAGCAGCAGAAAGATCTGTCTCTTGAAATGAAACCAACAGCACAAGTGCACTTTATTTGGAAGAACTACAAAGTAGCCTAAATATGTGCTATGTGTGCCACCAGAGGCTACAGTCCCACGAAAGAAGCAAAGAATGAGCATAAACTCACACAATACAGGAAGCACGTTATTGGGAGAATATAAAAATAAATAGGTTAAAATTTCTACATCCAAAGCTTTACAGTCACTTTCAAGATGTTTCATGGTAGCACATTTTCATGTCAGGCAAAGAAATAACAGGGCTAGTTGAGACATGGGCCAAGTCACAGCGCTACAGTGTATCTTATAAATGTACAAAAATAAAGATGCTGTGGTTCACTCTAAAGATTTTCCATAAACCCTCATCTTTTTGTGCTTGTCATGTGGAAGAGTCTAGGCTACAGCATATTCACTGTAGTGTGTAAGGATCATACACAGGGCTGTACTAGTGTGTAGGGGTCAGAGATACTATCGCACAATGCTCTGGGACCCATCTCACGATCTTGAGCTATGCTTGGTCAGGACTGCTGGGGTATTGTACCTTTTGTGCATGTTTTGGGTTGATGGAGGATACCCACCCAGACACAGGAAGAAACATGCAAGCACCACACAAAAATGCCAGCAATCCAGGGACCTGGGACCTTCTCGCTGTGAGTGTTAGCCACTGAGCCACTGGGGCTGTAATAGTATGTAAGGGTCACACACAAGGCTGTGGCCGTGTGTAGGGGTCGCACACAGGGATGTGGTAGTGTCTAGGAGTCATACACAGGGCTGTGTACTATAAAATGTTAACTACGTTTTAATGACAGGTAGCCTAACCTGTCAAAAGCACTTGAAAGTCAAAAGACTTAAAAGATAAAAGATTTCCTGAAGGTTTGTTCACACTGCACAGATGTGACCATGTCTCACGTCTCTCACATTCTCAAAGCAGATTTAATAAATACATTTAACAAAACCTTAATATTCACAGTGCTTAGTGTCATGTCAATTCAATTTATTTTTGTAAAGCCCAAAATTACAACAGCAGTTGCCTCTTAGGGCTAAACATCATAATTAACCAACAGAAAGTTAGAAAATCAACAAAGAAAGAGAAACAGACAAGCAAATGAATCAACAAAAAACAAGCAAATGGATCAAATGCCCCAGAACATCCTTAGACCGTCCTTAGACCCTCGGCAACACATCCAGTGTCAACACAGCCAGGAGACAGAAATAATAGACTTTCCAATTCTGATGCTACGAAAGAGGCTAAAGAGGCATAGATGACACTGCACACTGAAGTTGTTTAAGTGAAATGGCACTACAAAGGGGAGGGGCCTCTGAGTACCTAAGTACCTGAAAAAAGCATGCCTTATTACACAAACTACTCAGAGAAAAATTAAACAGGGACTTACAACATATAGCCTTTTGGCACTTATGTTAAGAGAGAGGTATTTTTCCACCCATAACATTTTATGAATGGCATACTGATATATGATAAATTACATATTTATTATTTATTAATATTACTATATGCACTGTTTTGATAGACGACAGAGTTCATCATAAGCTTAATTTAAAATGGGAAATAAATAAATGCAATAAAACTGTATCCAACTCATTTAGATAGAGATGAAGGCTTTTGGTCATCAACTCTCGGCTCGAACTGCACTGTGCAAGCGTTATGACACAGCAGGGGGCAGTCATCTTGTCCACTGAGACACCCAAAGGTCAAACCTGGGGCTGAGGACATACTGTTGTACTTCACAGGGCCACACAGATTTTAAACAAAACAGGAAATCATGATAAAACTGCAGTGAAGCTTGAGCAAAACATCAGCGTGTTAAAAACCTGTAGGGACGGAGTGTAAGGCTAATGGGATTTTTTTTTTCTTGCATGCAACTATGTCTCATGTGCCTTTTAGAGTCTATACAAGTTTGATTTGTGCACAGGTCTAGTTCTCCTTTACACTGCAGTGTCAGGTAGAGGTAGCCCCTCCTGTAGACTCTGATGGGCCTCACTGCAGCGTCTGATAGAGGTAGCCCCTCCTGTAGGCTCTCAAAGGGTAGAAGGTGGCCACCACAAAGCGCCCGTCAAAGGTGCGTCCTGTCAGCAGTCTCTGGGCCTCTTTGGCATCACTGGAGCTGGAGTACTCCACAAAGACCTGCCTCAGACACATGCACAAACACGCACAGACACGCACAGACACGCACAGACACGCACAGACACGCACAGACACGCACAGACACGCACAGACACGCACAGACACATGCACACACATATACACACAAATACATCATTTTGATCTGGTGGCTTATCATCCACTAACACTTCAAATATCAACGTTTGTGGCTAGTGTAAAAAGAATAGTTCAATCTAGAGGTGTGTGATATTTAGAAAATATTGTGAATGCTGTTTTGAAGATATACAATTTGAATAGTGTGTATACTTTAAAGTTAATAAAAAAATACTACAAAAATTGCTGATCAAAATTCAAATGGAAAAACCCATGATGAAAACTTGTCCCAACCTGTCCTTTGCCGGGATTCTCTTTGGGAATAAGCAAAGACACCACAGTGCCATACTTCTGACACTCCTCCTTCATGTCCTCCAAGATGTCTGGGGGGAAAAAACAAAAATACAGCACATGAGACAAATGAAAACTACTCGCATACATGTGAATGATATCAGAGCCCAGTTTAAAGACATTTGTATTTTACATTATTTGTTTATTTTATGGATATTCAAATTGTGAATTTATGGTTTTACTAAACAAATGCTTACAGAAATTTTGCCGTTAAACAAATAACATTAGAGTCACAAGCTAGTTAGCATTAGCCACTACTATTTTTCAGTTTGTCACCCTCACCTTTTTTGTTGAAAATCAAACATATAAACAGAGCCATGAACACTCATATTGATCTTGAGTTTTCAGACAATCATGGTAAAAGAAAAAATGTATTTTGTCAACTGGACAAAAAAAAAAAAAAACTAAAAAGTTTTTGTATGTAGAATAATATTTTTCTTTTACCATGAATCATAACTGGCTTACACAGACTTTTCATACAATCTAAAAACATGTTCGGTTGTTATGTGTGGATTGTGTCACCATGGTAACTGCTGAATATCCCTCTATAGGCATGCAGGAAGAACACCCCCAGCATGATGTCACTGCAAAGTATCAAGTATTTTTAAGGGTCTATAGCAGTGCTTCTTGAACTTTTACTGGGAATTAAAAAAAATCCCTGCCTCTCTCTTCCATGCCTCTCTTATCCTTACATCCTCTCAGCTACCTCCATCTCGTCTCCTCTCCCATCTCTTTTCTCCATCTTTCCTTTCCCCCTCTCACTCTGCGTCTCTTCTCTCCCTCTTCTCCTCTCTCTGTCCTTATTCCAATAGGTCAAACACCGGTAGAAGAGTTACCTTCATACTCATCCTCATTATGCAGGTGGCTGTCATCGATGAGGTTGAGCAGGCGCAAAACAGGAGAGGGCAGCAGCACCAGCTCCTCAATGTGTGGGGCTGTACACACATATGCACGCACACACAGCGCAGATTTAGACATTTGATAGGAATTGATGTCATCCATATTATCTGGGATGTGATGCTAACTGTAGGCTCTGTTCTGTTTAAGGCTCTGTTACTCAAGTTAGACTTTAACCTGAGCTTTGTTTTAGAAAAATTAGACCACAAAGAACTACAACAGGTGAGCTGATTTGTGCTGTTAAACAAGTCCCTCTCAAATAACATTACAGTTACAAGATAGCATTAATAAACAGTTTTCAGTTAGTCACGCTCACCTTTTTTGTTGAAAATCAAACATCTAAACAGGACCATATAGATCACAGGCACCTAAGAATGTGTTGTTTTAATTTTGTATTTTTTCTTGAGTCTTCAGACTAAGTCTAAAAACTTATCAGGCTGTGTGCAAGTGTGCATTGAGTCACCGTGGCAACAGCTGGGCATCAATAAATTGCAAAGTATCAATAAATAATACTACAATAGACGTCTAACTCCTTCCTGTGAACATGGTGGGCATTTACCAAAGGGGATACTGAAGAAGGGGCTGAGCAGTGCAGTGGCTGCAGTGCATCTCTGCTGAGGATTCTTCACCAGCATGCTGTGGATCGAGACAAGGGAACACAAGAGGAACAATCAAAAGGTCAGGAGAACAGTGGAACAAAGAGACAATATTTTGATAGAAATATAGTCACATATCGAGAAATAGCCTCTAAACTTGGACTTCTCAAGAGGTCACTGGTATCGTTTTGATTATATATATATAAGTGCAGTGCAGACACATGCTGCGATAGGTGTTTATTTGATGAGAACTGTCAACATATGTTATGTAGCTTAGGTCATTTTCACACTGCCACTAGTTAGGTCAGCGTACAAAAGCCTTTGCTCTGAGAGAATGGTGCGCTTGGGCCATTGTGAAACCAACAGTCGTATTCTGGACCGCAGTAAACCGCCGGTCCAAGAGCCCTTGAAACAGGAGGTCTTGGAGCGGCTCAACCTGCACTCTGGGGCAGGGCGAGTGCAGAGTGAACACAGTCCGCTGTGACAATAAAAGTGCTTGGAATTGGGTAAAAAAAAAAAAAGTGCTCGAATCAGATTTTTTATGAATGGGCGTTGAAGAGCTGCTGTTTAACATGCTCCTCTGAGGAGGCAAATTGGATTAACTTAATATCAGTGAAAGTATCCTGCATCTATCTGTGCAGCTGAGCCTCGACTGGTCCATGTGTCATTCCAAAAGCTTTATCTTGTCCTCCTCGCCACCAGTGCGTACAATCTGGTGTTTTTAGCCACAAGTGAAAGAAAAGGGGCTCTGTCACCTTAAAGCGCGTGGTCATAGAAATAAGTTCGATGATCAGCTGATGAACTCTCTCGTGGCTCATGGTGGGTGTTTGGGGTGAATGATGCGTGGTGTAAGGCCGACCCAAAAGTAAACAGAACCAAATCTAGTGCATGCTGGGGTCGGGACTAAGACCCGTAAATACGACTGTGTGTCTTGTTTCAAGCGCTCTTGGACCGGCTATTTATTGAGGTTCAGAAGGTGACTGCTGGGTTCAGACCAGCCCAAGCGCGCCAATCTTGTGGCAGCATGAAAACGACCTAAAACCACCACTTCACTAGCTTGTGTTGTGGTACCATGTGGTTTAATTGTTGACTTAACTAGCACAGACACACACCAGGGGCCAGGTGACCCTTTGATTTATAAATAAAGGTTCCTTGGATAACAATTATCACCAATTGTTACACAAAGCAGCCAAAAAATCTAATCTAAATGAAAATGTTCTTAATATTCCACCATTCTTAGCTAGAGCCTGCACCGCTGAAAGCAATGGTTACTATTAGAGGTACTAATATATTGGTTGGCTGAAATATCGGGCTGACATTTGCACTTTTTAACATATCAGAATGACACATGAAGAGCAGTCGGATGGGCAGGAGAACATGAGGAGAGCAGTCAGATGGTCAGAAGAACACTGGAGAAGCAATTAGATGGTCAGGTGGACATTGGGGGAGAAGTCAGATGGTCAGGAGAACATGAGAGGAGCAGTCAGGTTGTCAGGAGGATATTGGAGGAACAGTCACATGGTTAGGAGAACATAGGGAACAGTCAAGATTGTCAGGAGTACACACGAGGAGTAGTCAGATGGTCAGGAGAACATGAGAGGAGTAGTCAGATGGTCAGGAGAACATGAGAGGAGTAGTCAGATGGTCAGGAGAACATGAGGAGCAGACAGATGGTCAGGAGAACACAGGAGGAACAGTCAGGTCTTGTGAGAGTTACCTCTTGATCAGGTCTCGGAGGTGGTACACGGGAATAGCAGGGTGCGCCTCACTCTTGCTGCCAAAGATCTTGTCAATAACAGCTGCACTGTTGTCCTGAGGAAGGCAGACGTTAAGAAAACAAAGACAACAACTACTGGTAATCCATGTTCTATGATCCATGTGGCCTTATATCTGTGTAATCCCTCAGTCATCCAGGTAGGTTTTAGGCGTGGTCTTATACGTGTTCTGATACAAGAAAGGTTTGTTTTTGTTCTGTGAATGTGATGTTTTCAGTACCTTGTTTGCTAGCTTCAATATCCATCTGATTTTCAATATTTCTGACTACCCTATTAAGCACTTAGTAGGGGAACTGCACCTTCTCGACTTACATCTCATCATGTTCTACCCCTCGGCTAAGCCATTAACAGGAGAGAGGAGAAATCCTTTTCAGAAGAAAGCAGCCACACACAAGAATATACTTTTTCTCATCCCTCAATTTATGTTAAGTTAGAATGCAGTTCTGAATAGGCTTTCTATAGTGGCTTTTTCACTCAAGGAAAGCATGTATGTGCATATTTAATACATTTAAAATAATCGATAATCGATCTGAGCAGGGCTATGCAACTACATTTTCCTGAGGTTAACATTTTTCAGGGGGTCATGGCCACTGGGCCAGAGAGGTGTACCGCTTGGGGCTCACAAAAATATCTCAAACACTAGATCTGTTTAAATATACCAAAAATAAAATGCAAAAGGTTTCACACACTGCTTTGCAAATTGCCAATGCAGTAATGAACACATATTCAACTAAAGACTAGAATAGTACCAACTGGTCAGAACCAGGACTAACCCATAATTAAACTAAGATTAAACCAGGTCTACAGCAGCAATAAAGGACTACACTGGTGCTAACCCAGAATAAAACAAGGATTTACAAACCCAGTAAATAAGAGAAAATATTTTAATATTTTGAACATAGGCTGGGAGCCGATTAGATCATGCGGAGGGCCCGATCTAACCCCTGGGCTGCGAGTGGAATAGACCTAGATTAGGGCTGGATTAGAGCAATGAAACTGGATTCATTGCACAGCCCTGAAGCTATTAATGTAACTTTCCTGAATAACTTTAGAATGATCTTGAGTTGACCACATAGAGTAAAATACGCAAATGGACCACTACGGAACCTACCTGAATGACTGAGGGTTACACAAATATAAGGCCACATGGTAATGTAAAAGAAAGTATTACGATTTAATGTTCAAAATCACAATCTATCAATCAATCTAAAGAAAGAGTGTTGTTTTTAATCACTGTGGTATCGGAATCAGTATTCCAGTATCAGTATCAATTCTATTCTTAGCAGTCAAAATCACTTTCGCAATATTAGTATCATGAGAACATTATTATGTTTGCAATACAGTGGTCCCTCGTTTATCGTGGAGGTTACGTTCTAAAAATAACCCGAAATAGGCGAAATCCGCGAAGTAGTGAGCTTTCTTTTTACAATTATTGTATATGTTTTAAGGCTATAAAACCCCTCACCACACACTTTAAACACTTTTATCAGACAGGCATTAACATTTTCTCACATTTCTCTCTTGTTTAAACACTCTCAAAGTTCAAACCTTCACATATTATATCCTCCTTCCTCGAAATTAATAAATATAAATTTGTTGTTTATGTGCCTCTGCTCCAGTGGTATCCACAGAGGCGGCCTCTATGTACAGAAAAACACTTAAGTCCAAAGCATTTCTGAAATCTGTAAGTGCAGAACGTTTCATCGACATTGTGGGATTTGTCTGAGTGAAAATTTGCAAACATACAGCACTTCAGAGTCACACTACGATCGAACATTTATGTAAATTAGGCTGAAAGCATTCTGTACTGTACAGGAGACATGGCACAGAGGAGACTGACTGACAATGGTCTACAGTCAATCAGGATGCAGAACATAATGTGCGTTCATACGCTGTAAAAAAAAAAAAAAAAGCATGCAAAAATTCCACCAAAAAAAAATAAAAAATCAGCGAGGCCGCGAAAGGTGAACCGCATTATAGTGAGGGACCATTGTACTGTGGGATAGAAAGCTGATTTGAGCCAACATGTATCATCGTACCTCCCACTCGTGTGAACGCACAGTGTCCTTGAGCTTGGTTCCTGAGTACATTTCAAGGAGGATGATGCCCAGACTCCATAGGTCCACAGCTACAGTGCAGTGGATCTCTAGCTCCACCCCGGCCTGAGCCAGGCTGTTCTGCAACTCAGCCTCTGGGGCCCGGTACCCGTCGGTCTGGATGTACTTCACATCCTACATTTTAAAACCACAACAGATCTTAAATAACAGTAAAAAGTGTGTCAATGCATGTCAAAGTGTATCAAAGAATAGCAAAGCTTTTAAGATCCCAGCTCTGTCTCATACCAGCTTTAAGTACAGTTACTCACACAGACATGAGGAGCACCAGAGCCAATATCAGGAGGGTGAGCGTCTCTACCAATGCAGATACTGCTGTCATGTGGACTGAGAGTGTCCACAGTGAGAAATGATGAATCAGTTGTAACTAAAATGTACAGGGTTTACTGCTGGGAGAACAAAGGAAAGTGCGGCCCATTTTATTTCAGCAGCAGAAGCAGCAACCATAGTGCAGGTTAGAAAGTGAGGAAGCAACGCTGTTGGGTGTCTATGACATGTCAGGTATACTCAGGTTACCATGCAGACCATGGGAGGAGCTCACCTGGTTTCCTTGCTTGAAGCTGAGGCCGAAGTCGATGAGTTTGAAGCACTGGTCGTCTGCGCTCCACAGAATGTTACGTGGTTTGAGGTCAGCGTGGACATAGCCCTCTCTGTGGAGGAAGGCCAGAGCTTCCAGAACATCCCTGGCACAGTGCTGCACCAGCCACATGGAGTGACCCTGTTGCTGCCTATGGGGACAGAGAATCAACATCTGACCACAAACAGCAAGTCCTTTACAGTCATGATTGCACAGGATGTTTCCCACTGACCTGTGGCAGCGTGTGGTGCCAGCCCTCAGCAGCAGCTCGGAGACACTCACGTCCAGCAACTCCAGCAGCAGACAGCGTGTGGACACCCCCAGGCCACTGTGGTGTGTGAACACGCCGTACAAAGTCACTGCAACACATCACACACCTCATACATTATACATGCTTTACAGTTCTGTCACTGTCAGACCATGATTTGTACTCAGACCATAGGGGGAAAACATCAGGTCCCCCATGATGTCAATCCTTATTTATTATTAGACTAATAACGTGATTTAAAGTTCAGACATGGGTTAAAATATGTTATGGTTAGACAGGAAATTAATGTAAATCAATGTAATATCCTCAAAATGTGTATGTGTGTGCTTGTGCTGCAGGTGTACCGATGTTCTTGTGTCCCTGGATGTCTTCCAGTACGCTCCTCTCTTTGTGGAAGCCGTAGTCCCCTCCATGAGACTCGGCCTGGAACTCTTTGACAGCTGCGGTGCTGGCTCTGCCGGAGCTCACCTGGTACACGGAGGCGGACACCCCCTGCCCCAGCCGGGCTTGCACAGTCCAAATCTCTCCAAAGATCTCAAACAGCACAGGCTTTCCACTGGGCTCCACAGCGGCGTTAGCACCGGGGCTGGGCTCTGCAGGACCGCACTGGGCCATCACACACACACAGAAGGGCTGATGACAGGCTGCAGCAGCTGCACGGACATGGCACCACCGGGGTCCCGTGGGCCGACGATCAGTGGCGACACCGCGGTCTGGCGCACACGGGCACCACCGGAGAACTGCGATCACACCCAACCAAACACATAGTACCCATCCCGTAGAGTTTAGTCACCGTGTTTACGACATTCCACTGCAAAAAGGAGCAGGGCGAAGTTGGCAGCTACTCTAAACAATGTCAAATATGTTCCGTCTGCAGCTCCACGACCCGTGCTTTTCAGTGGACTGCCTTCTTCAAGTGCGGTCTATCCGCGCGCAGAAAAGACAGTTTTACTCCTCACACCATAGCGCATTATTTCAGATCCATGGCGCACACACAAGCACTGCGCTCTCGGAACCACCGCAACTTTTCACAAGTTTGGTCTAAAAACAATCGGACTTCCGCTTGACTTGTGCTCGCAGTGCTCCAGTCTGCCCTCTTGTGGAGAGGAGTGGATACATACCTTTTTATTTTTAAACCAACATATTAAGGGGTAAACTGTTGCTTTGCAGTACATTTTGGTTATGAGTGATTTATCCGTAATAGTAATTATATTGCAAAATGCTTTACTAACTTAGCGGTTTATAACATTTCAGAAACAGATTTTTTAAATAAAATTGTGGTCATTAGTTACCACATAGATGATTAGCCCTGAACAAGCTTTCAAACTTTTTTTTTTTTTTTTCAGAAAGTCTACGGGAAAAATGAATGAGGAATTTAGTTCCTGGACCGAGTGGGGTCAGGGTTGAGCGGAGGTGTGTTTAAGACTTAAAAAGCAGAAAATCTTCGCATCGTTTGCGAAAGGAGGAGAAAAAGCTTAAAATCAGCTGGGACCCTCCACCTGCCCCAGACCAGGCGGCCTCAGGTCCTGGTGACAGGACAGACCTCACCTTCATTTAAAATGTAAAACATTAAACTTTGTGAATTCTCCTGTTTCCTCCACACTCCACGGACTGACACATCACCGGCTCAAAGAATACAGAGCTCACAAAGTTTACACGCTTAGGCCTGATCAATGGTGAAAACGACTTTTAGCTGATTGAGATCATACAGGAGTTTGTGAACTCACAAATACAGCCATTCTCTAACTGAACTTTGAAGCCTAAATGTAGTTTTGAACAGTGAAAGAATTTGACCATGACTTTTTATGCGTGCAATCGAAATATGTTTTTTATTCATACTAACTTTGAATAAACAATGAACAGTTTGAATAACAACATAAAATGTTTTCCTAATTTAATTTATCCAGAGATGTCAAAATGAGAGAATAAAAAATATTTAGAGACAAAAAGCATTTGTTGTAGAATAAACTGTAGTTGCCCAAGAGTTGAAGACAAGAGACAAGAGGCTGTTGGCACTGTGGGGTTGGCACAGAGCAGAAATGCAATTTCTCTGTCAGGTTTAAATCACTGATTCCTGGTGATTCACTGTTTTTCATTTGGTTCAAAGCTATATCAGTCCCTGGTTAAATTCTTCTCTAATACTAACCTGTCTTTATTTGTTCATTTGTTTTTATGTTTATAAAAACATCACATTAACTTTATACTCATATATGCTGGTTGTTTGCGCAGAGACTGTTTTTACTGCATTTTTCTCAAGGCCAAATCAGATGAATGTTCCTCCCCTTGTTAGATTCATTTGGCTTTTGATCTTACAAAGGAGCATTTTGCCCTCTCTAAACACAGGTCTTCTCACTGGGTTTGGTTTGGAGATAAATAAAGTCTTTTTGATTTGATTAACAATCTAACAGCCCTGTGCCTTTAGGTAAAATGGATTTTTCTCACGTTGACCTTATTTTTTCAGCTAATTTGTGCTTCTGTAGTTTATGTACCAGTTTCATTAGCTTGCCATTTCACCTGAAATTTGAACCAATCCCACTCACTTACATTTGAAATGTCCATCTCTCATTGAAAACAAAGTATGTAACTTTTTTTTTTTTTTTTTAGCCAAATGATAGAATAAAATAAAACCATGTTTTTTTTTAAAAGATGTTTTTTTTATTGCAGTGTAAAACATGCATCCTTGCTGTGAGTGGGCTTGCATCTCCACAAACCTGACTCTTATTTGTCCATGAAGTGGGCCTCCTCCTGCTTGTCTCCATGGAAATGTTGTTCCTTTGGCTATAATATTCCACAATATAATAAACTTCATCTCTCTATGGAGAATGTTATGAAGATTTGTTTAACTTTAGATTTTCCTTGGATTACTCATCTCCAGAAAGGTACATACTGTTCCTTTAAATAATTTACTGTTTTTACTTGGCCGCAAAGTTTTGGCTCAGTAACAGTGCCCTGTTGAATTTCCATACATTAACACATTTTTGTTTTGGAGTTGACAATGAACGATGCAATGTTATCACAATACTAACATTTCTAAAATTAAAACTCAACATTGAATCATAGTTCTTTCTATTCCCGTGTGGCCTTATATCTGTGTAATCCCTCAGTGGTCCAGAAAGGTTCCATAGTGGTCCATAGTGTCTTATACTTGTTCTGATACAAGTCAACATCATTCTAAAGCTATTCAGGAAAGGTTGATTTCTATTGTGTGAATGTGACTTTTTTATTTGTATTATTTAGTATAGATACCTGCTGTTTCAATTCTAGTTATAGTATTGATTAGTATCTAGTATATGGTTTTCTGTACTGCAGTCTAACCCTGAGCATAGAATTGGTCAGACTTATCCAGCCTCTACAATAAGGTTTTTCTGAAAGTGCAAGGCATAATCCAAGCTCAAACAGTTAATTGTATCCAGCTTGTTTAAAAACCCACTATTACCATTTCCATATTCCGTTTGTATGTCTCTTCTCAAGGACACAATCTTAATATTATTATTATTTTTTTTTTAAAGTAAGTTTTCCATTGGACAGACTTGATGGGTGGCCTCCCTTTCACAACCCACGATAGCTAAGTGCAGATATTGTTGTGAAATATGACTCATGTATAGTGAATTTTGGAGCGGCTGAAGTAGAAGAATGTGTTTGTTGGCAGGGTCCCGGGCTGCTCCCCCTCTGGCCTCTCCCTTCTCCCCTCTGTCCACACTCAGCCTCACAGAGCTGTGGGACAAGCTGTAGACCGTTGGTCATCCGAGCTTCCACATCTGGACACACCTGGACCGCAGGGTAAAGTATATCTGCATGAGGACACTGTATATTTGGCAAGTTGACACAAGGATAACAATACATTATGTAAGCATCTGTCACAGGAACCATAGTCTTTTAGTTGACAGTCTGTGCAAGCAAACAGCTGCCTTATTTCAGACCGAGAAGTGAACTGGATTACGCTTTGGGTTAAACATGAGTGACTGTTCATTTTTACAGTTTTACAGTTCAGAATACGTTTAGTTTGTTTTTTACTGTTCAAGTTGTGCTGCTTTAATGATAGATGTGAAGATTTAGACTTCCTTATGAAAATGACCCATGCATGGGTCAAAAAATGTCAAGATAGTGTTCAAAAATAAACGTAAACATGTTTGTCCTTAACTTTCATCTGCACCAGAGACTTGTTCTGCTGTCCATGTTTTCCAGTCCCTCTATGGTGAACATTTTAGGACATGTCTGTGTTATCCCTCAGTCGTCCAGGTCTACTCCATTGTTAGAGAAAAATAATCCATTGTTAAAGAAATATAAAACATTCCACTGGACAAAACCAGTTGACTGATTTTATTTTTCTTTTGTGATTTTAGAACATGCTATTATTATGCTCATTCTTTAATTATTAGACTATTGAAATGCGCTGTATCTGATTTTTGCTGTTGTGGCAATATGAGTGGTGATAAACTAAATTAAATTAATTACTAAATTAAATTAAAACCACAAGCAATGATAAGGTCCCTCATAACCCTTACAGCTGTGGAAGGGCATGGTTCACTGTGATGGCTGCCTACAAACCCTGGCTTGACATTTGATTCAAATGTACCACTGTTGCACTCCGGCAATACCTGTAAATGTTTCCAGGGCATTTTAACTTTGCAAATCTGATTTTATTTTCAAAATTTCAAGGATTTTTATGATTTCAAAATGGCGGCTTCGTTAAGAGCTCGTTATGACCACACCCTGGGACTTATGAAAATTATTTTAACAACTTTTCATCCCAGATCATCCCTGATCATGCTGCCTCAGTTTGGAGTCCATCGGATAAAGCCCCTAGTACAAATTTGTTAAAACATAAAGCCTGGATTCTAGACATCTGCATATTTTCATTCAAAAAAGCCACCTTCAGAGATGGGGTGTGGTCTCTACAGACGTGGTGGTTGGTTTTTGTTGGCTTTTTTGTTCAAAATCACATAAAGAGCGTGTGCCAAATGTCATGAGTCTATGACAAACAAAAATTTTCCAACCCATTTTAACTTAGTTGGAGAATTTTTATTTTTTTTATTTTTCATTCAGACATAATGTCCAGGTAATCAAAATACAGAAACACCCGTCCAGATCTGACAATTTTTGCAAATGTAAACACATTTAAACACAATCAATAAACACTTTGAATTGCACCCGATATAAAACAGGAAGCCAGTGAAGGTTTCACAACAGGTGTGATGTGCTCTTGTCTTAGTTTTTGTCACTAGACAAGCTGCACTCTTCTGGACATTCTGTAAGGGAGTCCTGGTCGAGTCCTGGTCTAGCCCTGGTTGAGCCCTACATGCAAAGAATTACAATAATACCCACGCAACGTCACAAATGCATAGATTGCTTTTTCAAAATACACCTGAGGAAGGTAGGGTTTTACTTTAGCAAGAAACCTCAACTGAAAGAAGCTGGACTTCATGACTTTATGAGCTAATGTTCTTGTCAATTTTGAACATGGAGTCAACAGTCACCACAAAATTTGTTAATGCAGGGCAACAATAAGAGGACCAATTGCACTGTCATGCCAAAGCAGTCGGTTAGTTTGGGGAGAGACCACAATCTCAGTTTATTTTATTTTAATTTCAGGACGTTTGTGGTCAACCATTGGATAAAGCCCCCTTAAGACAATCACTGGCTGTCACTGGCAGATATATTTGTCATCTGCAAAACAATGAAATGTGACATTGTGCTTTCTAAAAACATCACCCAGGGGAAGCATGTACAGAGTGAAGAGGGCAGGTGCTAATGTAGAATCCTGTGGCACACTGTACACTAAGGGACACACAGGAGAGGAGTACAGAAAACTCCTGAAAAACTCCTGTCTGACAGCTAAGGTCAAAACCAACAGAGTGCTGTACCCTTAATGCACAAATGTGTCTCCAGGAGGAACACACATAAGTTTAAAAGGAAAAGAACTGCAAAATTCCCCGTTAAAATCTTTTAAAAGAGCTGTTTTGGTACTGTGCTGGGATTTAAAACTAATTTTTCACCAGTTTTGCTCAGATTAAGATAAGCCTGCAGTTGGTCATATGTAACCTTCTCTAAAACCTTGGACAAAAAGGGAAACTTTGAGTTGGGTCTAAGATTAGAAAGATTATTAGGGTCAAGATTAGACTTTTTGATGAGTGGCTGGACCACAGTATGTTTCAGGGAAGGGAATAAACAGACATCAAAGAACAGCATTAACTAAATAAGGTCCAATAGAATCATAAATGTCAGACAACTTGGAATAATATCTGGACACAAGGAAGGCTGAATTACAGACTGTTGGGGCTACAATGTCCAAAACAGAGGATAGTGTAGATGAGGGCACAACAACATTTTGGTTACATGGATTTACAAGAGACTCCAATGTACTAAAAAGTGCATTTTGCAAATCAAATTTAAATCAAGACCAAAGGACAATACCAAGTCCACGGTGTGTCCTTTCTCGTGTGTTGCGCCTGACACAGACTGGGTTAAGTTAAATGACTCAATCAAGTTTAAAAATTCTTTCACCAAGTCTTTAATATTCATGTCTGTTGGATTCACAACAGACGTGAATATTAAAATTACTGACAATCAAAAACTGGCCATAGGCCTGTTAGGGGGTCTTTATTGAACTTTGGAGGGCGATACACCAAAGTGCACAATAAGCCTTGTCAAGCCTGAAGCTCAAAACTTGAAAATAAGTCTGGTGGCAGAGAGAGAAATAATTCCAGATTTGGTCCACTAATAAGCCTTTACTCTCATTAAGACGCCTCCATGTTTTTTGTGCTTTCTGGTCTGCTTCCATGTGAATGCAGGTGAGTGCAGCAGGTAGACCAGAACCAAGAATGCTGATCTGCCAGACCAAACTCATTTAAAGTGACAAGGAGTTATCCCTCAGACTGCTAGACTACCAGAGGGATATTTGTATAAAATGCTCTAAGATACCTGTGAAGATGTATTACAATGTTGTTGTGAGTATTAAATAATAATAATAAAAAATTAAAAAAAATGCAACATTTGAGTTGAAGGAAATGTTAGAATATCTGTCATTCGGTGTCCTGCCTCCATTTTTATTCTTTTTTGGCACCCTCTTCCAGTTTGATCCCAGAAGGGAGTTTAGTCTGAGGATGTCCTCAAATGATCTCTGTACTTCAGGCTGTTAATGTCGTTTTCACAGTTATTATTTAGGCAAATGGTTAATCTCTTTGGATGTTACTGTAAAGTAGTCCCAAAGACTTGTAACAGTACCAATAGTCTGCCACATGATACTGTGATTCCACCTATGCAGCCGCCTATCCGAAGTTAAGAACATGTGGTATGTTCTTGACTAAAGACTGTTGTGTGTGCAGAGGACATGTTCATCCAGAAGCACAGATGGACGCAAGCTCTGAGTGCACTGCTCCTGACCTGGGCCGTACTCTGCCAGGAGCCTCACATGTCTCCCTTAACACAGACTGAAAACATCATCAGCAGCTGTCCGCTGGTCTGTAAATGTGTCTCAGAAAGTACAGTGAACTGTGCAGGGGCGGAGCTCACTGAGTTTCCCCAACAGTTGTCTGACAAGACCCTACAGCTTTATTTAGAGGTGAGTTTAGATTTTAAATGCAGACTCACTTATTTAGGATCAGCAAAGTTTAGATACACTAAGTTTGGAAGTGGAAGTAAAAAGGTTACATAGGTTACATAACTGACATTTTAAAAACATGATGGATCGAAGCTCCATAGAAAATTAATTGCTCAAAGGAGTTGTCGCTCATATATTTTTGTTAGTAGGATTATTTTCTAAATTATTATGTGTGCTAGCAGCTTTAATGACCCATTAGAGCTACAAAGTTTTGGGATGACTTTTCCATGCACATTGACACTGGTACTTCTGCTCACTGATGCTATGTTTACACACTGTAGCATTTTGAGAAATGTGGTGGGTTTGAACTCATCCCTGTGTGTGTTTTTCAGAACAACATGATTAACGAAGTAACCACAGAGCATGTCTCACATCTGCACCTACTCGAGACTCTCAATCTTCAAAACAACGGCCTCTCCAGCGATGGTAAGCTCAACCGATGGGATGCATTTTTTAGTCAAACAGTATTACACCGTGTTTTATTTCAAGATATTTTGACTCCCATCCATGACCCATAGCTAGATCAGTTTGTAAACAAAGGCAGAGAAGTTTCACTTTAAAACTCCTCCTTTGGGGGCAGGACTTAGCGATAGGTTAAATACTAGTGTCTCAAACCAGTACCATCAAAAATGACATCTGGATGGGAGTCGAAATGTCTGGATTCATAAAGTCCAGATGAACCTTTTGTAACTTGAACTAGTGAACTGGTGTTGTGAATTAGCCCAGGCTGTGCATCAGATTACCATGTTCATCTATGTTTGATGTATTTCTCCCTATCAAATATACAGTAAATAAAGTTGCATATATTTGTGTCCAGTCATACAGTTTTCTCATATCTTTGAAAATATTTGAAGACTTAACAGTGTCGATAACTTATTTAAGTTTTTAATCTAGCCAAATAACCTCTGTGTTTTCTCCCAACGTTACTCTAAAATAATCACTGTAGTATTCCATATGTACAAATACAAATAATAAATATTGTCTCACAGGTCTTGAGGATGAAGGCCTTGAAATGCTTGAACAGTTGGCATTTTTGTACCTGGCAAATAACAAAGTAAGTCTCACACTATCTTTGTCCCACAGCTCATATTGACAAAGCTGATGGCAGTGAAGGTTCAGTGGCAGGACCATGATTAACTTGAATTATAAAAGCAAATTTAAAAAAGTAACAATATATAACTTTCAGGGGGTGTAAAATCACTGCATGATTCCATGGAAATAGAAATATAAAACCATACCTCGGAACATTCTTCATTGTGATAGTTCTGTTTCATGCCATACTTTGAAATATTATAATCAAAAGAACAATGGCCCTCCTCCAGGCCAAATAAGTCAGGTTTGTGGAGATGCAAGCCCACTCACAGTAAGGACACGTGTTTTTATTTGTTTTTCAGAGCAATAAAAACATCCATAATGAAAAAAACATGCTTTTTATTTATTTATAATTTTTTGGCAAAAGAAATGGCATACTGTGGCTTTAACTGTAAATTTGATGCAGTTCTTCAGTGTGGATAAGCTATGAATAAATCCTTAAGTTATTTACACAGGCATCTGTTCTTACAGCTCACTTCTGCTCCCAAGGCACTGCCACATTCCTTAGTAAGTGCAGATTTTACTTCAAATGAGCTTACAAGAATTTATCCGTATACATTTGGCTACAAGCCTAAGCTAAGGTAACCCTGTGTGTCCAGTGAAGCTTGCACATTCTCAGCTGTCACTCATACTGTTGTTTGGCTCAGGTCGGTGTATCTCCACAACAACAATCTGACGAACTCCAACCTTCCTGAGCACATGTTCAATGGCTCCAACAGCCTGGAGGTCCTCGCCATGTCCAGCAACCTCCTGACCGAGGTGCCCAGGAACCTGCCGGCCAGCCTCCATCAGCTCCACCTCAAGGTGAAGTGCACCATGAATAACCCTCATATTTGAGCATGGGAAGTAAAAGTGAATTTGTCTGTATCGTTTGGTTTGTGCCCAGGGCAAACTATAAGGGCATGAGGAACAGGTTCTGACTGAGCTCTTCTGCTGCTAGCGTTTGTGTTTAGAGATCGGTTGTAGATGCAGCAAGAGGAGGGCTCACATTAAGGCAGTGCCACTCAAACACAGTTTATTATATTTTAGTTTATTATATTTTAGTTTATTATATTTGACTATATATATATATATATATATATATATATATATATATATATATATAGTCAAAATATACTATATATAGGTCTGTGTTACGTGCTGGTGCCCCTTTGCCCCATTATCTTACATATATTTTATATTTATGCTTGTTTTGGGGCGTGGCCGGTCGGCATATAAATAGGCCGCCTGTTCATGGCACGCGCTCTCTTGCATTCTTGCTCGCGCTCACTGCGCACCGCCCCGCCCTCCACACCTGTGGCGTGCACTCGTCGTGCGCTCTGACTGCTGCTCGGTGCAGGCTGCACTACACCTGTTAGCTGCAGTTATCCATTTTGTGTTTGACCTGGTGGGACGGCTGTCCTGTTTTTGTCTTTTGTTTGCTAAGTTTGGTTTGGGGATGGTTTTGGTTTTAGGTTAATGATGTCGGCACCGGCCTCTACGGCCCGGTACAGGGTTGGCCCTGTACGTGGTTGGCCCGGTCCTGCATACTGTTCTGTTTGGCAGGCTCATCAGGTCCACCTTTCTGTTGTTACTTTGTTTTTGGGTTTGGGGCAATTTAAAGTCAATTAAAATTTACTTAAAATAAACTGTTTAACTTTGTGTAACTCTGTGTCCTCTTTAATATGTTTGATCCACCTGGGTCTAACAGTCATTAAGATGGTAGTTGCCAAAGGACAACTGATGTTTAGAGTCTGTGCTTGCAGACTCTAAACATCAGGTGGTCATAGACAAAGATCTGGGGCAGCAGTACAACCTTGCAGAATGGATGTCTGGATATCTTAACTTTCTTACCTTTTTTGTGTCAATATTTTAGACTATTAGGTGTTTTAACATCTTAACTTTTTTTATTAGTTCCCTGACTCAAGCTGAACTAAGTAACAATCATCACTGGGGGTAAGCTACTTTTTGTAGCCACTGTTGTCCAGGGGCTGGCCAATGGATACATGGCTGCTATTCCGTGCCAATATGTTAAATGAACCAATTAAAAGGCTTAAAATTGGGTAATGTCATAAAGCATCTTTTGTTTTATTTCAATTACTGGCCAGAGTTGAACATGGCTTTATTTTTGTGGCTATTTCAGAGCAACAGGTTGAGGGCGATTCCAGCAGGGGCCTTTGAAAATCTGTCAAACCTGAGGGAGTTACATCTGCAGGACAATCTACTGAGCAGCCAGGGCATCGGGCCCATGGCCTTCAGGTACAAACACACCAGTAAACCAGAGACAAACAAAACTAAAACTTATCTTTGACTAGCTGGGCAAAAGTAGCTCAGTTCAGTGTTTGTCCACTGATCTTGGCAGCACGGTGGCTGAGTGGCAACACTCATGCCTCACAGCAAGAGGTTTTGGTTCGATCCCCGGGTCGCCAGGCCCTTCTGTGTGGAGTTTTTCATGTTTCTCCCCGTGTCTGGATGGGTTTCCTCTGGGTACTCCGGTTTCCCCCATCAACCAAAACATGAACGCCCTTCGAGACAACTGTTGTGATTTTGGGCGTTACAAAAATAAATGAATTGAATTGATCTCAAGGTTGGCGGTTTGAATCCTGCTCTTAACATAAACATCACTGGTTGAGCTGTCAGATCCACTGACCCAAAGGTTGGTGGTGCGATTCTAGCTCCCACAAATGAATACTGTCATTGTGTCCTTGTTGTTCATCCCCAACAAGGACACAATGACAGTATTCATTGTATGCGTATGCATGTATGAATGTGTGTGAATAGGTGAGTGGTTCCTTGTTGGAAAGCCCTTTGAGTGCCTTGAAGATGGAAAAGTGCTATATAAAAATGTAATGTTTTACCATTTAACACTTAAGTAGTTCCTTTGGACACTGTAGCTTTCGTAGTTGTTGTTATACATTCAAAAATACTTTATTATTTCTGATCCGAGAGCTGAGAATTGTGCCAGCAATGGACTAATTACAACTGTGTCCAGAGGCCCAAAAATAATAAACATGCCAATGACAGGCATCAAAAATTAGAACTTGATGAGCTCTAATTTTGAGTGGAAGTCCCAAGAAAAAAATATTGAAAGACGGCTTATTAGTGTCACCTCAAACATCAATAGATCTCCTCCAAGGCCCCCCCGAACTACTTCCAGCTCCGTAGCACACTTGACCTGTTGGTAGCTGTCAGCTGTCTCAGGACTTCTACAAACCAACAAGGTTTGATAGGACTCCTTTTTCGGCCTGACAGCATCCCTTACTTCCAGTGTCCACCACTGGGATCAGGGGTTACTGCTGTGACAAGCACCAGAGACCTTGCAACCAGCAGCTGCATTTACAATGGAGATGGAGAACATGGTCCACTCGGACTCATTGTCCCTAGCCTCCCTAGCCTAGGATCTGGGAGAAGCTCTCTTAGAGGCGTGAGCTGAAGGCCCTGCTGACAGAAGGCTTCATCTGACGTTCTCAGCAGACCTTCACGATATGCTTGGGTCTGCTAGGTCTGTCAGACTTCCTCCTCTGCCAGGGGATCTAACCCACAACCAGGTGGTGTTCGGTTGACAGCTCTGCCCCTCTCTTCACCCCAATGTCCAAGACACAGAGATGACACGACGACCAAGTCTATCATTGACCTCGGGCCTTAGTGTCCTGATTCCTCGTGCACCAATGGACACCCTTGTGCTCAAACATGGTGTTTGTTATGGACAAACTGTGGCTAGCACAGAAGTCCAATAACAAAATACCAGTCAGGCTCAGATCAGGGTGGCTGTTATTCCCAATCACCTCTCTCCAGGTGTCACTGCCAATGCCCATGTGGGTGTGAAATTCCCCCAGTAGTACTGGGGTACTACTGCACTGTCTAATGCCCCTCCCAGGGACTCCAAGGAGGCTGGGTACTGTGCACTGCTGTTTGGCGCATAGGCCGACAGAACAGTGAGAGACCTGTCCTTAACAGGGACAGGTCTCTCACTATGGGCTATGAGCAAGCCCACACCCGCCTGCTGCCGCTTCACATGGGCAACACCAGAGAAACGAAATTTGATACACCCATCCTTCATGTCATAATGACCAAAGAAGCCAGTGAGAACATACCTCTATTTTCTATTATTATTATTCTATTTCTATTATTATTATTAAGAGCAGGGAAATCAAGTATCTATCCATCCATTTTCTTCCGCTTATCCAGGGCTGGGTCGCGGGGCCAGCAGTCTAAGCAGGGACTCCCAGACTTCCATCACCCCAGACACGTCCTCCAGCTCCTCCAGTGGGACCCCAAAGCGGTCCCAGATCATCCGAGAGACATAGTTCCTTCAGCGAGTCCTGGGTCTTCCCCGGAGCCTCCTCCCAGTGGGACATGCCCGGAACACCTCCTCAAGGAGGCGTCCAAGAGGCATCCTGAATAGATGCCCGAGCCACCTCAGCTGACTCCTCTCGACATGTAGGAGAAGCGGCTCTACTCCGAGCTCCGTCTGTGTCTCTAAGGGAGGGCCCAGCCACTCTGCGGAGGAAACCCATTCCTACCCTCACCCCATAGGTGAGGGTAGGAATGTAGATTGACCGGTAAATTGAGAGCTTTGCCTTTCGACTCAGCTCTTTCTTCACCACAACAGACCAATATATCGACCGCATCACTGCAGACGCTGCACCGATTTGCCTGTCAATCTCACACTCCATCCTTCCCTCACTCGTGAACAAGACCTCGAGATACTTGAAATCCTCCACTTGAGGCAGAGACTCACCACCCACCTGGAGAGGGCAAACCACCTTTTTCCATGGCCTTGGATTTGGAGGAGCTGATTCTCACCCCAGCCACTTCACACTCCACCAGTGTCTGCTGCAGGTCCTGGCTTGATGAAGCCATCAGGACAACATCATCTGCAAACAGCAGAGATAAGACCCTCTGGTTCCCAAACCAGACCTCCTCCAGCCCCCGGCTGCACCTACAAATTCTGTCCATAAATATAATGAACATGGGTGGAGTCCCACCCATGAAAAAAACAACACAGACCTCCCCCCAACAGTTTTTTAATTTTAATTTTTAATAATTATTTTTTTATCAAAAAAGGACTGTGTGCGGCTTTAATTATTATTATAATTATATAATTAAAATGTGCTAAAACAGGAAAGCACTTCTGGTTTGGACCAACCCCCACAGTTACAATGAAGTAAGCATATAGACAATTATTAACTCTTTCACTGTCAGCCCTTTTCATAAAAGCAACCTGAGCGTGTATGTTTTTTTTAAAAACAATCTCACAGAAAAGAAATAAAATGTAAATGTGTGAGCCAAAGGAAATAAGTCTCTGCTTTCATAAAATTATCTAGTTTATGTATCCTTTTGTTATCAAAGTTTTTTGTCAGAAACTGCCATTTTGAGACAAAAAGCTGAGATAAATGCACTTTTACAAAAAACTAATTTCCACCTGCAGGCAAAGAGTCAAGTTAGTCCATTGATAATATCAAGTGCTATTTTAGGACCAAAAACTCCAGGCCTGATTTCTTCTCCCAGTCCAGCAGATGAAGGTGAAGATGCTCAGATCAAGTTGTTTTTTTTATTTTATTTTTTTAAAGGTAACTTTAAAAACACAAAGGAACCTCATGTTCTGTTTCTATTCCACAGTGATCTGAAAAGGTTGGAGTATCTGGATTTGTCCAACAACAACCTAAGTGTTGTTCCCAGTGGCCTTCCAAAGAGCCTGCTTATGCTCCACTTGGAGAAGAACTCCATCCACAGCATTCCTGCAGACAGTCTCAGCTCACTCCGGAGCCTAGAGTACCTTGTGATTCACAACAATAAGCTGCGTTCACGCACTATACACCCTGCTGCCTTCCAGGTACGCACTACGCATCCTCACACTACATGGCTTCCATGTCTAACATTCTGTGGTGATTCTGTAGAACAAATATACAGCCACCGGCAGGCAGCATGTGAATCAGGAGTGTTGTGGAATTTCTAATAGTAAAAAAAATCTTAAAGATATAAAAATAAACAGAGAAGTTGTCTTGAATCAAAAGTCTGGTTTATTGAATCAATTGTGCACAATTGTCAAAGAGCTGTGTCCCTAGCAGTGTCGCCTCGCCCTTAGCTGAGAAAGAAAATACATACAGAGTATTTATACCATCAAAACAACCATGCCAGTTTAGTCTAATCAAAGTGGCTGGAGGCCGCTAGACGCACAGAAAAGACATAACAACATAACATACATAACAGATGGTATTACGAAAGTTAAGTCGAAGAGATCCATAACAATACAAATTTCCCATGCTAAACAAAGCCATAACAGGAGGATCTCTCATTTGAGGAGAGCGAGTCATGAATCACTCAGAGTGCCTTCTTAACAGAACACTTAAGAAACAGGCACATATCATATATCAGCCCCAGTTGTGAACACACTCAATTTGGCCAAACCCAGCCAAGGAAACTTGAACCAGTACATTCAACACTAAAACTTGAAATGGAAAAATTACATTTCTTCAAAGGTTGGAGGAGGGTTCCCTACTTACCCCTGACTCTCCTGTTTTGTTAATGTGTGGCAGGGCCTGAAAAAGCTCCACACCCTGCACATGTACAATAACCTCTTGGAGAGAGTTCCCCGGGGGATGCCACGAAGAGCCACAACCCTAATGCTACTACACAACTCCATTTCTGAGATTGGACGCAATGACCTGGCTCTGCTGCATACTCTGACAGAACTCAACCTGAGCTATAACAGGCTCAGCAGCAACAAACTGCACCAGGAGGCCTTCAGGAAGCTGCGAAATCTCAGCACTCTGGATCTGTCTGGGAACAGCCTGCATGTGTTTCCTTTGGGCCTGCCCCGCAGCCTCCAGACCCTGGAGATCAACAACAACCAGCTGAGCTCCATCCCACATGGGGCTCTGTCTGGTATGGACAAACTGAACAGACTGGCCCTCAGCAACAACCAGCTCAAACTCAACTCTGCCTATCAGGGGGCCTGGCTGGAGCTCAGCACGCTCATTGTAAGTCTCAACTAATGGATTTCACATTATTTTATCTTGCATTACTCCAACCATAGAACTTTATTGGCTGAAATTGACCAGTATATTTACAAATGTATATTTACGACAAAAGCTTGTGTTCATGTTCTAGATTTAGGCAGGGACTTACACTACCAGTCAATTGTTTCTTCATATTTACTACTTTCTACATTTTATATATATACAGGAGACATCAAATATATGGAGCAATATGTATGGAATTATGTAGCAAAGAAAAAAAGTTAAATAACTCAAGATTTTTAAAACATTTTTTTTTTATTTAAATTCAAATCCTCAAAGCAGCCACCCTTTGCTTTGTTGACAGTGCTACAAACCCTTGGCCTCTCTGTGACTTTCATAATGAAATCTCCTAAAATGGTTTTCACTTCACATCTGTGCCTTGTCAGGGTCTGCCAAGAGTGCTAAGTAGTGATCAAACTAAAGGGTGACTATTTTTTTTTTTTTATCTAAAAGAAATATATATTTTTTTTTTTACTACATTCCATATGCATCAATCATAGTTCTGATGCCTTCAGTGAGAATCAACTATGTAAATAAACATGGAAATAAAGATGAAAAATAAATGAAAAAGTGTGTCCAAACTTTTGACTGGTCATATATATAACTCTATGGATTTTGAAACTATGTGCAGTTTCAAATGTGATATGAACCCAGCCCATCAAGTGTAACACCAAATCTGTATGTATAAGAATTATAATAACTGTTGTTTTGTACAGACACTGGACCTTTCTGGGAATCTCCTGACCCATATGCCTCCAGACCTGCCAGAGTCCCTGGAATATCTCCACCTCCAAAACAACCGGATCTCGTCTGTACCTGCCTCAGCGTTCGATGGCATGCGCAACCTTAAAGGACTTGATCTGAAGTGAGGAATTCTTTACTTTATTCACATAGGCACTATTGATTGAAGATAACCAGTGGAGCACACTTCAAAATGTAGTCCTTTTTTCACAGTATTTTTAAACATTACTTTATTTAATCATTCCAACATTTTGGGCTACATCAACATCAACATGTCCTCACATCTGTGAGGATGCAGCTTCCACATCTAAAATAAAGTAAACTTTAAGATATTTAAATTGTGGACAAACCTTAAAAACACTGGCAAGAGGCAGCAGTCAGTAGCACAGCAACTTGGTTTCCTATAAAATCAAAGGAAAATTTGTATAGGTTCAAAATAATCATTAACTCCAAAATGAAAATGTGAATTAATCAAACTTCATGTTATGAGCTTTTGTTGAGATTTATCAAGGCTAAAACCAGTGCTAGCTTAATTTTAAGGCAGACAAACTGGTGCACAACCAAGCACAACTCAATAGACACAGTTTGCTCTGCTCTGAGGGACACAGGCAGCTGTGTACCTGCATAAGGCAAGGCAAGTTTATTTATATAGCACAATTCGTACACAAAATAATTCAAAGTGCTTTACAGAATAAGAAAGACATTAAAAACGCACAAATCAAAACGTAAATAATCACTAATAATCATAATAAAATTAACATTAAAACAGAAGAGTGCAGAATAAAAACCTTTCAGTCGTATGCACAGCTGAACAGAACTGTTTTGAGCCTGGATTTAAACATTGTCAAAGTTGAGGCCTGTCTCACATCTTCGGGAAGATTGTTCCAGGTTTTAGCTGCATAAAACTGAAACGCTGATTCCACCTTGTTTAGTCATGACTCTGGGCACCAGCAGGAGGCCGGTCCCTGAAGTCCTCAGAGTGCGAGATGGTTCATAAGGCACTAACATTTCAGAGATGTACTTTGGTGCTATGCCATGGAGAGACTTGTACACAAGCACAAGTAGAGATGCTTTAAAGTTTATTCACTGAGCCACAGGAAGCCAGTGAAGAGACCTGAGCACAGGACTTATAAGAGGGTGTGCCACACTTTATACTGCCCCTGCACAATAGATACAAGTGGAACCTTTCTACTTAGTAATAAGAGTGTTGATACTAATGTAAAAATTATGTTACATAGTTATTCCAAAACTGAAAATATAGTAAAAAAGGTTCTGAAAATGAAAAACACATAGGAGATTTTGTTTTTTTTCTCCCCAGGCTAAATCGTCTGACAGTGGCCTCCGTGGACGAGAGCACCTTCTTTCTCCTGCCTGATTTGAACGTGGAGCTGGACTTTGAGCTTTCCTTCAGACCAAGATCATCAGACACTATTCCACTGGACCAGGAGGAGGAGGAGGACATCTGACTGCATCTCTGTGCAGGCTCAGCGGCTGGTGCTGGATGCCAGATCGATTCAATCCCACCCATTTCACCTGTTTTTAAAAGTTTATGAAAGAGGAGGTATTATGTTAAATGGACTTTTTGGTGTTTTCTACCATGTTCCAACTTTGTTCTCTTATGAGTAACATTCCTTAAATGGTTTCATGTGTCATCCATGCATGTTTCAGTAATTTAGTAATCTCTCCCATGTCCTAATCAAACACTATGTCACCCATGCTCTCACACGAGAATTTTCCATAAATATTCAAAAGCATGATACAAAACAATACGCTACAGCTTTACAAACCTGATGCAATGTGTAATAGTTTCATTAGTGGAATGCACACCAATTGTGAAACTTAGAAAACATTTTAATGTTTTTGTTGTTGTTTTGTTGTTTTGTTTATTTTTTTGTTTTGTTTTGTTTATTTTTTTGGTTCTTGCTGAATATAACATTTTCAAAACCATAAAAGATGGTGATCTTATATATTATTGTATTAGCAGTTAATACCCCGTAGCCTCCTGAGACCCGGCCCATTCATTTGTGTCCTTTACAATGGACATTTTGTTCACCTGTATCTTTCTTAAGTACTTGGAGTAACCCTCCCAAGTCCTACAGTATTCTGTAGGGGACATCCTGGGCTTTCCAGTGATGTGTCATGTGATGGGTTTGCATGCTGGGAACTTTACTGTTTTCCTCTATCAAGATGGCTGCCACACCAACAACCACATTTTATGGAAAGAGGAGAGGTAAGTCAAATATTCTATATCTATTGCTATTTTTACCATGATAATTATATATTTTCTTGTTCATAAACATGTTAAGAACAGCATTTTTACATCTGAAAACAGTTTCATTATTTCTGTTTTGAAATAACAGGCATTTAATGAACGTCAACTGTAGTGGACACCAGGACCATTTAAATGTATTTAATGACTGCTCATTGTTGTATGTGAAAGAAGTGAAGCAGAGAGAAAGGATGAGAATGAGGAGTATCAGCCGGTGATAGGTGAAGATGATGATGAAGGAGAGGAAGAAGATGCAGGAGAATCGGATGAGACAGAGTCAGAGGCAGAGAGGCGGCAGCAAAGTCTTCGTGCTCTGTGGGCCAGGAGTAACTTGTATGTTTTATTTAGTTTCAGGCTAATGTATTATATTTTATGATCATGCTAGATGATTGTAGTATTTGTAATAGGTGTAAATGCTGTTAAATATATGCAAGTTACCTAAAAATATGCTTAGAAAGTTTGTTGGTCAATAGGGAGTCATATCACATCCATGACACTGAAATTACTGCATTAATCCAAATTGATATGAAAAAAAAAAACCTCCTTTTATTAACTTGATTTTTTCCCCCATCATAACAGATTCACACCTGTGCTACCTGGGCTTCCTGCCTTTCAAGATGACCCTACAATCTGTGAATACTGGAGTCCAATTCAGTACTTTTCACATTACATCGATAACAGAATCTTTGAGGATATGGCAGCTTTTACAAATCAAAGACAGCTGCAAACTACAGGAGTGTCACTGAATACTACTGCCCAAGAAATTAAGATTTTTTTGGCATATCAGTACATATGGCCTGCCGTGGCTATCCCAGAGTCAAAATATTTTGGGCTAAAAAGACTAAAGTGCCAGTTATTAGCAGGAAAATGACAAGAGATAGGTTCTACAAGCTGAGGAGATCATTCAAGATTGTCAATGACCTGGATGTAACTGAAGAGGCAAAGGAGTTGCACATTCTTTGGAGAGTCAGACCATTGCTTGACTGTGTGAGGCAAGGTTGTCTCAGCCTTTCAAGGAGTGACAAGGTGTGCTTGGACGAGCAAATCATCCCATTCACAGGCCGCTGCCCAGTTAGGCAGTATGTGCCAGGAAAGCCAAACCCTACTGGCCTAAAGGTTTTTGTGCTTGCCTCGCCAAATGGTCTAGTCCTGGATTTCGAGGTCTATCAGGGCAAGAACACCTTTATGGGCTAAAGACTGGGAGTTGGAGCTGCAGCGGTGTTGCGAATGGCAGAGTCAGTTCCTGCAGGAACTTATGTGTTTTCTGATCGATATTTCACAACGATCAATCTCATGGATGCTTTGCTCTCAAAGGGTCTTCCAGCAACTGGAACCATTATGAAGAACAGGCTCCCAAAGCAATGCCAGCTGCCAGGAGATAAGCAGCTGAGAAAAGAAGGGAGAGGGGCTTCAGTGACATTGGTCTGGAGGGGATCTGAGCTGGCAGTGACAAAATGGTTTGATAATAAACCAGTTCTGATGGCCTCCACTGTCTATGGTAAAGATCCAGAGGATATCTGCAGCAGATGGTCCAACAAAGACAAAGGTCATGTCCAGGTGAGACGGCTAGCAGTAATCAGGGAATATAATAACAACATGGGTGGCGTAGACCTCTGTGACCGAATGCTGAGCTTCTACCGCATGTCAACCAGGACCAAGAAGTGGACGTCATGTGTGATGACACATTTCTTTGATGTTGCCATCACAAACGCTTGGATCCAGTACAAGTCTGACAGCAAAGCACTGAATCAACCAGCTAAGAACACACAGCAGTACCTGGACTTCAGATTGCACCTGGGTGAAGAGCTGCTGGATAGTCCTTCATTTGATGACAGCAGTGAAGACAGTGAGGAAGAGTATCAGCCACCAACAAAAACAAGGATCCCACAACCAGAGTCATCTGTACGTAGGCTAGGAGCCAGACACATGCCAGAGATGTTGGATATCAAACATGCAGAAAGATGCAGGAACAAGGTTTGCAATGGTAAGACATACATCAGGTGCTCCAAATGCAAGATGTTCCTCTGCATAACCAAAAAGAAAGGATGCTTCAACGATTACCACAGCTAAAATATCCAGAAGAAGAAAAGCAGAACTACTTATGTTCTATGTCTTATAGTTCACTGTTGAATTGAATACATATTTTACATTACACTGTAATGTATTATTACAAACATTTTGTTCTTGCAAGCAGCAGCTAACAGTTACATTTTTATTGTTTTTGTTCAAATTGAATTTGTTCTTGAGCGAATATCACTCTAAAGATATAATCTGCTGTTTTTTTTTTCATTTTCTAAATTCACTTCTATTTTCACATAGATATCGTCCTGTTGTACTCTACAGTGGACATGCTGTGAAATTAAAAATATATATATATATATATATATATATATATATATATATATATATATATATATATATATATATATATATATTTTAATTTAAATTGTAAGGTGTTTTTTTTAGGCCCAAATAGATAGGAAATCACACAGAAACAGTAATTTTAGGACACTTTTTTTCCTTGGTTCTCAGGAGGGTAGAAGTAAAATACCCCCTCTTGAATGACATTTGCATACTGTCTTGTTAATATAGTGCCAAGCCATGTCATGTATGCCAATATGCATAACCCACTGTCACTAGACTTACACAGTTTTTCATGACTGTCTTTATTGAACAAAGCAACCAAACTCATAACACGTTTGATATATTAAACAGCACCAGGAAAAAAGTATACCCAGGAATGTTTGTGCCTGATGTGTAGAAAAAATCAAATTCACATGCAGTTCTGTTGTTTACTTTTGCTGTGTGGTGTGGTGCCACAACCCACAGCAGGCTGCACGGCAAAGCAAGACTACACCAAGACCTACACCCAGAACCCCCATGTGACTTACCTGCATCGACAGGTCCCTAAGAGTACACAAACAGTGGCCATGCCAAAAGACTGCCAGACTCCACTGTTTCCTGACCGCTGTTTTCAACGTAGCTTTACAAAAGTTGCCATAGATTTACACTAAAGATAATATAATAATATGAATATGCCTATACTATTTACACCCTTGTATATGTAGGCCCATGGTTTAAACTGCTACATCAGCAGAATAGAGCAGAGACAATACAAAGGCAACACAAAGCTAGTTCATTTTAAACTAGAAATTAAATCAAATGTCTGAAGTGTTTGCTCTAAACAATTTGAAATGAGCTTTATCACCTTCAATAACTTTTAGTGGACAATGAACAAAGGTAACAGCTGGTAGAAAGTGTAATGAAGTTGTTATATAAAGTATGAGTATAAGGAAAAATGGTGAGGCACATGGCGGTGAAGTGGGTGGGAGTAGGGTGGAGATCAGCAGCCAGATTGTCTTAAGGATAATTCAATGTAGTTATGAAATGGGGACTTATACTGTCATGGAAGGCAGTAAGAGTAAATTGACCCCAGGAAGTTTAGCTCATTGGGCACAGCTGAAGATTATCCAAATAAACAAATACACGGAGCAAAGAATGTGTCAGGTCTATAAACGTGAGGTGCTGGTTGGGTATCTCTGACAATGTAATAATGTAACAGTAGGCCCTATTACTCGTTTTTTGTTAGGGTTAACCATAACTTTAGTCATCAATAATTCTGATCTGGTTCAAAATTTGCGATTTCTTCTTTTGAATAGGGAATTTCTTACAGAAATACGAGGTAATCAATAAGGAAAACTGGCTCTTGCCCTTATTTTAATACATCCATATTCTTGCACTCCATCTGGGAACAAGCGCCAGTTACACATCCAGTACAGCAGGTGGCGCCACACCTATCACCTTTCACTCAAACTTTATAGCGCAGAGGAAGTTTATCCATGGAAACCTAAGGAGCGTCTCAAACCGTCAGCACCGGAGCCACCGGAGCCACCGGAGTCACCGGAGCCACCGGAGCGGAGTGTAATGCGCACTGAAGCCACCGGAGCCACCGGAGCCACCGGAGCGGAGTGTAATGCGCACTGAAGCCACCGGAGCCACCGGAGCCTACTACATTAGTTTAGTTCATTATGTACCGCGCTGATTTGGCCCTGTGGCGCGGACAGGCTTCTGTGTTACCTGTTAGTTAACAGTGGACACAGGACAGTGGTCCATAAAAGTGGAAGGAGAAGATGTGGAAGCAGAGCGGCCGGAGCTCGGCTCTGGAGCGGGCCCAGGCGGTGCTCTCCTCGCGCAGAGGCAGAGCGGCACCAGTGGCGGCCGCACCACGGGTATTCAGGAGCCTTTACTTCCTTCTGATTTTTTTTTTTTTTTTTTTTTTTTTTTAAGGATTTTGTGACTATATATATATATATATATATATATATATATATATATATATATATATATATATATATATATATATATATATATATATATATATATATATATATATATATATATATATATATATATATATATATATATATATATATATATATATATATATATATATATATATATAATACTATAGTCATATACGTAGATTGTACTTGTACACATATTGTTATAGCCTTCATCCTTCTCTGCATTGTCCCATCAGCATTCCTCTGCTCAGGTGTCACATCAAGGTGCCGTGCGCCCACCTCCAGCCAAAATGTCCTCCGAGCTCCTTTCAGATCTGAGTGACAACGAGTCCTCACTCAGCCTTGGCCCTGAACAGGTTAACCGGGCCGGAGCCACTCCTGTGCCAAACCAAACGGGCGACGGGGGTCCGGAGGTAGGTGCAGCGCTGTGTTCTCTGGACATGTGAAATGTGATGCCAGCAATGAGCACAGCATTAAGCTGTTAACATTTTCTATGATGATGATCTTTGAAACGGTTTGGTAGTAATAAAATAATAATGTTGCATGATGGCAGGTGGCTCGCCCTTTGACCCCTCTGGACTCTTGTGCCATTAGGTTCTTAAAAAGACCTTCCACTGCAGCCCAGGACCAGCCCAAAGAAAGGTACAGAGTTTTTACTATTTACTATTTTTAATGTGGATGACCTTGTGTTAAATCCTGTGCAGTAGAACCTCAAGACTAATGTTGTTTCTGTTGTCGCTGATGATGGAGCAGAGCAGTCCCCTCTTCACTGCGGGGATCCCAGGCTGCGGTTCTCAACAGACTGGCCCAAATAGAAAACCGCTTCGGAAAAAGTCTGCACACCACAGGTTCTTCAAGAGCAGGGAAGACGGCTGTGCAGGAGTTCACAGAGGAGCAGGGTGTGTTACCTAGCACAGACCAGCCCAGCATGGATCAGCCCAGCATGGATCAGCCCAGCATGGATCAGCCCAGCATAGATCAGCCCAGCATGGACCAGGTGTTGGTTTCTGTTTTGTTGCATGAAAAGACACAGGAATCATTCTGTAGATCTTTATTGCCAGTTACAGCAATACAGTCCGGTTAAAGGCAGCGTCCAGGAAAATTCAAAGCAGAGTCTATAGTGAAGTCTAGTGAGTAGAGTCTAAAGCGGTGTCTAAAGCAGAGTCTTACAAGATGCACCAGTGTTTTATAACCCTCCCAGAGTGGGGGTCACACATTCATGTATAAAAGGAGGCTACAAATGAGAAATGTGGCCTTAACCAAAATAACCAGAACATAGTTGCCATCCTCAGGAGTGTGATATTTGGCCAGGAGTGTTTAGGTCAGGAGTGTGATATTTGGCCACTGCTGCATGGGAAATAGAATGTTTTACATCTTTGTAAGAAAGGAAGCAATATTATTATATTTGTATATTGTCCACACAGCCCAGGCGTTTTGTGAAGAGCAGGCCTCCAGGTGCTCATGGGAGACGCTCAGAGGTGGGTAGTACTGAGTTATATTTACTTAAGTAACTTTTAAAATAAAATGTACTTTTCAGAGTACCTTTCCAGCAGCATAGTTTTACTTCTACCAGTGTAATATTTTTATTGAACTAACAGTACTGTTACTTGAGTGAAAGTTTTGATTACTCTTCCCACTGTGAGTAAGTCTACAAGTGACAAAAGCTTTATGTTGACAATATGAAATGATTTGAACATTTGTGTTTCTTGCACTGATCCTTCAGATATGATTTAGTTTGTCTCATTTTTGTGTCTATCCTTTTGACCACCACCACACCACATTTTGTGCTTTCATTTCTTATGTTTTGTCCTTTAAATTACATTAACTAGAAATTATAAATCAGATGCTCTATCAGTGTGTTGGTCAATCTGAAATCACCTGCTAATCCAAAATATGTTCTTGCAGGACTCTAACAGCAGACGGCAGCTCCACACTGAGACCCCTCCACCTCCCCCCTGCACAGTGCTCTACCCCCCTCCAACTTCACTACGCAACACTTTGACTGTCCAGACTCAGTCCAGCCTCTCTACCCCCTCCATGTCCCCCTCTCCCCCCTGCATGCCCCCCTCTGCCCCCAGTTTATCCCCCTCGTCCCACAGTCTGTCCTCTGTGGGCTCTGCGAGCTCTGCTGGTGGAAATGTGTGCTCTCTGGAGGAGCTGTTTCCTTTGAAGGCGGCCTCAGAGGATGCTCACAGTGACAGCTCAGACAGTTCTGAACGTAAGACCTTAGCTGCACTTGAACAGCAAACACATTAAAGGTCCTATATTATCCAAAAGTGACTCTTGTGAGCTTCATGTTGGAATGTTGTTACCTCTTCAAAAAGTGAAGGTGTATGGAATATAAAAACATAGTGGAGCACTTACTGTATTATCACATGACATTATAAGATGGAGCAGAGTGCTTTCTGTTTGAGAGAAGAACTAAATACACAAGCACAACTCCAGATATGTTTTTAATGAGGAAACAACATTATAACATAGCTCTGAAAATAAAGTAATGTGGGCCCTTTAAATTAGAACAGAAGAATATTGGGCATCTTGTAAGGTCACTTGGCTTACCTCATCTCCTCTCATTTTTCGTGTCCACCACAGACTTTAGACCGAAACTGATAGACTTGGACGAGTTGGCTCCTTCTGCTCTGCTGCTGGAGGAACATCCAAGTGCACAGGTCTGGGCTGGCAACACTCGAGCTTCTACAACTGTCTTTAATGGTCCTACAGTATATTACACAAAACTGACTCTTGTGAGCTTTAAGCCATGTTATAATGTTGTTACCTCATCGAAAACACAGCTAGAGTTTTTTTTTTTTTTATTCACACATGTCTGAGTAAACTTTTATTATTAATGTGTCCTAAATATCAGGGTTTGTGTGGGAATGAAACAAAACAAGACTCCAGATATGTTTTTGATCAGGAAACAACATTATAACATAGATCAGAAATTTGCATAATATATGCCCTTTAAATTTAACACTTAAAACTGGATCCCATGGCCTATTCCAACAGATATTTCTTATATAGTTGAAACCAGAAGTTTACATACACTATAACCTCCTGAGACCCGAGCTCCTGCAGGACTTTATTTGCAAAAACTATTAAGAGTTTAAACACAGACATTTTGTGTAAAAAACAAAATTAGAAACAAATGTGCCTCTTGGAACAATGTGTCTCATTTGTGCTGCTGACAGGAGCAGGAAGACATGTGCCTTTAAATAAAAATACAAATTAAATTTAAAATAAAAAAATAAATTAAAATACAATAAAAAATAAAATTAAAATAAAAAATAAAAAATAAATACATTAAAATACAATAAAAAAATAAAAATAAAAAAATAAAAAATAAATACATTAAAAATTAAATAAAAAAATACCAAAAATAAAATACAAATAAATAAAAAAATATTCCCTTGATCATGTTCTTGTTGCTGTTCATCTAAAAAAATTTGCACTGTGGCCTAAAAAACCCAAAATGTGTTGTCCACAGATGAGGACACCAGGTCTCAGGAGGATATAAAAAGACACATGTTTTAACCTCATTGTCTCACATGAAATCAGACTAAACCTTTCCTGTTTTAGGTCAGTTAGGATTACCAAAATTAGTTCTATTTGCCAGAATAATGAGAGGAGGATTTTTTTAGACAATTTTTCATTACTTTCTTCTAAGTCAGAAGTTTACATACCGGTACATTTCATTAGTATTTGGTACCATTGCTGTTAAACTGTAGGACTGTAGGGTCAAAGGTTCCACAAGCTTTTCACAATAGTAGGCATGTGGCCACCTTGCTCGGATGGTGGCCACATGCCTTTTCACTTCTGCCCATAACTTTTCAATAGGATTGAGATCAGGGCTTTGTGATGGCCACTCCAAAACATTCACTTATTCTTAAGCCACTTTGTAGAATTTCCACATAATATTCTTTCCTCATGATGCCATCTATTTTGTGAAGAGCACAAGAACAACCCCACAACCTGACGCTGTCAACCCACTTGGGATGGTGTTCTCAGGCTTGCAGGCTTCCCCCTTTTCAAAGGTTTTCAATAAACCAGAAGCTTCCAAAGACTTGACATCATCATCTTGGTTTTCCAAAACTGTTTACATGCATAGTAATCTTATTGTATGTACACTTCTGACTTTGAAGAAAGTCATGAAAAATTGTATAAAAAATCCTTCAGTCATTATTCTGGCATTTAGCAAATAAAAATAATTTTGGTAAACCTAATTGGCCTAAAACAGTAAAAGTTTAGTCTGAATTCATGTCAGTCAGTGAGGAAAAAAAGGCTGGTCTTTTGTGTATGTAAAATTCTGATTTGAATTGTAAATGATGTCAGTGATTATTTCAGCCCTGACTAAGACATTTTCTACTTACATTTGAAAACAGTACCTGATTAGCGTTGTCAGAAATATGGAAAATCAGATACTAATCCATACTGAAACTAATACCGAAACTAGATACTCATTTGAACAAGACACTAAACAAGCCAGATTGACAGGCCAGAAATGAACCTTTCCTGAACAGCTTTAGAATGATCTTGAGCTGTATCAGAGCAAGTATAAGACCACATAGACTAGTGTATGCCCATGGACCACTATGTGTTGTTGAAATGTTACTTGCACAGATCCTGCTGCAACTCTCTGGGGGATCATGCCCCCATGTGGGGTTTTATAAGACGATGAAAACGGCATGTTTTTGATGGCTAATTTCTAGGTGTTAGATAGTTGATGACACTTCTGCACGGGAGTCCTCTGATCAGGTCGTCTGCTGTAGTTTCAGACTTTTCTTTGTACTGTACATTAGTGTTGTCACGATACTAAAATTTCAAACTTGATTTTGATACCAATGGTTAGACTCGATACTCAATACCGATTCAGATACCACAATGATATTTTCAAAAAAACACTTCATTGGCAATGGAATGTGATTCCCAACATTAAATCATACTTTTTTTTCTATTAATGTGTCTTATATCCGTGTAATGCGTCAGTCATCCAGGAAGGTTCCATAGTGGTCCATGGGCTTACACTAGTCTATGTGGTCTTATACTTGTTCTGAACGTGACTTTTATAGTATCAATACCTGCTCAAATGAGTATCTAATTTTGATACTAGTTGTTCGTATTGTTTAGGATCAGATTTTTGTACTGTATATTACGAAGCATCAGTTTAAAAGAAAATGTAATGGATTTTTTCTCCATGGCAAATATTGCAAAATGGACTTGTGCTATGTTTTAAGGAGCCAGAGCTGCAGGAGGAGCCCCAAGAGGAGGTGCCAGATGAGGTGGATGTGCCAGACAAGGTGGAGGTGGTAGATCAGGTGGAAGAAGTGGAGGAGGTGCTGGAGGAGGACTACACTAGTGAGTTTGAGAGTGTTTTTCAGACAGAGAGCCTCTCTGAGCACTTCCAAGGAGGTGGCCGGCCCCAATCTCCCTACTCAAAGTCCAGTTACTCCGATACGTTCAGCAGAGCCACCCCATCTGAGCCCTGCACTTCTGAACCTCCACCTCACAGTCATGCTCCTTTACTCCATGGTCACGCCCCTCTACCCCACAGCTACTTCTCTCTACCACAGCCCGACATGACGTCAGCAAACGCCTTCAGAGACACAGTGGGACAAGCCTCTCATGTGCCTGGTCAGTCTAACTTTGCACAGTTGAAAAAATCACTATATCCATCAGCATTAGACAAGGTATCTGTGTAATCCCTCAGGTCTGATCCATAATAAAAGCCAAATGTAAAATATGTCAACTGGACAAAAAATTTGAAGACGTTTCGCTGCTCATCCAAGTCCAAATTCTTCAGTTCTGGTCCGATTGCTGGTGGACGCTGCCTTATATCTATCTGAAGAGAGGAGCTAACTACAGGACAACAGGGAATGCGAACCTTGAAGGAAAAGTGTGACTATTCCTTACACTGCTGGTGTGTTTAAAAGTTTCAGAGAATTTTCAGACAGTATGAAATTCCAGTCTATTTCAAACCTACGAACAATTTAAGACAGAAACTGGTTCACCCAAAGGGCAAAACCCCGAGCCATAAACAAAGCATTGTGGTCTACTCCTTTCAGTGTACTGAAGACTCAGTGAGCATTACATCCAAGAAACTACACAACCACTCCATAAGAGAATGTACCAACACTGTCACGAGAGTTCCTCTGGACCCCAGGCCTGCTGTACATCTCCATCTCAAAGCCACTAACCACTCCTTTGAAGATAGTGAGGTACAGAGAGAAGAAATGGTTTGAGACAGGAGATAAAGAAGCAATTTTTGTTCAGAAAGACAATCCTTGGCCCCAATTCCTTGAACAGGAATGGGGGGCCTTAGACATTATCTGTCCTATATTTATAATTCCATCCTCAGATGCAAAGCAAAACAAATGAAACAAAGAGAACACTAGAGTTAGCCAGGATGCCAATAGGTGTGAAGGCACCCATTAATGGTGAATGAATATACTAATTATGACTCAGGCACAGTGCACACAGTATAGCTCAATAGACCTAGCCTACTTACAGAAACTGTAAACAATAACTGCTCCCAGTTTCACTGTAGTCAGCTCCTCTCTTCAGAAGGCAGTGTCCACCAGTAATCTGATTAGAACTGAAGAAGCGACTTGGACGAGCAGCAAAACGTCTTCATTCCTACAACGTTTTTGTCCAGTTGACAGATTTTACTTTTGGCTTTTACTATTAGACAAGGTATTAGCCACCTTTGTGTCTTTAAAGCTACCATCTGTAATTAGACTTGCCGACTGGCCCCTGTTGTCTTCTCAAGGCACCTCTAATGCTATCTGCATTACTGCAGTCTGATAGTTTGCCAGCTTTGGCCTGGCAGAAGAAGTCCAGAGAGCATATGTGAGTCTAAACAAAGGCAAGGTAATGGGAAGGGGGAGGGGCCAGGTGAGGGGAGTGGGAAGGTGAGGGGGCGGGAAAGAGGCTTCACATCTGCTTGTAAAATCAAAGAACCTTGTGGATGGTAGCTTTAAACTCTTAATATTTGAATTTTTCAGAAAGGCCTATGTGAAAAATGAATGGAAAAAGTACTTCTGGAACCAGAGCGGACTTGGGCAGTGGGCAGGACTATTGAAATCCACAGTTGGATTTCAGATGACATCACAACATTTTATATGCCTGTATTCTTTGATTTGTTTAATGAAGATGAGGGGCAGGTCACATTAGTACTGTCAATGTGCAATTTAGTGGTGTCACATGCTGAGATCATAGATCTAATCTGTAATATAAAATGTAGTGTTTAAACCTGGCTCCTGCCCCCATCTGTGTGTGATGTCAGTGTTTCCCACAGATTTATAATGAGATTATTGTGGCACAAGCAATCCTTATATTAACAATTTTATTGAATATATTTTTGGGGGATAAATGTGTCATGTATTGCATCTAAAGGTAAATTAAACAAAACAACATGGTAGAAAGCTTCAAAAACTCAATTTCGCACAATACCTTCTATTTAAAGTTACTCCTATGTATTTTTGATAATACAAAGTAAAAAGTATAATTTTTTATAATTTTTTTGCTTAGCTTGTTTTAGACTATGAGGGGCCACCATAGCCTCCTCTATAACGGCAAACACAGACATCATCATATTCTAGACTCTGAATACAGCAAATGAACTAAAATATAAATGTGCTGAGGTGTCCTTTCTTCCTGACTTTGTTCCTTGAAGCAACTGGCTGTAGCTCATGTCCGTCCCTGGAGCTCTTGATGCAAAGCCTGAGGCAGCAGCTGACCCTGACCTCACACTTCATCAGCAGCTCTCAGGAGCACCAAGCTCGAGTCCTGCAGGGTCTTGGACCTCCCAACTACAGATACACCACTCTGCAGGACACACTCAAGGTACATCAGCTCTCACACCTTCAGTCCAGGGGTTCAGCAATAGTCTGCTTTGCTGCCCAGAAACCGAGGAGTACCCGTCTCGGGGAGGTTTTCAGTGGCTTTCTTATACATTTTGACCTACTTTAAAGTGGAACTAAATACTAAATCAACCTTTTTGGCTACTTAACTGTGTACGTAATGTTTTAATAGCATTGTGTACTGTTCCTATTCTTTTTTGGCAACGTTGGCAAACTGCAGCTTTGTGTCAAAAACAGTCAAAAACTGTGTGTGATTTCAGTGACATCGCATATCACATCACACAGGAATGCCCTGATTACAACTAGGCGTGTCTGATTACACCACAGGGGCAAAGTAATGTGGATACCTGTTAGACCAATCACACTGTTCCTTATACTCCCAAACCCCACCCCTCCTCCCCCCTCACTCTCTTTTTTTAGTCGTCCAGGTTCTCTCCAGTTTAGCAGCTCTGAAATACGGTCGTAGGAGGAGTTTAGGTGTTTAGTCCAACTTTAACAAATTACTTGTTACCACCTTGTCAATGAATAAATGTGAGAGATAAAAACAACTCAGTTGCTGTTATGTATTTAGGTATTGTATATTTGTCTTTTTCCAGTACATCTCCACACTCCGAGCCTCCAGACCACACTCAGACCAGCAGACAGCGAGGAGGTGACCACGATACTCCATGATATATAGATTTGAAATGGTTATTTTTTTCTCAGATTATGGGCCTAATTATATTTATATGGATGGCCTGGTTAGCTTTTTGATGCCAGAAAATCATTATTTTTGAATAAAACATACACATTTTTTGACAATCACGTCTTGAGTATTTTTTTTACTTTACCCTGCAACATCGCCATGGTGATTAAATCTTAAATATTGGGTAAAAGGAGTGGGTGTTTTTCAAGGTAATAAATTATAAATTAAAGTATTAGATTAGACTACATAAAGCTTTTACACTACAGGACATTTAACATCCAGACAGTGGTTTGTGTTAGGCTGAAAGGTGCACAATGTCACTTTTCTCGTGGTGAGTCATTGAGACTGATCGTCTTCAATGCCAGTATTGGTCTGATGACATTATTACTTTTCCTGTAAGATACACTACCAGTCAAAAGTTTGGAGAGGGAAGCCCACTCACAGTATGAATGCATGTTTTTCAAGGTATATACTTTTTTTTTTTTAAACAATGGAACACTTGTATTTGAAAACATGCATGAAACTTGAGTTAATGCCATAGTGGGGAGCATTTCAGACAAAGGAATGACATAGTGCATCTTTAAAATCTTTCATTCTTTAGCAAATGACAGCTGTAGCATAAGAAATGATGATATGACACTAGTGTTGTCACAATACTAAAATTTCAAACTCAATTTTGTCTTTAGACAATAGAACATGATTTTGAACATTATAGTACTTTCTTTTATATTACCAGGTGTCCTGATATGTGTGTAATCCCTCAGTGGTCCATGTAGGTTCCATAGTGGTCCATAGTCATATTTTAATCACTAGTGTTAGGCCTGTCATGATTGATGATGATGAAAAACTATTCTAGATCTAAAATATCGTTAAAAACATGAGCTGTAATAAATAAATAGCAGAATGAAACACTTGAGTACTTATTTTGCAACTGTAATGAATCATGGAAGTTGTTAATAAAATCTTACCACATAGCCAAAAAATAACCAAAACTTCCTTACTAGTGCAAAGAATCTACAAACAATAAATATTGACCCCAAAGAAATATTTTTCCAGCTTTCATATATAGAACAATAAGTCGATATAGTAATTACTGTGACAGGCCTACTATGTGGTCTTATACTTGTTCTGCTACAGCTCAAGATCACTATAAATCTAATTGGGAAAGGTTCATTTCTGTCCTGTGAATGTGACTTTAGTATCGATACTTGATCAAATGAGCATCTAGTTTTGATACTAATGTTATAATTTTGCATCGTAGTTTTATGGTATCGATTAGTATCTGATTTTCAATACTTTTAACAACCCTCCATGACACACAAACATGACTAAAAGAAAGTAACAAATGTTTATTAAAAAAAGAACCTCTGACAGTCTTTCTCTCATCACAGTGACAGTACAACATATATGACTCTTGAAACAGTCTGTGAGAGGAAGGCACAGGCTGAGGCAGCAGTCTAGGTCAGTATGGGTCATTGAAGGGGTAGTGCGGATGTCCTGCATCACGGGGAACACGCTTCCCATCCACCTGCAAACACAAGAACACATCAGTTGCACACACACGAGTAGATCGACCAACCACAGAGCCAAAAGAACACAGGACTCAAGCACAAAAGCGAAAGCACAGGAGAGGAGAACCATAAGGAGAACAGAACACAAGAGAGGAGGAGCACCATAAAGACAACAGAACACAGGAGAGGAGAACCATAAGAGAGAGAAAGAGCACAGGAGAGGAGAACCATAAGGGGAACACACACTTACTTCCACCATGGGGACAATGTAGCGCCAGTTGCGGTTAAGAGCACTGATGCGGTCCATCTCCTCAGGCTGAAGGCTGAAGTCAAATACCTGCACACACAACATCGATAGAGCAGTGTAGAGTACTAGGGTACCTGATTTTCAAATGGTGAAAACAGCAAGTAGGTATTTAAGGCTAGCAAAATGTGTTCCTAGCTCTTCCAGCATGTAGTTTTTGGCCCCAAGCACAAAATTAAAGCAGTTTTTTTATTCAGGTGTAAAAGTGAAGCAGGGTTGACATCACCCTCACAGCCAATCAGCTCTCATCTCAAAGTGTCATATAGTGACTCACATGGCAAGTTTGTAATAGATCAAGTGTTTCATGATTTTTGTCACAAAGTTCTGCTTTTACAATAAACTCTCTAGGGGGAAAACATAATTTACAAATATTTAAGAAAAAAAATTGGATACTTCAAAGATGTCATCAGTGTCACAAACAAAGGTGTTGTACCTGTATATTCTCTTTAATGCGAGACTCCGTGACGCTCTTTGGGATTGCGACCACACCCCTCTGTGTCTGCCACCTTGAAGACACAGCAACAGAGCCTCAGACATATGCAGCTAATGTTGTCATGATATTAAAATATCAAACTCAATTTCAATACTAAGGAATAGATTTGATATTAAATAAAAATCAGTCTGAATGAGATTTTCAACAATAAATTAAATACAACATTAGTACTTTCTTTTATATTACGTGGCCTTATATCTGTGTGATCCCTCAGTTGTCAGAATGTAGTGGTCCTGGTGGTGCTTAACTTCCAATATTCTATTGATGTTATTCAGGAAAGGTTCATTTCTGTCCTGTGAATTTGAGTTTTTTGGTATCAATACCTATTCCAATGAGTATCTAGTTTAGTATCTGACTTTTGATACTTTGCTACTACTACTAATGTAGCTCTAATAACCATTTGAAATCAGCAGCACATAGACCAGTGGGATGCTTAGGCCTGACCTGAGGAGGATCTGAGCGGGGGACTTGTGGTACTTTGTGACCAGAGCATTGATGACGGGCTCCTCCAGCAGGACAGGTTCGTCTGGGTGCTTCCAAGCGCGGTCAGCGGACCCCAGGGGGCTGTAAGCTGTCAGAACCAGACCTCGCTCCTGACAGTGAGACAACAGCAGCTCCTGGGACAGATATGGGTGAGCCTCCACCTGCAGAAGCAAGGCACAACAGGCAAGTCCCCTCACACCGATGTTTCCAAAACTATTGTAGAGGTAATATGGCTCCTCTATAGCACAAATGTTTGCTTAAAGGGTAAAATATATAACATTCTGAAGGTAGCAAGTCACCAGCATAATTCCAGCATAAAATAATGGAAATTTATAGTTAAGATCATACTTGAATAAACACAACCAAATTTAAAAAAAAGTTTTTATTTTAGTCTATTTGTTTTGGCTAAAAAGCTACATTCATTTAGAGAAATTTTCATCCAAAGTTTTGTCTGCCTTTGGGTTAGTACTTGGTTTGAACTACTTTAGCAACATTGTAGTTCCTTCTTAGACCTGGAATAGTTGTTTAAGACTGATTTTAGATCTGGTGGTACTCCATAGAGATCGACTAAAATGGCTTTTTGCATGGCCGATGCCAATAGCGATTGTTTAGAAACCAGAGAAACTGATGGCTGATAATTTCTGCAGATATTTTTTGGACGATATGCAAGGCCGATTTTGATTATTTTCCCCAAATGATCTAATTTGAATTGATTACAAACTAGGTGTCTGTGTAATCCCTCAGTCTTCCAGGTTCAATTCTGTCAACTGAACTTCACTTTAGAACTCTCCATTTGACAGAATTTAATTTTCTTTTGCTTACAAAGAACTAACTACCACTACAAACGAGAAGAAAGCTGTGTAGTCACATTTTGTGCAGTGTCCATTAGTAGTAAAGTGTTCAAATAAAGCTTTATGCATATTGTTTAGGCTGCTGGTTTTCCCAAACAAAATCTCGGCTTCAGCTGGAGATTTAAGACTGACAGCTGATATGCTAAAAAGTGCAAATATATCAATATAAAATACAAAGTGGTACTTAGTGTGAAAAGTTTGAAGACAACAGCTTTAACATTAGATCCAAGCCTTTAATCTAAAAAAACAGGTTTCTAAAAAAAAGGTATATAAAGTCAGCCATAAAATACCCATATTGACCTGTCTTTTTCTTATTTAAATCCCTCATCATGGAGCCATGGCCCTCAGACAAAGAAGTTACAGGTCATTCTGGGGCTGGATAGCTCAAAGAGAAAGAATGTTGAGTCTGGGTGGTTTCCTCTCCTCAAACTTCAAAATAATGCCTGCAGTGACAAGAGCCATAGTCCTCTGTGTATAATTGCTGCTGGCTGGTCATGGTGTGTTGGACCATAAGAGGGCAGTGTCTTACCTGCAACACAGCAGGTTGAATAGTAGACACAGCGATGATGTCATCAATCTGTCGGCTGTTGAAGTTGGACAGGCCAATGGCTCGCACCAGGCCCTTTTCCACAAGCTTCTCCATGGCTGCCCATGTCTCCTTATAGTCAATGTCATCATACAGCAGTGCGCCGCTCTCTGCTCGGGGAAACGCCACATCACCTCGCCTCCAAACACACAGATTCACTTATGTCAGAGATGTATCATTTAGACATCAAATATTCTACATCATCAACCATCTTGCTACACATTTTCAAACTACTGCCAGGCATTAAACAAGAAAATGTTGCACATTTTTCTGTTTTTTAGGTACAGGTGCTACATTATATTTCTGAGCCCTGACGCCTCTTGTACAAGAAAATTACGATAACCAGAGGTGGGTAGTACTCAATTACATACTTCAGAAACTCTTTAGAGGAGTAACAGTACTCTTGCTTGAATAAAAATTTTGGTTGCTCTTCACACTATGACAAAAGCTTTATGTTGACAATATGAAATCATTTGAACGTTTGTGTTTCTTGCGCCACTCCTTCAGATATGATTTAGTTAGTTTAAGTTTTGTGTTTTTGCAGTTTTTAATTTTGTGTATTGTTTTTTTCCTTCTAATTACATTCACTTTAAAGTATAACTCAGAAGTTACATCCTGGCAGTTACTCTTTAAGTTACTCTTGAGTACTACTTTTCCCGAATACTTCTAACTTTTGCATGAATAATTTCTTAGGCCACTACTTTGTACTTCTACTTAAGTAACATAATTTTCAAGTAACGTTACGCTTACATGAGTCAAATTTTTGGCTACTCCACGGCCTCTGACAATAACTCAATTCTACGTGGATAACTCAAAGAGAAAACCATTGCAACATTGATAAAGGCTCATAAAAGTCAAAATTGTATAGAACGTCTCCTTGAGTTGAAATTTGTTATTGAAAAGTGATTAGTATAGTGTGTGCTCACTGGAAGGCATAGGGCCAATGGATGAGGTACAAGTCCAGGTAGTCCAGGCGCAGGTCTTGCAGGCTCCGGAGCAGTGAGGGCTCCACGTCATCAGGGTGGTGCTTGGTGTTCCACAGTTTAGAAGTGATGAAAACATCCTCTCGCCTCAGGGCCTGGAACACAGTGTATCATGTCAGTACCAGTACCACATCAGTATCATATCAGTATCATGTCAGTATCATGTCAGTATCATGTCAATACCTCATCAGAATGTCAGTAGCACAGCAGGACCATGTCAGTATCAAGTCAGTATCAAGTCAGTATCACATCAGTATGGTATATGCAAGGCCATGTTTCGACCATCCTTCAGTGAGTGCACAGGGCATATTAGTCTAAATAACTGTAATAATGTGTATAATAAATTGATTAAATATGAGCAAAGCAGAAGGCATAATACACTGAAACATTATTGACATGGGTGGGTGATAATGAAAGGTCTTTGTTGTTTTGAAAATGCTATATTCGCCAAAATACAATGCATTAACTTGTTTTATAATTTTCACTTCCATTTTTGATGCTTTGAGTCAAAAGTCACTTACATTGGATCAGGTATTGTTTTGTATCATGCTTATATATTGTTATCTGGGAGTATGGGTGACGTAAGCTTGTGGGCGGAGCACAGGACAAATCTTGCATAGATATATAAAGCCACTTCAGGCATGTTTTTGATGAGGGGACAATGTTATATCATGGTAGAAAGCTCAGAAAAGCCGACTTTGCATAATATCCCCTCTATAAAATAGGTATTTTAAAGACACACAAAATGATCCATCCATTTTCTTCCACATATCCGGAGCTGGGTCGTGGGGGCAGCAGTCTAAGCAGAGACTCCCAGACACGTCCTCCAGCTTCTACGGTCAGACCCCAAGCCAAGGTGTTCCCAGGCCAGCTGAGAGACATACTCCCTCCAGCGTGTCCTGGGTCTTCCCCTGGGTATCTTCCCGGTAGAACATGCCCAGAATGCCTCCCTAGGGAGGCGTCAAGGAGGCATCCTGAACGAATGTCCAAGCCACCTCAGCCAGCTCCTCTCGACGAGGAGGAGCAGCGGCTTTACTCCGAGCTCCTCCCGTGTGACCAGGCCCTATGTCTGAGGGAGCACCCAGCTACCCTGCGGAGGAAACTCATTTTGGCACCTTGTATCCATGATCTTCCCTTTTCAGTCATTACCCAAAGCTCATGACCATAGGTGAGGGTAGGAACGTAGATTGACCGGTAAATCGAGAGCTTTGCCTTTTGACTCAGCTCCTTCTTTACCACAACGGACCGATACAGCGACCACATCACTGCGAACGCTGCACTGATCCACCTGCCAATCCCACGCTCCATCCTTCCCTCACTCGTAAACAAAATCCCAAGATACTTGAACCCCCCCCCGACTGCACCTAGAAAACAGCTCCTGCTCCGGTCATACAGGGACTGGACAGCCCCTGACCCTATACTCCTGAGCACCCGCCAAAGAGTACAGTCAGGAGGGGTAGAAAGCTCAGAAAAGCCTATTATGCATAATATCCCCTCTTTAAAATAGCTATTTTAATAGCCTTTAATAGCCTCTTTAAAATAGCTCTTTAAAATAGCTATTTTAAAGACACGCAAAATTAGAATATCAAATAGAGAAGAAAGAATGAACCGTTGGAATTGGTCTGACAATGGCAGATACATTGAGCAGATCGCGGTTTACAGTAGACACATTCACCTTTCCCATCCCGACCATCTCCTGTAAAGCTTCTCCGATCTCCACCTCGTTGCTGTAGATAGAGGCGCAGTCGATGTGGCGGTATCCACTCTGTAAGGCCCACATCACTGCTTGTTTTACCTGTTGGAGAGGGGACCCAGTAAAACTGTAGAGCACTGAAACCTCCTGCACAGTGGAACGTACATACAGAATATAGACATCTTCTCTACTTTCTGAGGAAGCTGAGGTCCTTTTATATTGGCAGGACAATGCTCAGGATGTTCTATGAGTCTATGGTGGCCAGTGCCATCATGTACACTGTGGCCTGCTGAGGCAGCAGTCTACGTACTGGACTCTCTGGACTGTAGTCTCAGACTGTAGGATGTTGTCAAAAATCAGAATTAATCTGGACTCTCCCAACCACTCCACAATGTGCCGGCCAACTGCAAGAGCTTGTTAAGCCTTAAACTCTTACTGCCATGTTGCTCCACTGAAACACAAGAAATCATTCCTGCCTGTTGCCATCAAACTGCTCAACTCTGTGCTGTAAAGTTTCACACAGTGGCAGGCTGCCAGGGCCTTCTTTACTGGCCTGACCATGCTCAGAAAAGTGAATTAATTTTATTTTCATAAATATGTAAACACAAATATTCTCTAGTCTCTGTTCTGTTTATGTCATATCATATCCACTTCGTTGAGTGACTTCCAATGTTGTTTATTGTGGTAGAGTTTTTATCCAATTATATTTCAGCTAGCTTGTGTTGTCAGGCAAAGTTCTGTGGTCTTCAGAGTAAACAGAGCAGGCCCCATCCACTATAAGTAGACACAGACAAAGTCAGTTTCAATAGGCAATCAGAGGATTCAGGGATTCAGGGCTAGCTAGAAGGTCCTACGCAAACTGGACTTACGCACTGCTACAGTGTGAAAGACGGCAGTTTGCAGAATGTTGAACTAAACCCGGAGATCCAACAGCTATTGCAGTATTTTTAACCCATAATGGCCGAAGGAGGAGAAGCGATTGATCTGGTTGCCAATATACATTTCACACCACTTTCAAGACGGGCCTTTCACGAAAAGCTGGACATTATGAGAAGTGGTCAGCCAACCCCTGCACTAGCTAACCTGTCCCAGCAAGGAAAAGGGTTTGTCCATCATTTCCAGACGAACAACTATGAACGGAAACCATGGTTCACAGCTTCGGCAAAACGCTGCAAATTGTACTGTTGTTGTAAGGCTGGGCACTTAGAAGCTACAGTGCGTTTAAAAACGTTTGGAGACACTCGAGTGGACCTGCATCAAAAGGCACGGAGGGAGATGTATTTCCACAATGAAAAAATACGTTTATAATGTTAATAATAACATGCCGCATTGAAGTCACAGTTAAAACTGTACTAAAGTTTGTTCAATCTCAGCTGTGAGATCATTTGCTGTTGTTTAGCCTTTTCAAAGAATAGTTTGTTTTGTTATTGTCTGGTTGGTGTCTGATATTAAACGGCGACATTGCACAGTTTATTGGACAGACTTGTTTTTGTTTTTTTTTACAGTATCTGTGAACTTAGTTTCCTACTCTTAATTGTGAATGCAATGCTCCTTATTGGTTTTAAATGCTCCTGAAATGAAGTGTTGCTTGACGAGCCTATATTGAGGTGATGTTGTAATGTGTAAGTGGGACGTCACTGAAGGCCCAAGGGTGAAATGCATGGCCTGCCACTGGTTTCACTGTACAATCTTTCTGCAATATTTTGTTCATACCTCACTGTATACTGTATATAGAGATGTTATGAAGGTACTATATTTTTATAATTTAAGTTCAAATGCACTTTTAATTTATTGCCACTAGGAGTGGATAAAGATTTATTGTACTTATTTTTTTTTGCCTTACTGATAATTCAGTTGTTCTGCTGGTAAACTGTATGTCTGTAATGAAAATAATTTTCCCTTGAGGACGAATAAACATAATTCTGATTATGATTTTGATTCTGAAGCCTCGCATATCAAGGGTAAGGCTTACCTTCCCAGGCTCACTCTTCCATGTGCCCAACCCAATGAGGGGCATCTTCCGCCCGGTCCGAAGTACTGCAAAGGCATTCATGTCCCTGTAATACAAGGCAGTAGACACTTAAGATGTCTGTGCACACACCAGGTCATAAGTGGGACTAAACCATAGAACTAAACCAGGCCCAAAGGTTTTTCTCATTCTCAAGCCATGCCTCATGTGAAAGTTCAGAACATCCAAAATTCACTCACTGAGCTGCAGAGGCTGCAATAGCACTGATCAATGATTGGCTGCAGGTGTTAGGGTTTAGGTAGTGACAATTCTGATCAGAGAGGTCTTACATAGAGGTCTTAGATACAGTTTATTTACTCCCACTGTAGGATCATAATAATCTGGAAGAAAGCCCAGACACTCCATTAGGCACGTGACGCATGACTTTTACATCAGAGATCTGTGTTTTCAGTGATCACAGTTTGCGGATACGTTTCCCATTCATTTACTGTCCCTGTACACAACGCCCAGCACTGAGCTCCTGTCCACAGATACTTACGCGCTCGTTGCCTCTATCCTCTGCGGCTCTGGCTATGACAGTGCTGTCCTCCAGTTTCTCGGTCTGCACACAGAGCTCCTCTTGTCGAACATCTGCACAGCTTCCTCCCCGGGATCAGCTGACAGCGGAGGATGAAAAGTGCACTACCGCCACCTCCCGGGTATCTGCTGCCAGGTTAATATAAATAACATACAATAATAATAATAAATAAATATATAAATAAATATATATATATATATAAGAAGGCGAAAGAAGGAACTTGAAATGGAAATGCAGGAGGATTTGTGGAGTCCCCATACACATGATCTACACAACACACACTAGCATTACACTAGATCCAGCAGGTGGCGGTAATACACTTTTAAAGTTTGCCATTCGCCATAAAACTACGAGAAGAAGAACCCAAACAGGGAACTTCAGCACTTTGAGTCCAATACGGTCGATCTGCGCCGATCCCGCCGATCCCCGTGATCCTCTGCCGCGGGGTGCACATGAGAGAGGACAGGCATGGCGCAAAGAGCAGAGGGCGAGGTAAGTGTGCTTTCCCCAGGCGGGCCACCGGAAAAGGCGCGCATGTGCCCGTGTTTACCATCATGTCTACCCTATGGTCCACCCTGAAGCTCTGGTCTGTCCTCTGATGCGTCTCTTAGGCTGGAGCAGGGTCATCACAACTTCAGCGAGACTGTAGACTTCCTTGTTTAGTTCTGGCGTAGTAGCCTATTACAGTATGTGTTTATTTCTTGTTTACTGTTTTAGGACAGGTCAAAATCTGGACAATAAAGTGAAATAAAGTGTATGTTCATGGATGCTGCATGCCAAAAGTGCGTAGGCGTATCTGGCCAGTTAAGTGACAGCATGGATGAGTGACTGATATGGACAGAGTAGCCAAACAAGTAGTAGACCTCCTCGATTAAGAGTAACTTTGGCTTTTGCTAAATAAGAGTGTAACGTTACTTGAAAATAGTACAAAGTTGTGATTCAAGAAATTACACAAGTATTACTATACTTGTGCTTATGTCAGGTGCAATGACACACAATTGTGCAGCTCTGACTCCCAAGCAGGGCCCATATGTGGGTCCCCAAGGATTCAGGTGAAAGGCATGTTTATCTTTAAAGTATTTTAAAATGATAACTTCTGGATAACATATTTATTAAACATGAAACATTGGCCCTGTTTCACGAAGTAGGTTTAGTCCAAACTTGTTAACCCTGAAAAGAGTTAACCTAAACCTTGAGTGACTATGGTAACTCACACTGAACCTAACCTGGTTCAGAGCAGGTTTTATTCCTCTGACCCTAAGTTTAATCAGTCTGCTCCTAAAGGAGAGCTCCAATTGAACAGTTCACTTGAAATACTTAAATATATGTCAGACCTTTTAGTGCAACATGTGCAAAATGATGGGGTGCGAAATTACTTAAAGTTGTAAAATAGTATTCAATGAACTACACAAGCGCAAGTGTAAAAAATAAAATGTTTGTTGCATCATAATTATTCATTAAAGTATGGCTTAACACCCCATTTTAATATCAAACCTGAATTTAACCTGTGCACAACTGCATGACTACCTGTCCCTCTAAAATGTAATTCTCCTCTGGTTTATTATTGCCATGTTGATTTCTCTTTTCTGGGATCCAGTGATCATGGCTTCTCTCCTCAGCTAAACTCAAAGCGAACTAATATGGAGTGGTCTAAATCTGCTTCAAAACTTTAAACCTTCAAACCTGGAAACTCTGAGTTCGTCCTGTCTGAGTATGATAACTCTGATTCAGGAATTGAACTCTGGGTTAGTCCAACCTGGTTTCCGAAATACGGCCATATGTTTATGACATGGGAAGTTGGCGCCAGCATGTACTGCGAGTCGTCTACCTGCCCTGCTTAAATGGTTGCTTGCTGTGGCAGTGCTTTGTATTTTGTGCTAAGATATCTCTAGACTGCTAGTCTACGATCACCAGGCACTTATTGATTTAAAGCGATCTCATGAATTGTTTTTTAATCTAAATTTTGAGGCTCAAGCATCCAGATTCCCTCACTTGGTATCAGCCTACCTGCTGCGCAGAAACACTGAGGCATCTTAGTGAGAGTAAAGCCTTATTGGAGGGCCAATTAGGAATTATTTCTCTCCTTGCCACTCCTGGAGACCGAGCACTTCAAAAAAGACATACAGTGTTGTCAAGATAGACTTTTATGAAAAGGGCTCCTGGGTCATTTGAGCTGGGGTAGAGGAGGTGAGATGTGGTTGGCTGGAGAGAAGCAGGTGGAAACTGATGCGTTGATCTGTCAGTCAGATTAACTCCATATAACTGAAATCTATAAATATATCAGTACATAATACCAAAATGAAACAAATCTAATTTAGAGGGCTATTCACAGCATATTATACAGAATATTACACTAAACAACCCGAACATGAACACAGTGTGTTGCTGTGGTCTGATCTGCAGCTTCTCAAAATGATCTCAAGATATTTCAGATCCTCAGTTTAGGAGGTTAAGAGTTTGTTTGGCTTTGTGTTCTGTGTTTGTCATTTAACTGTCTTTGTTCCATATGAGCCCCCCATGAAGAGAAAAAGAACAAGGCCAGTTATGTCGCCCGGACTGGCGTTACCGGGGCCCCACCCTGGAGCCAGGCCTGGGGTGGGTGCTCGGCAGCGGCTGACACGCCTCTGCAACATCGCGTGGCGGTTGGGGACAGTACCTGTGGAATGGCAGACCGGGGTGGTGGTCCCTCTGTATAAGAAGGGGGACCGGAGGGTGTGTTCCAATTACAGGGGAATCACACTCCTCAGCCTTCCCGGTAAGGTCTATTCCAGGGTACTGGAGAGGAGAATCCGACCAATAGTCGAACCTCGGATTCAGGAGGAGCAGTGTGGTTTCGTCCTGGTCGTGGAACACTGGACCAGCTCTATACTCTCCATCGGGTCCTCGAGGGCTCATGGGAGTTTGCCCAACCAGTCCACATGTGTTTTGTGGATCTGGAGAAGGCATTCGACCGTGTCCCTCGTGGTGTCCTTTGGGGGGTGCTCTGGGAGTATGGGGTCCGGAGCTCTTTGCTAAGGGCTGTCCGGTCCCTGTATGACCGGAGCAGGAGCTGTGTTCGCATTGCCGGCAGTAAGTCAGACCTGTTCCCGGTGCATGTTGGACTCTGCCAGGGCTGCCCTTTGTCACCGGTTCTGTTCATTATATTTATGGACAGAATTTCTAGGCGCAGCCAGGGGCCGGAGGGGGCCTGGTTTGGGAACCACAGGATTTCATCTCTGCTGTTTGCAGATGATGTTGTCCTGATGGCTTCTTCGAGCCAGGACCTGCAGCAGGCACTGGGGCGGTTTGCAGCTGAGTGTGAAGTGGCTGGGATGAGAATCAGCTCCTACAAATCCGAGGCCATGGTTCTCGACCGGAAAAAGGTGGTTTGCTCTCTCCAGGTGGTGAGTCTCTGCCCCAAGTGGAGGAGTTCAAGTATCTCGGGCTCTTGTTCACGAGTGAGGGAAGGATGGAGCGGGAGATTGACAGGCGGATCGGTGCAGCGTCTGCAGTGATGCGGTCGCTGTATCGGTCCGTTGTGGTAAAGAAGGAGCTGAGCCGGAAGGCGAAGCTCTCGATTTACCGGTCAATCTACGTTCCTACCCTCACCTATGGTCATGAGCTCTGGGTAATGACCGAAAGGACAAGATCGCGGATACAAGCGGCTGAAATGGGCTTCCTCCGCAGAGTGGCCGGGCGCACCCTTAGGGATAGGGTGAGGAGCTCGGTCACACGGGAGGAGCTCGGAGTAGAGCCGCTGCTCCTACACGTTCAGAGGAACCAGCTGAGATGGCTCGGGCATCTGCTCAGGATGCCTCCTGGACGCCTCCCTAGGGAGGTGTTCTGGGCATGTCCCACCGGGAGGAGGCCCCGGGGAAGACCCAGGACACGCTGGAGGGACTATGTCTCTCGGCTGGCCTGGGAACGCCTTGGGGTCCCACCGGAGGAGCTGGAGGATGTGTCTGGGGTGAGGGAAGTCTGGGAGTCCCTGCTTAGACTGCTGCCCCTGCGACCCGGCCCCGGATAAGCGGAAGAAAATGGATGGATGAATGTTCCATATGAAGCTTAAACATTAAAGGCATGAACAGGAAGACGCTCCTCTAAACTGTTTAAAAGCAGAAGTGAAAGCAGGACAGTGCATGACATTGTTATTCTCTGTTGCATATTAAGGTATCATATTTCTTCTTTTATGATTGTATCAATTTAAATAGGAGTGAAATATGAGAGGGAAACATATCTCTGCTTATTTGGGTCAACTGAAATTATAATGAATTCACACTATGCCAAAACCTGCAGAAAAAAATGATTTTTTAATTAATGATTGGAGGCAGGTGGGTTTAGGTAGTGATCATTCAGATCAGAGAGAGTCCTTTTAGGTTTAAACCCACTGGATTTCAGCATTGAAACTGGCAACCCAAGACTCAAGTGAGGATCTTTCTGCTTTCTGATTGGCCATTGTGTTTTTGTAATGTGTTTGAATATGTCAATGTTACAATTATTATCAGTAAAAGCTCATGTTTTCCTAGTATCTGGGGGCAAAGGTCAAGGTTATTAAATTTCAAATCAAAATCTTAAATACAATTCCTTTAACTTAAGGTTAGGTGGAGGGAGAAGTTCTGCTGGATCTGACCATAGTTTGGTTTCTCAGGTGAAGGAGGCAGACCAGATCTTTCTGCTGATGAAGGAAGAGTATCGAATTTCTCGGAATGTGCGCTTGGCCTGGTTCCTTGGGAAACTCAATCAAGTCATCTGGCCGGTGTCTACTCCAGAGCTGGTGAGCTTCTCTGACTAAATGTGTAGTAACACTTCCACCTACATGTATTTACACAGCACCTACTGCCACTACTCATATATTATCTCAGAAGACATTTGAGTATAAGGACACCTTAACAACTAAAGATAGAACTAAAGACATAATCTTTAGTTATTAGGCCATATAGTGCTCTATATTAGACATATAAAGTCAGTGCTATCAGCACAGCCCTCTGGTAGTCAGGAGAAGGAGGTGGAATGGTTGTTGAACATATCTTCCTTTGCATGTGTGTTCCCAGTTGCATTCGGAGAATGAGCTGGACCTGCTGAGCATCCTGCCTAAAGGCTGGCAGCCTGAGCCCAATGACTCTGCTCAGCCTTATGTACTGGTGCCCTCCACCAGAGCCTCCTTCTTGGCTCGGAGGTACCGCTTCGTCATCCAGCTGGACCTCAGCCCCTCCACCAGGATAGTGGTAAGACTGTCCCCTGACTGGCCCTCATGGAAAAGAGAAGCATTCCTGTGGCACTAGTGCAACGCAGTGCAGCTTCAGGTTCACACAAATCCATCACCTGCTTTTCTCTATGGAGATGATTACTTTGCCTCAATGCGCCACAGTATGGTATTAAACACATCTGTCTCCTGATTGCTCAGAAATCCATATACATGCCACTTTGGCCTGCTAATAAACAAACCGGTGAACCCAAAACCTTATATGTTACTTTTCAATTGTTTCTTAAATAGTGCTCTGTCAGTTAAGACTTCACATTATCATAAAAGACTGAACCAGGAAGTAGTTTACGTAAGATATTAACAGTTAATCAGATAACTAAAGTATACAAAACAAGCTAAAAGTTTACTCTCAATCTCACTCCAAATCCAAAATTGAATTGAATTCTTCATCCTTTGTGTTGCTTCTGAACAACTCTGCCTGCTCCGGTAGTGGCTGTCTCCCATACTGGTACACAAGCTTAGAGTGTCCTCGCGCAGTTGTCAGTGTGACAATAACAAAGATATAAAATTATATATTTTAATAATTTCACATATAAGTCCCATCTGAGTATAAGTCGCATCCCCGGCCAAACTGTGAAAAACGTGTGACTCATAGTCCCGAAAATACGGTATATTGAATTCACTGTGAGTATTCTCAGCTGTCGCTTGACCAGGTTGCTGTAAATGAGCATTGGTCCTCAGTTACCTGCCTGGAAAAATAAAGGTTAATTAAATAAATAAAAAATAATGATCTGACCTGTAATTTGGCCTAATAGTGATATGTTTAATATCATACTGTGAAACATTCTAGGCTAAGCAATAACCTCTGTATAGAGAGAGCAGTTGGTGTACCCTCACACACCAGAAAGGTGGTGCAGTGCAGCTATAATGAAAAAGACTAAGAAAATGATCCAAAATGACTCTCTACTAGATTTTTTTGTGCATGTATTTGAGCAAAATTTGTCTTGTCCCAATACAGTTAATTGTATAAGCAAATGCTTGTATTACATATAGAGCCCTGAGTTCAGAAGTGCTGCTGTACAGAATATCAGACTGTCTTGTTTTTTATCTATTGACTTTTTCTCAGCATGATTCTGTGTATTTCCAGGATGATGGCACCGGGGAGATGATTTTTGATGAGGTCTTCCACGCTCTGTCCCGATGTTTGACAGGTCTAGTCCAGCCTTTTAAAGTCCCAGGCACTGAGCAGTTATTCCGACCCAACATCTTCATCACCATCCTGGCCTACTCCTCCATCATCGGTCTCAGCTCGCATCAGGTCTGCTCTCAGGATTTCAGATGGAGAGCAGGGATCTTTATAATGCTATGGGAGATTCACTTTTTTTGGAAAAAACATCAGAACTTATGATCCAAAAATGTGGAACCTTACCATTATTTGTTAGGAATATTAGTCGTTTGGCTCAATTTTTTTTATTGACAATAACCATGCCTTTTGGTTATTTCCTCTGCTGCCAGTGAATGGTGAGCTGTGCCAGATCAGAATATGGGGAGCAGTGAAGCTCTGAAATGTCTTTTTTGTTTTTCTTCATGGAATGTCAAAACAAAGATACTGAAGACCATGTTTAACCCTTTAAGGACTGAGGACACTATAGACCAGTATAGCTCGCCTAGACTTTTATTATGTTTTTAGACATAAAAATCATGTTAAAGGAAATATCAGAATGTACTGCATTTTTCACACAACTACCTCTATTTTACATACCCATCAGTATTTTTTCTTTGATGCATCGAATAAGATACTGGGAAAATCCCTGCGGCATCTGCGCTCTCATTCGTCACCTTTGAGGGACAGTGGAGGCATATTACCGTAATGACGGTAAAATATTTAAGTAGGCCTATGCCTCTGCTTTAAGACACCATTTGAATTTACATGATAGCACAATTGGTTGCGGAGTTATGGTAATGGCAAGTCCTCAACCGCGTTCTATTGGCAAGGATAGCATCCACCACTATAGGGTTAAATGCCAATAACAATCCATTTAATCAGCTCGTTTGCAGCCTTTATTTATACTTTGGGGCTTTTCTGTCTAACACTTTATGATAGATGACTTTTTCTGTCATCTCTCTGCCTGCAGGTCCTCATTCAGGGCTGTCAGCTGGAGCGCACAGACTTGGACGTTTTCTTGAAGAACATCTACCACCAGCTGAGGGCTCTGGAGAACAGTATCGCTGAAGTGCTGCACCAGCAATACTTGCAGGCCAGTATAATGATAATAATGCATTAGTGTTCTATAGCACTTTGACAACACAGTTGTGACTGCTCCATACAGGAGGCACCAAGTCAGAGGTAGAATGTTCTTGCTCCTCTTTCCAGGCAGAAGCAGCTGTCCCGGGCCCAGAGGAACGAGGGGGGGCCTGGTCTAGTCCCTCGGCAGTGTCCATGGTGTCTGCAGACATGGGCCTAGTCAGTATGATCCGTCAGGGCATCCTGGCTTTGCAGCTTCTGCCCCCCAACTCCAGCGCAGGTGAGACCCATCATACTCTGTTTATTTTGTACGTGCAGGACCAAAACTGCATCGAGTCTGAATTAGGACTAGACTAGGTCTATTGTCTTAATTAGCTTTAAATTTAATTTTAATTAGAGAAATATAACCTCTTAAACACCACTGTATTTGATAAATTCAAGGTTTTCACAAAATACAGGTCTTAAATATGTGCCTTATTACGTTGAGACCCTTTGCTGAAATTTTGTTTTCGTGTCAATTTAATTACTTAATTGTCAGTGTTTTTTGTATTTAATTACCCTAAAAGCCTAGAAAAAAACTAAAAGAAAAAAATGGAAGAGGAAAAGTAAAAGCTACCCTAAAAGTCTGCTATGCCTGGACAGTTGTTGAAATGTTTGCTACATCCTTAAACTAAGCATGTGTTTTCATCCAATGTAACTGCTATGTCTGTATCTATTAAATAATAAATGTCTAACATGTATCAGAATGTATTGTAGATGGGCTTTCTGATGGTGCCCAAATCTGTTCTGTGATTGAGTCTCAAACTGAGATAATTTACCTGAATATTGTGAAAACACTGAAAATTTCTGAACTCACAAAAATCACGAGCATCATACTGGTTATGTTAGAAATTCTGTACTGTGTAAACAAACTCCTATGGTTCAAACCAATCACAGGGCACTTTCCCTATTGTGAGACAAATAAAGACTTTCTTATCTTGATAAGATAAAGTTTTTGCTGGAAGTTTAAACCATTTGCCAACCTGGATTGTCCCAACTGCACCACATTTCCTTTTTAGTGTTAAGGGCTTGTTTACAAAATTTTAAAGGGCTTTTATCACATCTAAAGATTCTGGAGGTTTTGACCCATTTTTTATTCACTAGACACTTGAAAGAGAAATGTTGTGACTGTGTGTCCAGGCATCATCCTGATCACAGATGGAGTGAGCAGTGTTCCAGATGTGGCCATGTGTGAGACTCTGCTCAACCAGCTCCGCAGCAGCACTATCACCTGCTCCTTCGTCCAGGTACAGGGGCCTCTGGGCTCTAGACTCTGTCCTCCTGGGTGAGACTAATGTTATTGAGTTCTTCGACAAGTCACTTCACCCAACTTGACTAATATCTTGTTATGTGGAATGTGAGTATTTGTGTGAGTGATTGCTTGTGATCTGAGGCACAGATCGCCCAGATAGCCCGCCTCACTTTAGTCAGTCTACTCTGGGGCAGCTTGACTCTGCAAGCAGCTTACAGTCCTAGATGAGCCACAATGTACACATTGTAATAAAGGTTTGGTGCTGGTGGTACAAATCTGGCACAAGCCCATTCTCTTGAATGTCCAGAAGAATTGACAAAAAGACTGAAATATGAACTGACTAACACTGACTAACTACAGCTCTAAAATTCAGGGGTAGCATTTTTGATGCAGAATAAAACTAATTAAAACTGCAAGCAGTGATAAGGGGCCCTCGCAACCCGTCCACGGAAGGGCACGCCACAGTGGGAAAGCTGCATATCAACCTTAGCTTGACATGTGATTCAACATTTCCAGTGTCATGTTGGCGAAAAAAAATTAGGGCCCATTGTAATTTTGCAGGGGTGCTGGAGAGACATTTTTAAAGATAGAATTTTAATCCACATGTCATTTTGTCCAGCTAATCAAAATACTCAGACGTTACATTGGGTTTGTCTGAATTTGACAATGCTTGCAAATGTTACAGGAATTTTTATGCTTTCAAAGTGGCCGCTTCATTAAGAGCTTACTTTATGTAAATTATTTTAACAACTTTTGACCCCAGGTATGTCCTGATGATAATGCCTCAGTTTGGAGTCCGTCAGATAAAAACCCTAGGACAAGTTAAAATATGAGTGCTAGATTTTGGATGATTAGATTCAAAATGGCTGCCTTCACATCAGTCTTAGAGTGTGGTCCCCATAGACTTTTTTGCTCAGTTACATGAATGGTGTGTGCGCTAAATTTCATTAGTCAAACAAAAATTTTCTGCCCCCTTACAACTGTGTAAAGGGGGGCTAGAGAGCTATTTTTAAAGCTAGAAGTTTAACAGTATATAACAGTTGTTCCCTTCAAACGGACTAGCTGTGGTGGATTTTAAGTAAAAGTAAAAGTACAGATATAGAGGCAGAAAGTAACCCAAGTGAAAAGTTACTCACAAAAGCATCACATGAAAAAAATCTACTTAAGTAAAAGTATGGAACTACCAATTAAAAAATTACTTTAACAAATTAACAGCACTTGTGTGAAATACTTTTATCTTTTACTCTTAAAATGTTAAACATAGTGATGTTGACTAAAAATTATATTTTGGTCAACAGTAGCAATACAAATCAATTTCTTAATTCTTCTTATGAATTTTATCAGTTTATTTTTTCAAAGCTGAAGCTTGAACTCCTAAACTTTAATCAGGATGTTACCACAAAAATAACCCCTAAATCATATGAAAAGTGCTTTACTTTTCAGTCCAATTAAAAAATGTACGTGAGTAGAAAGTACAGATACCTGATCTCAAATTTACTGTAGTAATAATAAAAAATATCCACTTTAAAATGTACTTAAAAAGTAAAGTACAAATACCCCCAAAAATTCTACTTTAGTACAGTAGGTTACTACTTGCTTCTTAGTTACCTTCCACCACTGCCAATTAGGCACATTTCACCTAGAATCATGTAAAACCAACTGCCTGACACTATGCCAGACACTGTTGTTTCTGTGTCATGGTGCAATATCACAATATCACAGTGGCAGAAAGGACCAAGTGGGGAGGGCTAAAACTTCAAACTAAGATTCATTCTCTCCACACTCTGTGGTGGTAAGCTACTATTGTAGCCACAGCTGCTCTAGGGCAGACTGACTGAAGTGAGGCTGCCAATCCAACACAGACCATACACATACCACATTCATACTAGGCAATGTGGGTGAAGTGTCTTACCTAAGCACACAACAACAGTTTTTGCCACTGGAGACGTATTGTGGCACCTGAGATTCCCAGTGGTCTCCCATCCAAGTACTAACCAGGCCCGGCCCTGCTTACCCTCTGAGATCTGATGAGATCAGGCTTTGACAAGGAGGTTTGGCCATTGTGTGTGTGTCATGCAGGTGGGGGGCTCCTACTCGTATGACTGCAGCTTCGGCTACATCCCCAATGTGGAGCTGATGAAGTTCATGTCCCTGGCCACGTTTGGCTCGTACCTGCCCAGTTGTCCCGAGGTACACCCAGGCAGTGAAGACATGAACGCCTACCACCGAGCCTTCCTAACCTACTCCTTCCTCAAACACCCCGAGTCCACCAATGCAGAGTATTTCAGTGGTGAGGGGAACTGTCGAGTTCTGTCTCTCTTTGTTCGCATTTTCACCTCCCATCTCCCCCTGTACCTGTCTGTCCTCCCACTTAGCTGTCTCTCTTCTGTCTCCATCTGCCCCCTTCTGTCCTCTCCATATACCATTTCTTCCTCTGTCTGACTTTATCCTTTCTCATGTCTCCCTCAGTCCTCCAGTCTGTCCCATCTGCCTTTGTCCTCTTCTCCCACAGTACGCAAATGCTCACTTCTGTCTCCCTCTGTCCCCTTCTGTTCTCTCCACCCACCTGTGTCTTTGTCCTCTGCCCACACCTGTCTCTCCTGTCTCCCTCTGTCCCCTTGTTTATATTCTGTACCAGCTGTTTGACATTCCCTCTTTGTGTCCTTTGGGCAGTATCACAGCACAAGCTGTTCAACGAGCACCTGGTGTCTGCCAGTGGGAACCCGGCGCTGGTGATGAGGAGGAAGAAGCACACTGAGAAGGAGGTGCAGGCACACCTGGTGAGTGTGGTGTCTGTGAGACTGCGTGAAGGCTACACCATCCGCGATGTCAACCTCTCCAAAGGTACGACCCAGCTGCTCTTTTGTATTGCCATTGACTATTTACTATTTACTTGTGATATAGGTCAGTAGCTCTTAAACTTTTCACAGCAAGTACCAAGAAAAGAAGTGATTTGGCTATTCATCATATGTAACAAGACAATTCCAGATGTAATGTAGTGCTAAACCCTGTCTAAAAGTGGACTACATCATTTCCATTCTAGTTCTAAACAAGAAGTTATTCAAAAGATGACACAAAAAAAAAAAAAAAAAACACACAAAGAGCTGTCCAAGTATCACCTGAAGGAGCTTGCATACCACAGCCTGAGAAATACTGCCATAGTACAAACCTTAATTTAGGAGTGGAGTGATCTGCTCCTTAGCTAACAAATTCCTCCCTCCTTCCTCTCTTCAAATCCAGAATCAAACTTGACCAGTTCATTCAATCGCACACTACATGACCAATTACCCTCACCATCATTCAGTTTTGGATTGTATTTGCTTTATTCTCTTGTTTTTATGTTTTTAAAGAAGATCTATAGTGCCTGTATCTGCTATAGTTATAATCTATAACACCCATGGATCATTATATTATAATTTGCCCCTTTTTAAATCGCAATATTCATCTAAAACAACTTTTAAAAAAAATGATAGCCCACCCACAAACTGTGGTGCTCAATGTGAGCTACTGTTGATGTAATGTCGTCATAACAAAGAGCTGTGTAGCTATCAACATCTCCAGATAGGCTAGCGAGCAGCTGATTTTTTTCATTATACAACATAACGCTGTTGAACCCTACACCTATCACCGATCAAGAAAATTCAATTGCAGAATGAAGTATCAGTGGCGGTGAACACCGGAATTGATTGGCAATATGGCCGCTTGAAAATAAGTGGTTAAAGATTGCTCAAACCTGCACCAATCAAATACAACTTTGAGTGTGTAAATGGTGAGGGGAAACAAGTATATAACATGGTTAAATGCTCTGAAGTCGATTTTGCATTAAAGGTCTGCTTTAATCTAAATCATGTTTTGAGTTATTTTTAGTTTATTTTTGGTTTACTACATTTCATATGTATCATTCATAGTTTTGATGCCTTCAGTTAGAATCTGCAATTCATATAATTATGAAAGTAAAGAAGTGGTGGTGTACTTTAGAAAACCTTCCCTAATCATTCAGTGTCCATGCTGATCTTGCTGCGTGCAGGAGGGAGCCAACTGGAGGTGAAGCTGGTGTTGCTATGGAAACACAACATGCACATAGAGTATGTTGCGTCGGCGCCCTGGCCCTTGGACCCGGCCAAGAGGAGCACCCGGGTAGAGGTGACCATGGAGGGCAGCTACGACATCCTCCATGACATCAGCTGTACCCAGAGGAAGCCCATCACCAGCCCCTACCGCACATGTGTCATCCGCCGCTTCTGGAACACCCTGCAAAGGTCTGAATGCCTCACACAACTGCTCTAGGTTTGGGCCTGGCACCATAATTGTTAGATCAACTTACTGTTCAATGGATGAGAGATGGAACAATTCATATTTGGGGATCAGTATTTCTCGTGGATACATTTTCTTTGTACTAGCAGGGCACTCTATTACCCTATTTATTTTTCTGTGCTATAAGATTTTAACTGCAGAGAATTTATTAAATAACTTGTATGACTCGCTATACATTAGGGTTGTTAAAAGTATCGAAAATGAGATACTAATTGATTCTACATACCCATTTGAGCAAGTATCGATATTAAAAAGTCATATTCACAGGACAAAAATGAACCATTCCTGAATAGTTTTAAAATGATCTTGAGCTCAGAACAAGTATAAGGCCACATATAAGACTTAAGATAATATAATATATATAATATTATAATATATATTATAATAATATAATAGAAAATACTAAAAATCACTTTCTATTGTCTAAATAAAGATTTTTTTTTTAAATCACTGTGGTATTGGAAGCTCTCTATTGCTTAGTATCAAAATCAAGTAAACATTTTAGTATTGTAACAACACTACTATGCATTACAGTTTTTTGTGATAATGCTGCTTTGGGGTTACTGAGTCTGAGGCATACATTTGTAAATATTTAATTTACCGTCTATATCATCTAGTCATTAAGTGTGTAATTTATTTATTGCAGCTCATTAAAGAGGCGATATTACACAAAATCAACTTTTTGGAGCTTTCTACCATGTTACAGCATTTCCTCATCAAAAACATGCTTGTAGTGGTTTTATATGTCACCCATGCATGCGATTCTGTCCAATTCTCAGCCCACAAGCCTGCATCATCCATGCTCCTGCAAGGCATCCATCCATCCATTTTCTTCCACTTATCCAGAGCCGGGTCGCGGGGGCAGCAGTCTAAGCAGGGACTTCCAGACTTCCCTCACCCCGGACACGTCCTCCAGCTCCTCCGGTGGGACCCCAAGGCGTTCCCAGGCCAGCCGAGAGACATAGTCCCTCCAGCATGTCCTGGGTCTTCCCCGGGGCCTCCTCCCGGTGGGACATGCCCAGAACACCTCCCTAGGGAGGCGTCCAGGAGGCATCCTGAGCAGATGACCGAGCCACCTCAGCTGGCTCTTCTCAATGTGTAGGAGCAGCGGCTCTACTCCGAGCTCCTCCCGTGTGACTGAGCTCCTCACCCTATCCCTAAGGGTGCTCCCAGCCACTCTGCGGAGGAAACCCATTTCGGCCGCTTATATCCGCGATCTTGTCCTTTCGGTCATTACCCAGAGCTCATGACCATAGGTGAGGGTAGGAACGTAGATGGACCGGTAAATCGAGAGCTTCGCCTTCCGGCTCAGCTCCTTCTTTACCACAACGGACCGATACAGCGACCGCATCACTGCAGACGCTGCACCGATCCGCCTGTCAATCTCCCGCTCCATCCTTCCCTCACTCGTGAACAAGAGCCCGAGATACTTGAACTCCTCTACTTGGGGCAGAGACTCCCCACCCGGAGAGAGCAAACCACCTTTTTCCGGTCGAGAACTATGGCCTCGGATTTGGAGGAGCTGATTCTCATCCCAGCCACTTCACACTCGGCTGCAAACTGCCCCAGTGCCTGCTGCAGGTGCTGGCTCGAAGAAGCCATCAGGACAGCATCACCTGCAAACAGCAGAGATGAGATCCTGTGATTCCCGAACCAGACCCCCTCCGGCCCCTGGCTGCGGCAAGAAATTCTGTCCATAAATATAATGAACAGAACCACTGACAAAGGGCAGCCCTAATGGAGTCCAACATGCACCGGGAACAGGTCTGACTTACTGCCGGCAATGCGAACGCAGCTCCTGCTCCGGTCATACAGGAACTGGACAGCCCTTAGCAAAGGGCCCCGGACCCCATACTCCCGGAGCACCCCCCAAAGGACACCACGAGGGACACGGTCGAATGCCTTCTCCAGATCCACAAAACACATGTGGACTGGTTGGGCATACTCCCATGAGCCCTCGAGGACATAGTAACCCTCAAGTATAAAGCTGGTCCAGTGTTCTACGACCGGCACGAAAACCACACTGCTCCTCCTGAATCCGAAGTTCGACTATCGGTCGGATTCTCCTCTCCAGTACCCTGGAGTAGACCTTACTGGGAAGGCCGAGGAGTGTGATTTCCCCTGTAATTGGAACACACCCTCCGGTCCCCCTTCTTAAACAGAGGGACCACCACCCCAGTTTGCCACTCCAGTGGCACTGTCCCCGACCGCCACGTGATGTTGCAGAGACGTGTCAGCCAAGACAGTCCCACAACATCCAGAGACTTGAGGTACTCGGGACGGATCTCGTCCACCCCCGGAGCCTTGCCACTGAGGAGCTTGCTAACCACCTCGGTGACTTCAGCCAGGGTGATGGACGAGTCCGCCTCCGGGTCCCCAGTCTCTGCTTCCTCCTCGGAAGACATGACGGGGGGGATTGAGGAGATCCTCAAAGTATTCCTTCCACCGCTGCCTCAGGAGTCCCACGAGGCAACAAGGCTCGATAGGACACCTTCTTCAGCTTGACGGCATCCCTTACTTCCGGTGTCCACCACCGGGTTCGGAGATTGCCGCCGCGACAAGCACCGCAGACCTTATGACCACAGCTACGAGTGGCCGCATCGACAATAGAGGTGGAGAACATGGCCCACTTGGAGTCCATGTCTCCAACTTCCCCTGGGATCAGGGAGAAGTTCTCCCGGAGGTGTGAGTTGAAGACCACTCTGACAGAAGGCTCTGCCAGGCGTTCCCAACAGACCCTTACGATACGCTTGGGTCTGCCAGGTCTGTCCGGCTTCCTCCTCCGCCAGCGGTTCCAACTCACCACCAGGTGGTGATCGGTTGACAGCTCAGCCCCTCTCTTCACCCGAGTGTCCAAGACACGGGGTCGGAGATCAGATGACACGACAACAAAGTCGGATCATCGACCTCCGACCTAGAGTGTCCTGGTGCTACATGCACCGACACCCTTGTGCTAGAACATGGTGTTCGTTATGGACAATCTGTGACTAGCACAGAAGTCCAATAACAAAACACCACTCGGGTTCAGATCAGGGAGGCCGTTCTTCCCAATCACACCCCTCCAGGTGTCACTGTCGTTACCCACATGGGCGTTGAAGACCCCCAGGAGAACAACGGAGTCCCCAGTCGGTGCACTGTCTAGTACCCCTCCCAGGGGCTCCAAGAAGGCCGGGGACTCTGCACTGCTGTTTGGCCCGTAGGCCGACACAACAGTGAGAGACCTGTCCCCGACCCGAAGGCGCAGGAAGGCGACCCTCTCGTTCACCGGAGTGAACCCCAACACGAAGCGGCTGAGCTGTGGGGCAATGAGCAAGCACCAGCTCGCCGCCTCTCCCCGCGGGCAACGCCAGAGAAATGGAGAGTCCAGCCCCTCTCAAGAAGTTGGGTTCCAGAGGCCGACTATATCTAGTCGGTAACACTCAACCTCCCGCACAAGCTCTGGCTCCTTCCCCCCCAGCGAGGTGACATTCCATGTCCCCAGAGCCAGTCTCCATGTCCAGAGATCCGGTCGTCGAGGCCCCCGCCTTCGACTGCCGCCCAGATCTTCAAGCACCGGCCCCTTACAGATCCTCTTGCGGGTGGTGGGTCCACATGAGGACGGCCCACGTCACTCCTTCGGGTTCAGGGAGGGGTCCTGCAAGGCAATTTTTCATAAACCTACAAGAGCATGATACAAAACAATACACTACAACTTAACAAACTTGATGCAGTGTACAGTAGTTTCATTAGCAGGATGCACGCTGATTGTGTTGAGATAGCCCTCATTAGGGGGAGTTACTTTAATAATTTGTTTTCATCAAATATAGTTTTTTCAAAACAATAAAAGGTAACATGGTGATCTTAATATGTTATGTGTTATTGTACATATATAAAAGGGGAGGGTTCTGCTTTAAGGTCATCGCGTCAGTGGCATAAATTAGTTCCAATATTATAATTTTATCATTAATATTTTCAATATATGGTACTTCAAAATTTGTTTTTGTGACAGCCCTAGCTGTGTTCTGTTTTATCACGCTTTCTCATCTGCTTTTCAGTATTAACCAAACAGATCAGATGCTGGTGCACTTGCAATCCTTTAACTCCATCCCTGAGAACTACACCATCCCTGAAAGCACCAAGAATGGAGTGCCTCTGTTCTACATTCCTCCTGGTTCCACCACCCCAGTAAGGACATTTATCCCAAGTTATCACATGTTGAAAATGCATAAGCCTCTCTCCCATGAAGTGAATCTTGGCAAAATAACATTTAGCTAGAAGTATCCAAAAAAATTGTTGTCAAGTGAGAGTAACCTTACTTCAAAATAATATTGCTCAAGTAGAAGTACAAAGTATTTTTACTCAAGAATTAGTAAATAAAAGTATTTGGGAAAAGTACTACTTAAGTACGAGTAATTGTTGGGACATAACTGTAAGGATGAAACATTAAATATTGCACAAAATCTGGTATTTTTCAAAGTATAGACACAAAAATTAGGCAAACTAAATCAAATCTGAAGGAGCAAAAATGTTCAAATCATTTCATATTGTCAACATAAAGTTTCACTTGTAGACTTACTCATAGTACTCTTACTTCAGCAAAGATTTTGGTTACTCTTCCCACTGTTACTGAAACAAAAATATAACTAGTTTGGAGTAAAAATATGCTGCTAGGAAAGTACTCTGAAAAGTACAATGTAGTAAATGTAACTGAGTACTACCCACCTCTGTTATCTTCACGCTAGTCTCATGAAGTATTTGCCTTAATATGACAACATTGGAGCTGTAGACAGTCAAATAATAAACATCATATGACTATTACTGTAAATACTAGTTGGGTCAGCCTCTTACCTGCTGTTGGAATCCAGAATGGTCTCGACAAGGACCATAAAATTCTCCAAAATTCTTGTAAAATAAGTTATACATTTTGTTCTGAATGATACAAGGTTCGCTTGTTGAGAAATCTGTGCTGTTTCTCAGGTTGTTTTCACACAGAATGGTGTGTTCTGTGCACAGACCCCAGTGCACACTAGATTTAGTTCTGTTTACTTTACTTTTAGGTTGGCCTTGTTCACATATGCTGCGCATTATTCACCCAGAACACTACACCATGACCCACGTGAGGCATCAGCTGATTAATATAGCACGTTTCAATAGGACAGAACCCCATGAATACGTGCGCACACGCTCACTTCCCCTATATGTGGTGGCCTTTTCTTTCACCTTTGGCTTAATACACCATGAGAACTGTATGTGCTGGTGGCAGAGGAGAAAAAGCTTTTGGAACAACACACAGACAGGCTTACCTGTGCAGAAACAGACAGGAGCAGACTAGTCTCCTTCTGAAGACTGATATTAAGTTGATTCAAATTGCCTGAATGAACATGTCAAACATCAGCATTCATAGAAATATATGTGATTCGTGGGCTTTTTTCCCCAATTCCAAGCACTTTTACTGTCGCAGTGAATTGCGTAGATCGGCCCAAGGTCAGCCGCATTCATACCACACTCACCCCACTCCAGAGTCCAAATGTAGTGGTGAGGTTGCACAACTGAGCCAATGGAAGCCTGGCCCAGAAAAATGTTACCATAGACAAATAAACTTAGAATTATTATTTTGTATAATTTTTTGCATGTCCCTCTATTTTTGATGCTATCTTTCAGAAAAAATTCTATCTTTCAGATTTGTATGGACGCAATGAAGTGAGTTTACACAGTTCTGAGCTGGACATAATAACATGCAAATTAGGGCTATATTTTTTAAGATGCTCTATAGCACCCCCCTTCAAATTGGATTTTAAACTATTTGAGAAAGCCAATCTATTTGATGTGGACTTGTGAAAGAATTTACAGAGGCTCTTCATAATTGAGAACAATGTGATAAAGTCTCAACATATAGTGTGGTTCACCTTTTGCGGCCTCGCTGTTTTGCTCATAGTTTAAATGCAATTTTGCATGTTTTTTTTTTTTTTTTTTTTTTTTTTTTTTTTTAAACAGTGTATGAACACGCATTGTGTTCTGCTTCCTGATATTACTAAGGGACTGTAGACCATTGCCAATCCATCTCCTCCATGCTGTGCCTCTTGTACAGTACATTCAGCTAAATTTACATAAATGATCACTGACAGTGTGACTCTGAAGTGCTGTATGTTTGCAAGTTTTTTCCCTGACAAAACCCATAATGTTGATGAAACTTTCTGCCCCGACAAAGGCACCTATTTATTTTATTTATTTTTAATCTACGAAGGTTTGAAATGTTAATGCCTGTCTGACAAAAGTGTATCAAGTGTGTGGTGAGGGATTTTACATCCTTAAAACATGTATAATAATAGTAAAACAAAATAAAGCTGACTTCTTTGCGGATTTCACTTATCGTGGGTTATTTTTAGAAGGTAACTCCTGCGATAAACAAGGGACCACTGTATTCCTTTCTGCCAAATAAATTACAAAAAACCTACATTGCAGGATTGCTCAGTGCCGCCCGTTTTAAATTAAAATACATTACGAGATAGGAGGGGTGGAGGTTATTTTTTCATTGTGGGCACATACAACTTGGCAGATACATGGACCTCCTCAAGATAGACAAAAAAGTGTATTATGGCTCCGCCCTAAACCACAGAGGGCGTCAGCCATATTGGGTCAAACTTGAGACGTCCAAAATCTACTTCCACATACTTGTTCTTGGGCTTTGATCAATAGACTCCAAATTGAGGCAGCGTCATCAGAACATTTAACAACTTTTGATAAAGTTGTTAAAAAGATTTACACAAGTCTCAGGGTGTGATCATGGCAAGCTCTTAACGGAGCGACCATTTTGAAAGCTTAAAAGTCCCTATAACTCTTGCAAAAAATAGCCAGCTAAATCTATGGAGACCAGACAGAGCAAAACTACAGGTTTTAGTTAGGTTGTCTTGGTCCCAGAGTGAATGATGTGAAGGTGGTTTGTGTTGCCAGGTCTTGTCCCAACAGCACAGCGGCTCCAAAGACTCATCTCAGTCCCAGTTTGCAGCCTACTGGAAACCCATCCTGTCCATGGATGCCAACTTTTGGCAGAGGTGGCTGCACATGCACCGCATCGCCATCATCCTGGAGCATGACATGTACGTCCCTTGTCACTCGCTATGTTTACATACACTGAGAACTCATTGTGTGCTTGTAGTTTTCATTCTGGGGACTCTGGAGACACTGCACATTCAAGACATTTTTGCTAGGAATTGGCCAATATCGATATTCATTACTGATATTTGAAACCGATATTTTTTGTGCTGCCCCATTCTCTCTGCTCTTTCTGAACAGACTAATGAGACAAAATGGAAATAGAAGAGCATTATACAACTGTATGTTACAGAAACATGTAAATTATTTTATATGCCAGATAAATCCAATTTGCAATTTTTTTCCAAAATTGAGAACTTAATTTATGACCGTTACATACAACTTAATTTGAAGTTAATGTAATTTGAAATGCATTAAACGATGCACAAAATCTGGTAACACAAAAATGAGACAAACTTGCATTTTTTTCATGGTTTGGCCGGGGATGTGACTGAATCTCAGACGCAACTTGTATGTGAAATTATTAAAATATAAAATTTCACATCTTCGTTACTGTCACACTGACAACTGCGTGAGGGCACTCTAGGTTTGTGTACTAGTACCACGGAAGTAGTGCTTTATCTACGTCCAGAGCAGGCAGAGTTGTTCAGGAGTGACACCGAGAATGAAGAATTCAATGGATTTAGTTATTTTTCGCGAGATCGAGAGTAAACTTGTTAGCTGTTTTTTATGCTTTTGTTTTCTGATTAACTGTTAATATCTTATGTTGACATACCAGACACATGTTCAGTTCATTGTCTATGCTTCATGTAGTTGAATAAATATGTGTTGCGTAATGGTTGATTATACATGTTACAGTTCACTTGTTTGACCAATCGATGGTGCTTGTGTGTTTATAACACCTATAAGAAAATTAACTTGACTTGTTTTCTTTTATGCATATACATATTTATTTTCCCCTTCATTTATAAGACCATAAAGGTAATAACTACTACTACTTCCTGTTTTCCTGTTCAGCCTTTTACGCCAGTTGTTGTTTACTAGCAGGCCAAATTGCATATGAATGCAATGTGTTTTTTTCTTCTGTATTTAGCATTTTTTTGGCTGGTGTGACTTGGAGCGGTGCAAGAAATGCAAATGTTCAAATCATTTGTTATTGTCAACATAAAGCTTTTTTCACTTGTAGAAATTACTAAACTTTCACTCAAGTAGTATTGTTACTTCAATAAAAATATTACTCAAGTACAAGTAAAAGTATGCTTCTAGAAAAGTACTAGCAGTTTACTGAAGTAAATGTAAATGAATAAATATAACCACCCACCTTTGCTAAAATCGCCTAAAAAAACCCAAGATAATTATGAACAAACTCTGTGTTCCAGGCCGGTTCCAAAGCACGTGCACACGCCTGGGAGTAATGGTCGCTACAGCACCATCCAGTGTCGCATCTCTCACTCAGCCCTGACATCTCTGCTCCGAGACTGCTCCAGCTTTGTGCTGGTGGAGGGCTACTCCTATGTCAAGCTCATCTATAGGTCAGTCAACACGCCATGATTTCAGAAGAATTGCTCACTCACTACGTTTACATGTATGCCAAGAAAACTGGAAAAATGGCCTAGTCTAATTTAAGCAGAATTGTCAAAATTCATGTAAACCCAGGAACTATGATTGAGGTGTCGTAGCAAATCTCTAAGATCCCAAACACATCTGGGGAAGTTAGTACACACTCTGATAGGCCTGTACAATTAATCCCAATCAAATCGGGATACCAATTTGAATGAATGCAATTAGCAAATCGCAAATGCTGCAATAAAATAGTCTGTCTTATTCTTTATAAAATGCTAACCCTATAGTTTATTCACACATTTTAGAACATGTTTGTACAGATCTAATTTGTTCTGGGTGCATTTAAAATGTGAACTTTGAGCAGGACATATTAAATCACAACTGTAATGCTTAGCAGTAAAATCAGTTTGATAAATCCTATAGCCCTATACTCAAATACCAGTCTAAGAGCAATAACTGCACAAGGTAAGAAATAGCTAGGCAAATATTAGTGTTTGGACATGTACACATTGTTTTAGATCAGCAGTCATGACAAACTATGGCCTCTCAACCATGGACTAGCACCAGTTGTTTCATTGTTTGGACAGCTATGCTAAAGTGAAAGAAAAACCTACTGGAGCTTCAAGGTTTATTTGTGCTCCAGAGATCTAGTGAGCAACAGTTCCTGAATGGGATGTTTTTTATTTTTTCCAAAAATGTGGTTACATGTAAGATAGCTGTTTTTATTAGCAATTATAGTTCATGGTTGTAGTGCCAATGTTAAATTACTAGATGCACCTTAACTCCATTCGCACAAATTTGGTTCTTTGACCTACTGTAGAGTGGGACAAGAGTGATCGGACAGGTTTTGGAGCAAAGACCATTTTGAATTTGGTTGTTTAGCACACTCTGACTTATCTATGCATATAAATGTTGTGAGTGATGTTTGTCATCCCATAGCTCTCCTGACCAGCCCCCCTCCTCTTTCTACCTGGTGCGCCTCATCTCCAAAGCCCCCTGCATGGTACTGCGTCTGGGCTTCCCGATCGGAACCCCTGCTCATATCAGGAACAAGGTAAGACAGACAATGATGTTCATTTGTCAAGCCTTCTATACAAAACCTACATTTCCATATGTTGATCACTCACCTTAACATGCTGCTTTGAACCTGTGAATGTCCTCCTATAATGCTTGTTAATGTTGAAATATACTGTAAATTTCGGACTATCTGAATATACACCTAAATATAAGCTGCACATATGTATATGTACGTATGTATGTGTGTGTGCGTGAATGTATATATATCATCATCAAAAACCTTGACCTATTTTTGATGCTGAGTTTAATTTGTCTACAGGCTCCCTTCGGGGCCATGTAAACCGATTTTTTGAGGTGAGGTTGCTGAGCCAGTCATTATTTTTTCTCAGGGTCTTCACTCAAAATTTGAGCTCTATTTTTCAATACTACTTAATTGTCTATTTATTATTATTTACTGCTTGAATTATGCAATTTTCCTTCTCATATTTGTGCTCGGGCCCTAACAATAATAATCTTTTTTTTTCTTTCATTTTTTACGCCTAAACGATAAGTTAGAATGATGTGACTTTATCACATTCTCCACATTCTCCCCATTATGAAGAGCCTCTCTGTAAATTCTTTCACAAATTCTCAACAAATAATTTTATGATTTTTTTTAAATAAAATTTGAAGTGGGTGCTATAGAGCCATCTTAAAAGACAGAGCTCTGATTTGCATGTTCATTACATCCATTTTATTTAAAAGTTAATTGATAACCTTTTATTGGACATAGGTTTTATGTCTTTTAAGTATTTTTGATGAAAACTGTGTCAAAAGATTATGATGAATGATTTTATCAGTCCTGTGTTTGATCCATGATGGCCGACTTCCTGTAGGATTTAGGCCAGCGCCATAATATCATTCTTTGCATGTCATGATGTGACCTATTTTTGATGCTGTCATTTGTCTACAGACTCCCATTGGCACAATGTAAACCAATTGTTGAGGTGGGGCTACTGAGTCGTCACTGACTCACCCTCGCACATTCGTGTTCAAGCTCTAAAGAAATATATGTAAACATTTGACTTTTAAGAAAATAATGAAAAATTGTCAAAAAAGTCCTTCTCTCATTATTCTGTCATTTAGGACATAGAAATAATTTTGGTAATCCTAATTGACCTAAAACAGGAAAAGTTTAGTCTGATTTCCTGTCAGTGAGGGAGAAAAAAGGGTATGTGTCTTTTTATATAGTGTATGTAAATGTCTGGTTTATCTGTATATCTCTTTGTATAGCTTATCTAAAAAACAACTAACTTTTGTTTTCATCAGATTGTGGATAAACTGAAAGAGCAGATCCTCAAGCTGCGTTTTCCACATCGAGTTCAGAGCAAGGAGGCAACCCCAAAGATTAAGAGGAAAGCTGTGATACAGCAGTCCCCTTCCAAAGGGCCCCCCAGTGCAGCCCTCCAGCCCTGCCTGTCAGACCGGCCCTGTGTGGTGGTCCTCAACAAGCCTCTGGAGAAGCTGCTCATCAGGTCTGTGGCCCACTCACTATTACCACAGAGCTCCCCATGTGCGCTGCAGCTGTTTTGAAACTTAAAATCTATGTATCCTCATATGTGATATGTGATACTTGATCTAGTGTTGTCAAAATATGGAAAATCAGATACTAATCGATATTAAAATTAGTATTAAAACTAGATACTCATTTGAGCAGGTATCAATACTAAAAAAAAGTCACATTGACAGGACGGTGTCCTAATGACTGGTGAATCAAAATGTGCAGACACAGGACTCAAAAAGTTAACAAGGTTTATTTCAAAGAAAATGCCAAGGCTAGATATTGGGAGCTGGGTCGGACACTGAAGCAATCAGTGGGTCCAAAAAACGGGGTCACGGGAGGATAAACTGACGATCTGGTCACATGTGGAGAAATGAGCAGGATCTTTGTAGTCCAGAGGTTGAAGCTTGATTGGTGATGGGCGGCAGGTGAGTAGTGGGTGGCAATATTGGTGAGGGTGGTGCCAGACTCTCCGCCTAGCTTCAGGCACACAGACACAGAAGGGAGGGGAGAGATAGTACAAGAACACACAGGGAAAAACCTGAACCCTGACAGACAGAAATAAACCTTTCCTGAGTAGCTTTAGAATGATGTGTAAGTGTAAGACCATATAGACTATTATACGCCCATGGACCAGTATTGAACATGTCTGGGCTACTGAGGGATTACACAGATATAAGGCCACATGGTAATGTAAAAGAAAGTATTATGATTTAATGTTGAAAATTATATTTAATGTTTTTTTTTTAAATATTACGGTATTGGAATTGAGTCTATTCGTTTATATCGAAATCAAATTTGAAATTTTAGTATTGCGATAGGACTAATGTGAACCCGAACTCGCTAACGTCACACCTAGGGATAGAACAAAATCTAGTGCCAACAAGATCTTGTGAGACAAATATGACACAAGATTGTGCACACCTGAGGAAAATGATCTTGTGGTTCCACCTGGTCATTCAGTATATTCAGGTAGTCAGCTGACCTTATTCTTTGAGCAGACTGTTGCTGAACCTAGACCTGACCAACTGCAGCAACCCCAACCTATTTGCTTAGTTAAATCCAGGTGGTGACTTTTTTTGGCCAGGCATTGTATATTGTATAAGCAGCTCCTGAGGTCAAAATACGTTAGCTGTGTACTGTCTGCATGAAATTACAACACATTCAATAATCAGGAAGTGTGCATTAGTATGCTAGTTGTTGTTAGCTTCTCCAGAATGGCAAAACTCCACTCTGGTCTCTGAAAGTTCTGAAATGCCTTATAAACTCTTCTCTATGAGTAGTTAAAGTGCTCAGGATGCATAAAGGGGGATAGGTGAGGAATAACTTTGAAACACTGCAATATATTTAAAATGAACTACTTCGGTTTTTCATGTTTTTAAGAAGGTAAAAATCAGGTATAGCGTCTTTAATCTTTGACTATGAGTTAAGATAATTTATTTTTTCCCCCACAGATATGAGAAGCTGCCTCTGGACTTCCGGATGCCGTACATTTTCAGCACGGAGAACTGTCCTCATCCGTGTGGTGGAACAGCTCCTCTCAGTGTGGCAGCCAACCGCACCGCCTCCTCCACGCTGGCCTCACTCACCCGATACTTCCTGCACCGGCGCTGGGTGTGGGCTGTGCAGGGAACCCAGGGGCCCACTGTGCCCATCCAGGCTGTGGCCCATATCCTCTCCATGCTGTCTGAGTGCGTTCAGGAATACACTCTTACAAAAACACTTATTACTCACGTATTTTCAAGATGCAATATTTTTATATATGCCTGGTGTACTGTATATTTTGAACTATAGAGCGCACCTGAATATAAGCTGCACCAGCTAAATTTTTTGTACATATATAAGCTGCACCTGAATATAAGCTACTGGGTTTCATGTTGTAACATAAGATATTTACACAGAAAGACGGTACACAGAAGTTTGTTTTTTTTAAAAATTATTATTATTTTTAATTTAAGACACACTTTTTGTTAAACTGCCTGAAAATTGGCAGTACGGCACCAACATGCTATCAACACAGGATGAACATGCCTGCATGTTTAGAAAATAAAACGGCACCAACATGACAGTAACACGGGGTGAACATACCTGCATGTTTAGAGAATAAAACAGTTCTTCCCGCTGCCACCATTAATGCCAGACTTACATGCAGTGGCTCTATGTCCTTCTTTGATGGCCAGATCAATTGCCCTTATCTTAAAAGCTGAATCATATGCATTTCTTTGTGTGTTTTCCCTGTTGAGGGTGTGTGTATGATGCGCAAAATCAAAACTAGTGTATTCTTCAGCACATAATCTTTCACCACCTTTGTCTCACTTTTGCATTTACTGGTAGAGAGTGCCCCTGGTTAGCCATTAAACCAGTAAAAATCTTTAAAGTAACTGCACCATTGTATAAAACACTGGGTTCAAAGCCTGGGAAAAAAGTTGTGGCTTATAGTTCGAAATTTACGGTACTTGCTTTTTTCTCCAATTTTATTTTCTTAGTCTGTAATACACAGAGGATTCAGCAGCGTCACATAGGCATTTTGGTACAAATGGAAAACCAAAAAAAAACTGTTTATTGAAGGATTGAACCTTACCAGCTGCTTGTATTTAGAATCCGTGTGTCTGAGGGCTTCCACTTCGCTGCCAGCGGTGAAGGCATCGTGAACATGGTGATTGAGCTGCCCATGGTAAGTCCCTGAAGAGTGATTGTGTGAGATGTTCTGGACTGGTGTGGTAACGGTGTGTTTTCAGAGCTTCTCCTCAGAAACGGACACGGAGAGCCCCTCCTGCATCGTCCAGTACATCATGTTCCCCCCGCACTCGATCTCCACCAAAGACAGGTACAAAACACTGCTTTTTAAAGGTACTATATAACACAAAACTCTTGTGAGCTTTTAGCCATGTTATAACGTTGTTACCTCCTCACAAACATACCTAGAGTTTTGTAATATGGGAGTTTTTTTTAGAGCTTTCTACTATATTATACCATTCCTCATCAACATTGCTTTATATGCCATTCATGTTTGAGTAATCTTGCGACACCTTGTGGGCCCTATTCAAACCTGGTTAGCAGTATGATCCAATGCTCTGCCCACAAAACTAAGTCCCTCATGCTCCCGCACAGCAATTTTTCATAAATATACAAAAGTACAACACAAAATGATACACTACAGCTTCACAAACCTGAGGTGATGTGTAGTAGTTTCATTAGCGGTATGCATGCTATTGTGTTGTGATGTCACTCTGGGGAGTAAGGGAAGGGGCAGTCAGAGCATCAAAAACAAACCTGAAACTAATTACACATTCTAATAAATTGTTTTTGGTGAATATAGCTTTTTCACACCTATGAAACGTAACGTGGTGATCTAAATATGTTATGTGTTAGCAAGTAATACCTCACAGAAATGTAATATCCCCTCTTTAAAGACCTACATTACCAGTATTAAAGAAGATCCATTATGCAAAATTTACTTTTTTGAGCTTTTAACCCAGTTTTTCCTAATTGGTAACTTGATTTGAATTGTATTTTCAGTTCTTTATGCATGTTTGAATAGTTTTGTATTGTTATACATTTGAGACAGGAGTGTTTAGAAAAAAGTCAAACAAATGTGTATAGCTAATTAATTTTCAAGAATTAAAAGCACCTGTGAAATGCTACTATGAAAAAGTGATGCTAGCAGCATGTTCCGTCCTCTGTTATAACAGTGTTGAAGGTCAGGTAGGCTTCCAAAAAGATTAATCAACTAATTGTGACTAGTTGATTATTAAAAAAAATGTTGATCATTGTAATCCTTATCTGGACTATAAAGAAAAATTATGTCACAATATTGCCATTTCTATTGTAAATGCATATTTAACAAAATGCAAGTAATTGTTTGACTAGTCAACCAATTGAAAAATAAACACCGGCTATTCTACTTCTAAAATAATGGTTAGTTGCTCCTAGTCAGTGGTCTAAAATTATTCTATAGTTTCTTATGAAGGACAGAATATTTTAAAGATCTACTCAATCCTACCGACATATCTTCAAAGGAGGAAGCAGAGAGCCAGAGGCGGACTCACCATCACCCAAGATGAAGTCACTGAGGTGGTTGGCAAGATCCTCAGTGACAAGGCTCAGGGGTGGATGAGTACAGAGTATCTTAGGTCTATGGATGTTGTGGGACTGTCTTGGCTGACATGTCTCTGTAACATTGGGTGATGGTCAGGGACAGTATCTCTGGATTGGCAGATGGGGGTCTATGGTTAAGAAGGGGGACCAGAGGTGTCCATCTACAAGGAAATCACGCTCCTCAGCCTCCCCAGTAAGGTCTATTCAACGGTACTGGAGAGAAGAATCTGACCGATAGTCAATCCTCGGATTCAGGAGGAACAATGTGGTTTTCGCCCCAGTCATGGATCACTGGACCAGCGCTATACTCTCCGGTGCTCGAGGCCCAACCTGTCCATATGTTTTTTGTGGATCGGGAGAAGGCATTTGACCGTGTCCCTTGTGGTGTCCTGTGGGGGGTGCTCCAGGAGGATCTCATCTCTGCTGTTTGCAGATGATGTTGTCCTGATGGCTTCATCAAACCAAGACCTGCCACATGCACTGGGGCAGTTTGCACCTCAGAATCCCCCTGGAAGAGCTGGGGAAAGTGTGTGTGTAGAAAGGGAAGTCTGGGGCTCTCTGCCAAATAGGATATTTCGAGGCCCTTCTACAGACATGAAACAATAGAAAGGTGAAAGGTGATGTTACCCTGACTTCACTACGATGTCCCATGTGCAGTAGTGTATGTGTAGTAGTATACATGTAGTAGTGTAGCGTGTTGACTGCAGTTGTACTTTTGTGTGTGGTAAACAGCTTCTCCACAGATGACGATAACGACACTGAGCTGGAGGCGCTGGACGTGGACTCTGATCTAAGCCTGGTGACCGAGTGCTGGGTGGAGCCTCAGAGCGGCTCAGTGCTGCCCCCCTCAGAGCAGCTACGTCATCTCCAGGGTCTGCAATACCAGCAGATACCCCAGGCAGTCAGTATTCCTGCCCTACACAACATTCACATTACATGTACACCATCTTGGGCCTGATAAGCCATGTAATCTTAATTTTAAGATGAAGATGTAACTGACAAAACATAACCTGGGTGTGTCTGAGCTGGTTTGATAGCTCAGTGGGATAAGTGCAGTGGGTGCAGGTGAGTCGGGTTGACTCACTCCACTTAAACTTTTATATGATGTAAGCCTCACCAGCTACCTATTTAAAGCCTTGTATCAAACTAGGGCACAAACAATGCCACGACGACTAATTTATACGATTGCTAAACTTTAAAGGTCCTGTATCTGATTTTTACTGTCTTTAAAAAACAGAACTAGTTCATTTTAAACAGTTTCCAGTGGTCAGTTATTCAACTTTCAGAGACCAGAGCAAAGTATTGGCATCACTGTAAAGCTAACAGCAACAAGCATGCTAAGCGTGCACTTTCTGATCATTGTACGATACAATGCTTTCTAATTAGATGCACACAGTACACAGCAGACTTATTTTGTCCTCAGGAGCTGCTTATACACTATATATATATTGGGGCAAGACACATTTTGCTCAAATACATGGGAAAAATTGGGTACCAGATACCCCGGGTAGTCATTACTTTAAGTACTGTTCACTGGGAGTCCTCATAACAATGACCCTCTTTCTGTAATGGCTCAGATCTTCCCTGGAGACCTGGCCTGCATGTCCACCATGATGACCTTTGAACACTTGAGCCAGCTGTGCCATAAAAAGGAGCAGGTGTGTTCACTGCCCCCCACAGTTCAGGAGGTCACAGGTACGGCACCAGAAATGTCCCATATTTTTAAGGCTTCATTAGTTAGCACATAGTGTGATAGTTTCTTGTCATATCACCGACCCCCTTACTGTATTACTGCTTGTGATATCTGTATATGTAGTTCTTGGTGTATGTATACAGTATGTAATTCACTATCTTTACATGCACCAAGGAAACTGGATGACTGCCCTGGTCCAATTTAAACTGTTAAATGCATGTAAACCCGGGAACTACGTTTAAGGTGTTATTGAATCTCAAAGATTCCAATAACACATTTGGAGAAGTATGTTCTCTGATACCTGCTGCATGTAACAGTGCACATCTGGAGAAGTATGTACTTTGATACCTGCTACATGTAACAGTGCAATCCAATTTACATTAGGCACAGGTGAAGAGAAGCATTCAACTGCAATGAAGTAAGAAACAGCCAGTAAAATATAAGACATGTGTGGGCGTTTACTCATTCATATTAGATCCGCAGCGATGACGAACGATGGCCACTCGACCCATCCCCAGTGAGCACATGTTGTCTTGTTTTAGTCCACAACGTTAAAGCGAAAATGAAAACTACGAGAGCATTATAAGTATTTGTGTTGCAAATCACTTCTAGCGCAGTTCATAGCATGTCTGAAAATTAAACGTTTAACGTAAATGAAATCTCGCTTATCTATATGATACGTACAACCACACTTTTGGCAGATAGTCATTTTTAGTAATTGTACCTCCTAACCTGTGCTAATGCTAACTTACTGCAAGCTCCTGAATGGCTTATGGCCCCCCCTTTGCTCCTATTTGGTTCTTTGACCTGCTGTAGACTGGGATGGTGGGCTGACAGGGATGGTGGTCTGACAGGTTTTGGGGATAAAGACTTGAAATAATTTGAATTTGTTTCTTTAGTGCGCTCAGATTTCTCTGTGCATGCAAATACAGTGATGATATTTCATAGTTATTCTGTCCATAGGAGAGCACACAAGCGTCGATGACAGCATCCACATGGTCCCTTTTCAATTTGATCTGATGCAGCTGCTTCCCCGGTGCCAGCAAGTGGAGCTGTTCTTTCTTACTTTCAGCACAGGTACTCTCTACCAACTAGCCAAAATGCTGTAGATGCTTATTTAGGATCTGATACATTCAGTTCCACTTTGGGATGGTCCAATCACAATTGCTAATTTGCAGCTTCTGTCTTTGAAATGCGGAAAACACTTCTCTCAGTGTTCTTGTTCTTTTACTATGGATCATACCTGGACGACTAGGGGATTACACAGAGAATCTAAATGTTACATTTAAAATCTGTCAACTGGACAAAAGGTTTTGGAGTGAAGATGTTTCACTGCTCATCTAAGCTACTTCTTCAGTTCTGGTCAGATTGCTGGTGGACACTGTCTTATATCTACCTGAAGGGAGGGGTAACTACTGTATTTTCTGAACTATACGTCACTCCGGAGTAAGTCACACCAGCGAAAAATGCATAATAATGAAGAAAAAAAACACACTTTTTAGGGATATTTATTTTACAAAATCTGAGACCAAGAACAAACATTTTATCTTTAGAGGCAAGTTATAATAATAACAATAAAATGGAGAACAACTGGCTGAAGAGCAGTACAACACGCTAACGTAACACATTTATATTTATTCAGCTACGTGAAGCTAGGCAGCAAACTGAATACATGTCTGGTATGTTAACTTAAGATATTAACAGCTTATCAGATAACTAAAGTATAAAAAACAAGCTAACAAGTTTACTCTCGATCTCACTACCAATCACTATATCCATTGAATTCTTCATCCTCAGTGTTGCTTCTGAACAGCTTGCATCGAATCATTCAGGGAGCTGAAGGATGATATTAAAACAGATTGCATTCAAAATATTGAGGATGCCATTCTGGAGCTTTTGAAAATACAGAAGCAGTTCATGACTGACTGATCAAGAAGGACGCTCCAGAAGGGATAATAACAGAATTCAAGTTGTGAAAAAAGGGGTAGATTTGCCTTTATTGAGGCCCTCCTAAACGAGAACCTGGGGTTTGCACCACCACTTGAACTCAACATCAAAAGAGTCCACCGTGGTCGCTAGACCACCTAAAGATGCCACGCCAAGATCGATAGTGGTAAAGTTGTTAAGTTACAGAAGCAAGGAAGCGATCATTACCGCAGTGTGGCAGAAACGGGGCTTCGCGTATGTGGGGCCGAGAATAATCATTGATCATGATTATGCACCGGAGATTTTTAGGCAGTGGAAGGAATATACAGAGGCAAAGAAAGTGCTTAAAGAAAGGTAAATACGCTTCCAAACTCCATTTTCAGCAAGGCTCCGGGTGTTTCATGATGAAGGGATGCAGATGTACAACACAGCGGCGGAGGCAACCAAGAATATGGCTGCAAGGGGCTACCAAGTGACTGTGGTGACACCGGTGGAGGATGTGTTTGAGAGGATGAAGCGTTTAACGTGGCAGCTAGAGGAGGATGTCAGGCGACGGCAAGACCAGGGTTCAAGCAAAAACTGGACGCTTTCAGGAGATCACCACTGGACCCAGTCGAGTGACTGTTTTAATCGGCTTAAATCAAAGTGCATGAGAGAGCATGCCTGTAGTGAGAGTTTTTAGAGCTCCGGTTCAGACAAAGCTAACAAAGATACGAGCTGTTGGAGACAGTGCGAGGAAGAGGTGGCAAATCATGTTAATATTTTTTGGACTTGCCCCCAAGGGGTATTACTAGTAAGTGGTTAAGGGCAGAGGCACCAAAAATGAAAAACTGGGTTGATGTGATGCATGATATTTATGTTATGGAGAAATTGACTTATACTTTAACATTAGAAACAGATAAATTTGAGAATATATGGAAAGACTAGCTGGATTTTGTAAAACCACTAAGATCTGATTTTATCTAAATGACATTGTTCCCTTTTTTGTTCTGCTACTCAGAAAAAAAAAAGATGAACAATAACACATCTAAGAAAAAAAGGATGTGCACCAATTGTACACTGCATACATATTTTGCCCTGCAAAATGAAAAAAAAAAAGATCTGTATCTCACTATGTTCAAAGGTAGTGGTTTGTGGCTTTAAAATGGAGATGCATGACAGATTGAGGTCCCGAAGAGCTCTCACAATGGTGTTGGTACATTCTCTTATGGAGTGGCTGTTTTTTTTCCTCCAATATAACCCTCACTGAAGTCTTCACTACACTGAATGGAGTAGACCATATTGCTTTGTTTGTACCTCAGGGTTTTGTCTTTTGGGTGAACCAGTTTCTGTTTTGAAATTGATTATAGGTTTGTAATGTGGTCTACTCCATCCAGTGTAGTGAAGACTGCAGTGAGCCAAAGAAAATAAATTGTTTTAGAGGGGAGTTAAAGAGGCCAATATCTATACTGGAATTGATAAATCACACATATCTATAAATAATACTGATTGCCGCCTAGCCAAAACCACTGGTCTGATGACCAGACCTCCCCATTTACCCGGGACAGTCCCAGTTTTGAGCCCTGTGTTCCCAGTCCCAGCAGCTTTGTCCAAAAGCATTGATTTGTTCCAGTTTTATACAAGAATTGTCCCAGGTGTCCCTATTTTTGATTACTCTGATGCCTGCTACATTTGCACTGACAGAGGTCCCTCCAATTATATACTGACCCACAAGTGAGTCAAGAATGGACAATGTTATGCACTCTTTTCACAGTTTTATTTATACCAACCGTCCCAACCCAGATGTGTCCCAGTTTTTAATTTTGAAATTCTGATCACCCTACCTGTTTTGTCTGTGTATGCAGCACTGCAGAGCTCAGAGCCCCAGCCCTGTGTGCCCAACGACCTGCTTCTGAGCCTATTCCACAGCAGCCTGGCCCAGGAGCTGAGTGACAGGGAGGTGCCTCTGTGTGAGCGCGACCACAATGCCTTGGTCCAACACATCCTACAGCGAGAACGCCACGGACACACACCACCATTCTGTGTACTGCCGAGCACAGGTCAGCACTGAGGCACTGAAATTTGTTACAGACAGCCTTCATGAGATTCTGAACAAAAAAGCCAATGAAGACAACTCTCTGTCTGCATCCACAATTGCATGGCCACTCCTCAAAAACTCAATGAGAAGTGAAAAGAAATTATCGTAATCCAATGAAATTTGGTACACTCATTCTTTGTATGACCTAGAGCAAAAAAAGTGTAGTCCCCATAGAACTGTCTCCAACATGAAGGCGGCCATTCTGAATCAAAATGTGCAGATGGTCGTAATCTAGACCTCGTACATTAATGATCTTGTCCTAGGTTTTTATCCGACGGACTCCAAACTGAGGCAGCAACATCAGGACATTTCTGGGATTAAAAGTTGTTAAAATAATTTGTATAAGTCTCAGAGTGTGGTCATGACACGCTTTTAATGAAGCAACCATTTTGAAAGTGAAAAAAATATCCTTGAAACTTTGGAGACATTGTCAGATTCAGACAAACCCAATGTAGTTTCTGTGGATTTAGATGAGCTGGACAAAATGATGTTTGGATTCAAATTTTATCTTTAAAAATGGCTCTCCAGCACCCCCTTTTTTAGTTTTCATTTTTTCTTTTATTTGTTTAATCAAACATGAAAGGATGACATAAAACTGCTTCTGGCATGGTTTTAATTAGGGAACAATGTTATAACATGGTGGAATCGCCAAAGAAGGGTATTATGCACAGAATCTTGCATAATACCCCCATAGTAATATTTTTTAGCTCATAAGTGCTCCGGGCTTGTGTGTGTGTAAGAGACATCAGTTTGGTTCATGTGATGTGTAGTATGAAATGTGTTCTCCTTCTTATTTCAGAGGAGCGTCTCCAGCCACTGGGCAAACAAGCTACCCACCACACCAGTGGGGACAGTAAAGAGGTGATCAGCTCTACCAGCACACTGCAGGTAATTCTTCTAACAGGGCATCTGATAAGCCTATGTCCATATGTACTTCTATACATACTATAGTGTAACTGTGCGAACTGCCAAAACTTTACATACAGTATTATTGTTGTCATGATACAAAAATGTCTGATAATCGAATACAGATTCTGATACCACGCTCATAATAAAAGCACTCTTTATTTAGATAAAAGAATGTGATTTTCAACATTAAATCAGTACTTACTTTTATATTACCATGTTACCCTATATCTATGTAATCCCTCGTCCAGGTAGGTTCCATAGCTTGTACTAGTCTATATGGTCTTACACTTGTTCTTATACAGCTCAAGCTATTCAGGAACGATTCATTTCTGTCCTGTGAGTATGACTTATTTTTGTATTGATACTTGCTCAAATGAGTATCTAGTTTCGATACTAGTTTCCTAGTATAATATGATTTTTCAATACTTTTGACACCCTATACAATATACACACTTGTGAAACCGTAACTCTGAAAGACATCAGACATCAAACTCGCATGATTTGGATGTAATCAGGACTATGAATGACAGCATTAATTAATTATTGGGTTTAACTATTTATATAAATTTTAAATTATAAAAGTGAAATGTTTAAATATAAATGTTACTTTTTCATTCAGAATGTTTTCTTTTTTTCACCTGGTCATAGAAGATGATAATCTATTCTATCTATCTAGACAGTTTAATTGAAGATAAACTTAGGATTTCACTGTTTTTTTTGTGATGTGTCTTTGATCGTGTTTTTTCTTATATTAATGTCATATATAGTATGTAAAGCTGAACATTTTTCGAGAAATATAAAATTGTGATTAGATTTGTTCTAATAATGGGATTCTGTTCAACATTTGCATTTTAAATGGGAAAAAAAAACAAAAAACAAATATGAACTGACAAACTAATGCAGAATTGCATTTTAGAACAGGTTTGTACAGATCTAAACTACAGGGTCAGCAGGTTTTATGCACAATAAGGTTTTGTTTTTTCTGGTACTTTTCAGCATAATTTTCAGCCTTTGCGATTCGCTAATTAATGATAAATGGCTATTTCAATTTGGTTGTGATTAATTTGGTCGCCCTAATAGTCATTCACATCAAGTTTTCTGTCTAGTATGTCCAGTATTTGGGTGAGGTATGAGAAGGGCAGTGGCTGTGTGACGAGGCTAGTCGATCCTTTTAAAGCAGTCCTGTGTTGTCCTGTGATGTCCTGTGTTTTGTCAGAGTCTGAACACCACAGAGCTGGTCGAGGAAGAGCCTCTGCTGCCTGCTCCATACTCCTCTCCTCAGTGGAGGTGCTATGCCAAGTCCATCAGCTCCCAGCACATCCTGCTCACATTGGTGCCCGCCACCTTCAATGGTACGCTTTGCTTTGCTCTCCACTTAAACACTGTGAGCCCCCTCCCTGTTCTAAAGGCTGTTTTTGCAGATCTGCAGATGTTGATGGCTTCAGGGCTGGAGAGTGACAGCAGCACCGGGAGCACTCAGGACGAGGACACCCTGACCACCAGTGTGCGCTCCCATGTGGACTCTCTGTGTGCCAGTCTGGACAGGTCTGAATGCGGGCCCCTGACAGCCAGTGTGGAGCACTCTGAAGGGAGGCCCCTGACCTCCTGTGTGTCCCCCAGTCTGGATGGACTCAGCACTACCTGTTCTCCCCCTGATGCCTGGGGCCCCGGGGATCAGCCAATGTCTGAGAATGAGAGCATCAACTCCAGCTCAGGTCAGTGGTTCTTGGTATTGATATTTTCTGACCAGTGAAAACATACTGTACGTTTTAGACTAGTTGTTTGTGTCAGAGTTCTGCCTGTTTTCATGTTTATCCCCAGTCCTGTTCTGTTTTCCTGCCTGTTCCCTGCAGCTGCCATTCATTTCCTAATCAGCCCAGGGTAGCCTATATATATTCCCTCTGTTCATTCAGTGTTAGCTAGATGGTTGCTGTGTCAAGAGAGACACTCAAGCTCTGTATTTGAATAAATCTGTTGTTTGCATTTCTGCAATTCTGCATTCTGGACCTGTATTAATCCCTGTCTGAGGGACCTGCTCTTGAGTTTATTTTTCCAGCCTGTTTCCCATGTTGATTCCCCAAAGTGGAAGAGATTTTAGTTGATATTAAATAAGACATTCATTCCTCAGTTAATTCCTGATTTTTCATATTAAGAATTACCTGTTTGAAGGCCACTTTCTGTTGTATTTGCTGAGACTTAAAAGTTTGACTGTATTCTCTTTGTTGCATTTGAGTCCAGTTTACCTGCATGATAGTTTGTGTTATGTTATTTCTGTCATTCCGAACAAAAGCAGGAGTGCAGTGCAACATGCCATATCAGGCAAAATACAGGCGTAATTGATGACTCTAGAGGCAAGGCAAGATTCCCCATAGAGCGGTCACTAGCCATACTAGTTAAGTTTTTCGGTTTATGTACTTTGACAATTCCTACCAGCAAAAGTGCAAAAATTTCTCACAAAACATGAGGGCTTTCAAAACTCACTCCCAGCATCTTTAGCAACAGGTTTGATTGACAGCTTTACTAAGCCCCCACCCACTGCCAGACCAGTGGTGTGAGCGGGAAGGGGTGTTACCTTCACCCTCTCTACTGATTGGCTCTTTGGTTCCTATGATACACACACTCAAATTTCCAAATATGGAACTCTGCTCCAAATCAGCTGTAACTGCTATCCTTGATGAGCTTCATTTGGCTGGAACCAAACATTATGGGTGACATTACACTCAGTCCACTTCGTTATACAGTTTATGGTTAACTCGTGTGATTAATCAAGGAAAATCAATGCATTAATCTTGAATTGAGGCAAATTAATTCTGCAGTCTGTATTGACTAAACACACTATTTTAGATTTCACAGCGAGGCTTCCCTGAACTAGTCACTAGGTCGTAATAGCCAGTCACACCTGCAAGTGACAATGAAGGACCTTTAACTCCGCGAAACCTGGTCATGTAGGCACGTTTAGACCACCTGAACCCTGTGATCATAAAATACAATGTTTAGACTTAAATAGTATTCATCAATGTATTTATATTTATAATTGTATTTATTTAGAAATAATTAAATTATTTAGCCTAAATAGAAAATTGTAATTCTTTTAAGCTTTTAGGTTGAGCTTAAACAATGACATTAAAATAAACATACAATGCATTTAATCCTGATAAATCCTATTTCAATAGTGTGATTATCAGCACTATATAAGTGTTTCTTCGGTGTACATGCAGATGTGGACAGAGAGAAAGTGGTGATGCCAGAGCTCCCTGTCAGCGCGAGTGCTCCCCAAGCCAGGGCCTCTCAGCTCGGGGCCTCTCAGCTCATGTGTCCTGTGTACGTGTACAGCTGTGCCCTGGAGCAGCTCAGGGAGCAGCTGGTGCAGCCCATGTCCAGCCGCCGACCCACCGACATCTTCCTCAGGTGACCACTCTGACGTCACACTTCTAGGTGTTCACTTAGCCTCACTCACTACGTACCTCACTACGCACTGGAAATCTAAAGCCTCTTTACAATGGCACGTGTTGCTTGGGATGCCTCAGAGCGGGTCTGTTTGGTGTGGTTCCTTCCAACAGAGTTGTGTTTCCATGCCCCGAGCACGTCTTCGGGTCTAAGGGCAGGGCTCTGCTCTGTGAGACACTGACGTGACCCAAATGTTACAAAGGTTTTATTAATACATAAACTAATTACATAAACAATTATATTTGAATAAGGCAGATTTCAGCAATTCAGTTTGTGGCACTGTGAGACGTGGCTGACATGTTTACGTATGTTATGTAATGGTTGATTACCGTATTTTCCGCACTATAAGGCGCACCTAAAAGCCTTTAATTTTCTCAAAAACCCACAGTGCGCCTTATAATCCGATGCGCCTTATATATGGATCAATATTGGTCAATTATGACACCCGTAGTCAGGAGGCGTCGCTGAAGTAATAGCGGTAATAACCCTTTAAGGACCGAGCACACAATGGGCAAGTATAGCTCACCTAGACCTAGACTTTTATTATTTTTTAGCCATAAAAATCATGTTAAACGAAGTATCAGCATTTGCTGCATTTTTTCCACACAACTACTTCTATTTTACACATCCATCTGTATTTTTTCTTTTACGCGTCGAATAAATGAGTGAAAATCCCCGCAGCCCCGCGCTCTCATTCGTCACCTTCGAGGGACAACAGAGGCAGATTACCGTAATGACGGTAAAATATTTAGATTGCCCCGTGTCTCCGCTTTGAGACGCCGTTTGAATTTACATGAGAGCACGACTGGGCGCGGAGTTACGCTGCTGGAAAGTCCGCAACCCGCTCTATCTGCGACAGGATCCGACGCTATAGGGATAACGGGGAGACAGCGCCAGGCGACATACGCCACAATCTGCCAATGGATCGCGGATGCCTGGGCTGATATATCAGTCTCAACTGTGGTCCGAGTTTCACGAAGGCAGGAATTGTCACTGAACTGTTAGACAACAGCAGCGACACGGATAATGGCGATTTTGACGAGACGGAATCGGGCACTTTGAATGAGCTCGACCAACTGTTCAACTCAGACACTGAAGAGGAAGAACTTGACGGATTCGTGAATGAGGAATGAACTGAAAAAGTGAGGTTTTACGTGTTTCTTTCACGTGTTTACAACTAAACAAGGCTGGGAGATATTGTGAATGTGGACATTAACGTTTTGAACAATGTTGAGTATTGTTATTACGTTTGCACCTATTTCGAGAGTTACTATATTGTGAATGCATTAACTTGTTTTGTGAGTTTGACTGACTTATCTGTTTTGTTGACATTCCCTTCAGCGCAGCTCCATCTCGTGGATGCGTAACACAACCCCAGATACTACAGTAGTTTATATTCTATGCGCCTTATAATGCGGTGCGCCCTATATATGAAATTTGTTTTAAAATAGTCCATTCATTGAAGGTGCGCCTTATATTCCGATGCGCCTTATAGTGCGGAAAATACGGGTATACATTCTACAGTTCACTTGTTTGACCACCTGATGGTGCTGGTGTATTTGTAATACCTGTAAGAAAATTTACTTGACTTGTTTTCTTGTTCTAACAGAACAGACTAACATCTTTTCCACGACCACAGGTGTCTTTTGATATGGTTGTTTAAGAAATGAGAAGCAACTCATAATTGCCCATATAGTAATTATCTAATAGGAGGCTCCTACCTATTTGCTTAGTTAAATCCAGGTGGTGACTTTTTTTTTTTTGGCCAGTGTATAACTTCCCTTTAAAGATGAAGCGTTTGTTCTTGGTCTTGGATTGTGTAAAATAAATTTCCCCCAAAAATCCAACTTGTATTCCAGTGCCACTTATATATGTTTTTTTCTTCATTATTACGCATTTTTCCGCTGGTGCGACTTATACTCCGGAGCGACTAAAGTATGGTAGGTATGTGTTTCAGTATAAACACTTACTGTGCGAAGGGCTGTCAATGTTGTCCATTGAATACACCAGCATTTTTGTTCTGAAGACTACACTATACATGTGAACTTGTCAGAGTTCAATCGTGGTTTCCTGTGGGAGAAAGTGCATTAACAGTTGTGTTCATTCTTGCCCCTGGAGATCTTCACTTCCTACAGACCTGTGGGACTTGTGTCAGCAGATGAAGTTCAGGTAGCTCTTCCTTCTCTTCTGGTCATGCTGAGAGCACATCCTACTTATAATTATTGCACTACCTTTTTCTCAATGTAACTTAGGGGTGGGCGATATGTCAAAAAAAATCACTATATTTTTAAATGATTTTGACTTCATCATGATTCATGTAGACTGTTTTGAGCTCTTACAGGCAATATAAACATGCTCAAGTTCACTATGATTGTTTACTTTTGTCACTCACTCAGAGAATGGCAGAGGCTGAGGAGTAGGGAGGAGTGAGTAGAGGAAACGTGTCTGTTTTGGAGCCTAGAACTGCATGAAATGCATACATTAAATAATTACTGAATCACAATCTGATGATTTCTCAATCTCAATTCTCAATTTACTTTTTTTTTCACAATGGTCAACATTATATAAGGCGCATACATATACACACATTTAGCATATACACATGCACATTTACACACTCAGGAATTTTACATACTACATACAGAAGTGTATATTATACACGTATTTCTGTTTACATATATGCCAGTATATAAATTACACTCTGAGTAGGCAGGTAGCTATGTTTTACTTTTGCCATTTGAGTTTGACAAGCTAAATAAATAAATAAAATAGAAACGGACAGAAAGAAGTATATATACTGATAAAATTAAATGAAAGAGAAAGAAAAAATAATAATATGGACTATAATGAAATTACATAAAAATAAAGCAAATAAAATTAAATACAGGGTTCTTTTTGTGTCTTTGGTCACTATATATGTAATAATATATATATACACACACACACACACACATATACTCTTCCAGCAGTTTACATTTTAGATTTCTTTTGAATATAGGCAATGAGGCAAACAGTTTAATATCAATGTTTAATTCATTCCATATTTGTGGTCCTCTATAGCAGACACCAAAGCTGGTACATTTTAATTTTCTAAAGTAAACGTACCAGCTTTTTCCTTGTATTGTGCTGTTGAGAGGATAAGTGCAGTGGGATAAGATCGACTGTTTAGTTTTATATCTGTTTGGCAAGAAGATGCTAAAAAGGTTTTGGTAATATTTAAGCACAGTTTATTCCATTTGAACCAAGTATTTACCTTTACCAAATATTCATTCAGAAGTTTCCCTAGCTGGTCCAGGTTTTTATGTGATATAAATAGATTTGTGTTATCAGCAAATTGTCTTTTGTTCCAATGACATTCACAAAGTACTAAGCCATTTATATAAAAAATAAAAGTGGCCCCATAATGGATCATTGTGGGACTCCTGTCTCAATGATTTTTGTGTCTGAATTTTGTTCCTCAAGATGCACATATTGCTCTCTTCCACAAATATAGCTTCTGAGCCACTGGAGTGCGATTCCCCTCACACCATACTGCATTAATTTACCAAAAAGAGTTTCATGATCAATGGTATCAAATGCCTTTGAAAGATCTAGAAACACTCCAATATACCATATACCATACTATCCTCACCATGTGACGATTTTACCAAAACAGCAGATCATCACAGGAATGAGCTCATGATTCGATTTATAGCATCATATCGCCCAACCCCAATGTAATTTACAGTCCACTCTCTATAACCGTGATAGTGAGTCAAAGGTAGCAGAATAATTGTGTGGTTGGTTCTGGCTTTGGCTCTGGCTATGGGACTGAGTGAGGTTCTGGTTGAGCTGGGAATGTGCTGAGTAACACTGCAGACTGGTTAAAGTTCCTTCTGATCCTTGCTACGTTGGTGTGCTGATATCGCCTTATATCTAACCACAGAACCTACTGCCACTCAAAGGTCTCTTTTTGTGTTTCTGTCATTTGGGTATCACAGGCAGTAATCTGAGCAGGTATGCACAAACGTGTTCTCCACTGTCACTTCCTGAAAACTCACCAGAGAGCAATACCATATCCTGGCGTAGACAGACTGTGCAAAAGCATAGGGTCCCTCACAAAATTTGGTAATAAGTGTGCTTGTGTTTAATTTGTTTATTTTTAAGTCAGAGATGCCAGTAAATTAGCTTGTGGCATGGGTATGGGTGATCTAAAACAGTGATTGGGGTACCACCTTGAAGACAGCTAAATTAATACAATATAAAGCAGTTAATATGGGAATGCGACCTCCGATCTAGAGATGAAACTGATCAAATTTGGCAAACTAGAGGCCCTCGACATATGCTGCAACATATTGTTGCTGTGTCCTTATGCAAAACATTTTACCCACCTGAGTCATCCTGCTGGACTGGAGACAGTTGGTCAGTCTGCCCCAGGGCATCTGTGGCTACATGAGTAGCCTCACAGAGTTTAGAGTGAATGAATAATGAATACAGAGTTCAGTGTACGATGAAGGTGAGAGAAAGAGCAGAGAAGGAGTAGAAGAGAAGCATGTGCCGAGGAGAGAAGGAGGATGAGAGCGACGTAGGAGGGAGAGAGAAGCAGGAGAGGAGTACAGGAGGAGGAGAGGAACACAGAAGGGGGGGAGGAAGGAGAAGGAGAGGCGCACAGGCGGGGGAGAGAAGCACAGGAGGAGCAGGGAAGCATGTGAGGAACAGACAAGAAGAAGGAGGAGGAGCGAAGCATTTGTGGAACAGCAGAGGAGAGGAGCATGTGAGGAGCAGAGAAGGAGGAGGAAAGAAACACAACATTATGTAAACTAGTATCCTTACCCATCTGGTTAAAAGTATTTGTGCAGCTTTCAGTGCTGAGCAGATGACTTTAAGTAACAGCATGTTGTGCGTGGACATGTTTTTGGCGAGTTTTGTTAAACCTTCAGCATGCAGAGGGTTGGGCTGCTTGGTGTTGGGCTTGTTTGGTCTGTGGATGGATTTGTAGTCATAGACATATGGGTCTATTCACTTTAATCAAATGTATTTATTTTAAAGTGAGACTAAACACCTAAACTCCGCCCACAACCACATTTGAAATAGAGCTGCTAAACTGGGCAGTACCTCAAGGACTAAAGAGTGAGGTAGAGTAGGGGTGGGGTCTGGGGATATGAGGAACATTGTGATTGGTCGAACAAGTATCCACAGTTTCCGGTAGTTGTGATGTCACCAACTATCAGTGGCCTCTGGAAATTGCAGAGGCCACTGATAGGTGGTGGGCCGAGAGCCTTTCTTTCTTGAAAATATAGGTCTCCACTGAGGGAGGACACATAGTTCAACATGTAAGTAGAATGTATATTACTCAATGAGACCCGCTTTGTTGCCACTCGAGAGTCTTGTATATTCTTCACAAAATTCACACTTTTATCTTCTCAGTTTTTCATCACAAAGCTCACAGCATCTGGAGATCTGCTTCATATAAGAATAATGTGAGTGTTAGAAGTAGGGATGGAACGATATTAAAATTTAGACTCACTTTTGATTATTGTGACCAAAATAATCACGGTAATTGTTAAACCAAGGCAGTATATTTTCACAATGGATATTTTCAGATCAAATTTGTCAAACAACACAGGATGACTGTCTCACAAATGTACATGTAAGTTGCTGTCGTTTGCCCTTGGAGCCGTATCGTTTTTTCAACAGGCTCTGCAGATTGGTGATTTTTCAAATGCATAATAATTTCACACATCAAATTTCACCTTCTTGAGTGGAGGATATGTCATCGGGATCCAGATCCACTGCCTGTGCATGACGGTGACTGGGGTGATGAAAAACCATCCCCAATTCAGAACAGGCAAAGAAGCTAAAAAGTTTTATTGCTATGATAGAGTGCCCCCTTGTGGGCAAACACCAGACCTAACATCTAAACATTGCATTGAAACCAGAAACATGAGGCAGTCTGGTGCCATAAAGGCCATTATAATCGTGTGCGATGATCATGATTAATTGCAGACCTTTTTTTAATCACAATTAACGATATTATCGAATATTGTCCCATCCATAGTTAGAAGATGGTGAACATTTGCAGACAACAAAGCCATTATCTTTTGTATCAGCGCAACTCAACCACCACATGGCTATATTTATTTGTGTTTATAGATTAGTTTAAGATTTTCTGAAATGACAATATTGCAACATCCGTCAACACACAAAATAATTATTCTGTTGGTTTCCTTGTTTTCCTGATGCTTTATTGGTATTGGTTATTATGTTAGTTGCTGTGAAAGACTGGTACAGTGCAGTGATTTTTAATTAGAGCCATTGTACAGGCGCACAATATGAGTCTCAAAAAACTTAGTAGCATTGCGATTGCATCTTATGCTTATTAACTACCTTTAAACTGCTCCCCATGGAGCATGTCTTCGGTCATGGTTGGGAACACGAAAAGGTTGAAGAATAGGTGGGGTCTGAGCCAGAACAAGAATATTTCCAGATGAGCTGCTGGCTAATCGCAGAGGATACATCACCCATTGCAATAGCTGTCCACTGTTTTTGCATTCAGAAAAAAGTTGCCGATTACCAAAAAGCATACGAGAAATACGAGTGGTGACAGATATATTTTGATTCCCTGTTAAATGTAGATCATGACTGCAAAAAACTTGGTCCTTTCTCAGTGTAGAGCTATCTATGTGAAAAAGGCTGTTGGTCTACTGCTTATTAAGGTACTTTAGGGGTTTTTGACCTAGTTTGAACTAAAGTTGAGAAAAAGGGACTAGGAACAGTAGGCAATGCTATTTAAACAGCATATACTATAGTTTAGTATTGATTTTTTTTTTTTTTTTAGTGTTTCGTTCCACTTTAATGAAATGGTGATAATAGTTCAATTTCTCAATCAGTGGGGCTTTTAGAGGTCTACCACCAACCTGCTGTCCATAAAAGAATGTAGAGGAATAAAATGGATTTTTACTATTAAATGGTAGGGTTGTCAAAGTATTAAAAACAGATACTCATTGATAAAGTTTATACTAAAACTAGTATTAAAACTACATACAAAAAAATCAATACAGAACATCAGATACAGCTGTTCAGGAAAGCTCAAATTTTGTCTTGAACTACTGTAACACCACATGGTAACATAAAGAAAGTACTATTATTTAATCTATTTTTGGTGTATTTTCTAGTATCAAGTCTATTCATTAGTTTCAAAATTGAGTTATAAAATTGAGTACTATAACGACACTTGTCTGTAGCGTGTAAGGCCCTGTGTGTGCTGCAGGAGTGTGTCCCAGGACCGCAGTAGCCCATCCCCCTGGCCCGAGCTCCTGTCCCAGCCCCACAAACACAAGGACCTGGCCCACTACTGCAACCTGCTCCAGGAGCACTACCACCAGTGCTACGTCAAAGGTCCACACTATGCACCATCTCACACTCTACTTTAATACACTAGTTTATATGTTCTAACCATTCTGTTTGATGAGGTGTGCTAATTAAAAAAACAAAAACAAAAAAACAACAACTAGGATTAGGCATTTTAGAATTGTTTTCCTGTTTCATTTACCCACTAAAAACTGTATTCTTAGTGCAATTATCCATAGTGGGGCCAACGTCCAGTTGAATGTCCCCAAGTCCTCTGCACTAATCCAGAAAAGTGTGCCCTTTGATGCGAAATAACCTAATCCAGGTTGACCATCTGCTACATTTGGTCATTTAAAGGTTTAGGAGCAGGGTTATAAAAACAGTTTTGATTCTTGTTATAGGATACCGTTAGGAAATTCCATTTCTCCAGCCCAATTACAGGTATGTCTTTTCAACAAGTTCGCTTTTAAAGGCGGAGCTGTCTTTTTGATCTATGGTCAGATCATCTGAACAAGGCCATATCAGTTCAACAGAACATCAAAAGCATGGTCCGGCACAGCTGTAATGTACCATAAAGGGGCAGGCAGAAATCAGCTTTGCAGTTTTCAATAGAAAGTCAACACGCTTATTTTTTAAATGTTGTTTTAGATCAGTATTGCGATGTAAAATGTCAAAATTCTAAAATAATATCCATAGTATCATAGATTATAACTATGTGGCAGACAAAAGCATAATATGTCTTCTTTTAAAGTCGCTATTATTTAGTTACTAAATAGTGTTTACTAGCCGTAAGTTAGTGGTCACTTTGTTTCATACATTATTATAGACTTTTTTATGCTAATAAATACAAAATATGGTATATACTAGTATACTATTCAAATGTGCAGACAGACTGACGTGTGTATTGTTGTGGACAGGAGTGTACCGCAGCCTGCAGCAGTCCTACAGCATCAGTGCCCAGGATGTCCTGCTGGCTATGGACTACTGTGAAGAGTCCCTTCAGGAGATGGACATCAGCGCCTTCCTGTACACGCTCTGTGGACATGTGCGGCGCTTCAGAGAGCAGCCATGGCCCCAGGCAGCCTTTACCATTGGGGACATGGAGGAACAGTGTGCAGTCAGCAGGTACAGATGCAACTTAGGGGAGGGGTCCTCTATCATCTGTTAGTCCTACCTAAGAGCCAAACTAGGGGCCCTCATGAACAATATGGAGTGACATACTGTGGCTGTGTCCTTAGACAAGACATGTCATCTACCTTACCCCAGTTACTGCAGAGAATGGGCTGATTGCTTTTGTCCAGAGGAAGATCCATGTTCAGTTAGTGGCTATTGCAGTGCACTGCAGGTAACGCCCCATGCACTCAACACGTCTTTCTGCTTCACTTTTACAATAAATTGAGAAGTGTGCTTTGTTGCGGCCACATGATGAAATTGTCAGTGTTGAGGCCCCCTCTACCCCTGAGCACATGGACACGCATCTCCTGGGTCCATGTGCACAATACGCAGATTTAAATAAACATGTACTGCTCAGAGCAGGAGAGGGACCCAGGCCCTGCATGTCTGACATGTACCTCATCAGTTTTCCTCTGTCTCCAGTGTGGAGATCGACACCAACAATGAAAGTGAGTGTACATCTCCACGAGCCGAATGGGAGACAAGGTCTGATCCACTCCCCGAGTTTCCTCTCTCCCTGCTGCAGAGCCAGTCCAAGTGTGAAGTGTACCCGAAGCTGCACCAGATCATACAGGTCCCTTCCTCCTATACTTTGCATGTGTATCACATATAAATACATCTGAAACATATGAGACATATGACATGTAAAGGGAGCCGTCTGTGAGCAGCTTGTGTCTCTTACAGGATCAGTTCAGTAAGATTTTGTCCCAATATTTCAAACCTGTCCCATCCAGTCCACACTACTTCTTTTACTGTCCTCCGTCAAATAAAGAGGTGAGTGGGGCTATGATTATTTCAGATACAGATACAGACTCATGTCATGTAACTCTGCGCTCAGCAGGACTGTAACCCTGTTCATGGCGCTCAGCATGACTCTGTAAAACTTCACTGTTCAGCAGGACTCTGACAATGAAGAGACAGAGAGGAGGCCTATAGAGGACATGGTGTCTGAGGCAGAGCCAGCTACAGAAGATGGTATGGACCAAAAAACTGAAAAAACACAGTTCTTCCTAAATGTTTGTCAAGCACAGTTTAAATAAATTACCCACTTCATATTTAAGAACGACGGTTCTTTTCTAGTCTACTAGAGAGCAGAATTCAACTAATAGTCAGTCCTCAGGTACAGAAACAGCGCAGTTCTATTTCATCCTTCCTGATATTATATACTATTATCAGGGCAAAATGGAAATCGTCCAGCCAACGTGAAGATTTGTAGTTTGTGTGTGTACATTATCATAATGCAAAAACTCCTTAGAGTTTGTGCAGAAATACTCAACAAAGATGACTTCCAATATTACAGGCTCAAATGTAATTCCATTGTAGGTTAGGGCTTGTCCATTCCTCAGCACACACATGTAGATGTTGTGTGGTGAGTGGACTGACAGTGTAGTGTGTGTGTTGCAGAGGCCATGTGTGTGCAGACGGAGAGCGACTCAGACCTGCTAGTGGAGTATGAGGACCAGCCTGACCCCAGCACTCAGGCTCTGGGCAGCTCTGTGTCTGATTCTAACACAGTGAACCAGGATGATGACTCCTTCAGCATCCTGGAGGGTGGCTCTGTTGAGGGGCTGCAGCTGGACATGCCCCCCCTCTTTGTGCACATCACCTGCTCCGTGAACGTAAAGAGTAGCCACGGCTCTGTGCCCGTCCAAACTCTACCCACCTGCCTGGGTGAGTGCTAGCCCAGGTCTCCTCACTCTGCTTTAGTCTGCTCCAGTCTGCTCTAGTCTTTTCTAGTCTTATTTAGTCTACTTTATTTTAGTCTAGTCTGCGCCGGTCTGCTTCAGTGCTTCAGTCTAGTCCTGGTCTGATGGGGCTCTGCTGTCTGCAGGTCAGGTCATTTCCTGTCTGGAGAACGTGGAGCTGCTCCACTCGGTGGATCTGAAGGACCTCTCAATCACACTTGATATTTTCATCCTGACACTTCCTTTGGAGATAGAAGTACTGGCTGATTTTCACCACAACAGGTTAGTTAAAGGGGCACTATGTGTTTTTTTAATACACCAGAAAACTTTCATTCTTACTATCAGTTGGCATACCACGCCATAGATCTGATCTGTAACTTGGCGTGGTGGTGTCAATTGATTATCTATATAGAGATGCATAGATTTAATGCCATACTCTCCAATATTTCAGGCAAAGCAATAATATTTCCATAGAGATAAGCAGAGGGTGGACACACCAACAGAAAAGTTACATAGTATACCTTTAGAAATCTTATCTCATATGGTCAACATGCATAGAAAGCCATTCTAAACACTTATTATAAATATGATTACATGAACAATGTATGCATGTATTGTACTTTTTCCAAATAAACTCAAATTTGACCATCTGATCAAAGTTAATCTTTTAGTATCTCTTTGTATGTTTCCTATAAACTAGTTTAAATGTGTTAATTGCATCATATGTCTATTTTTATTGTCATTTTCAGAATGTTTTATGTAGTATAAGTGTGTAATGTGGCTTCTCTTAAGGGGAGACACTAGAGGCAGACTTTTTTTTCTTTTCTTTTTTTGTTTTTTGCCAGTTTGGTCTCTTCGCATACTATCGTTCATGTGGAAATAGCAACACTGTACATTCCAAAAGATTTTTTAATATTTAATTTAATCAACTTGCATCCATAGAGTTTATATATGAGATTGTAACTTCATGTTACTTTAAGCATCATCCCTACACCACACTTTCCAGTCTTGCATTTATATTGATGAAATGTGCAGAAGGATTTTTTTAAAATATCTAATTTCAAGTCTGATTTATTTAAGTTATAAGTAATAGTAAATGATTTTTTAGACAATTTTTCAATGACATTTAGTTTACTCAAATACTAGATATAAGATATCCAAAATGCCCTCTGTATATTTTTAGTATCTAGTATGACAACAAAATCAAGAAAGAAATTTAAACTTGGCTCTTTTCAAGTTTCTGCTTTGAATGTCCCAACAATTATCCATTTAGGTCGTTTTTACACATAAAATGCCTTATTTTTTATATGAAAACATCGCATGATGAGAAAATTGATGTGTAAAGATTTTTTCCTATTCCCTGCAATGTCTCACCTTAAAGGACCCATATTACGGTATTTTGGATTTATGTTATAATGTTGTTTCCTCATCAAAAACATGCCTGGAGTTATGTTTTGTTTCATTCACACATGTTTAACACACAAACCTTGCATATTTAGGGTTCTTTTTTTTTCTAGGGTTGAGTTCTTTTCTCAAGCATAAATCCCTCTCTTCCACCTTGTGATGTCATGTGGTAATAGAAGAAGTGCTCCATTGGGTTTTTAAACTCCACACACCTTCACTAGAATTTGGATAATTTGAGACCTGGAATTGCCCATCTCTACTGAACAAAGGGTAAACGGTACCTGTAAAACTACCACAACATGGCATCACAAGGTAGAATAGAGGATTTTGAGCTTTGAAGATGTAGACAGACTAATAGTAAAAGATTATTCAAATGTGTGGATGAAACAAGGCACAGCTGTGGTGTGCTGGTGCCTCAGGTTAAACTGCTGTGCTCTTGTGAGTTATCTTCATTCATGTACAGGTACATGTCCGAGAGCAGTGTGTCTCTGAACCGCTCCCCGGGACAGCCCTCCTCATATCGCTCGGATGATGAGCTGCTGGTGGGGCTAGATGCTTTGCGGGCAGGAGGCATGGATGGGTAAGTGTGTGTGATGTATACGACATATTTAGGAGTTTAAGTGGGGGAAAGCAAAAGACAAACTTTAAGTCTGTCAACTGGACAAATTGCTTTAGGAGTGAAGATGTTTCGCTGGTCATCAAGTCGCTTCATCATTTCAGAATTGAAGAAGAGGCTTGGATGAGCTGCGAAACGTCTTCACTCCTACAGTGATTTGTCCAGTTGACAGATGTAAAATTTGTCTTTTGCTATGGATCAGACTTGGTCGACTGAGGGATTACACAGACAGTTGAAGTGGGGCTTCATAACAGTGGTTGGTTTCTCTTTATGGTATGCAGGGTCAGTGGGGACCCTCTTTCCAAGCTACCGGAACCTCACAGATCAGCCATCGTGGCCACCATGGACGAGGTAAGGACTGCACAAACACACTAAATAGATTCCATATGTTGCTGGGCGCGAAAGTACATATTGTATTGTTATTGAGAGCTGTATGCCTTTAGTTGTTTAGTTGATTAATTGGTCGATGGTGTCTTAGTAGACCAAAATCTGTATTAGTAGTCTAATCATTATTTTTAAATTATAAGGATTTAGTTTGTATGGGGCTATAGCAGGAGGAGGAAATTAGTGAGTGAGCCAGCTGAAGATTTTGTATTGTGTGGTGTTTGTATGTATAAAGGCAGATTAAACTCATGATTATATAAATACATTGTTTCCTCTGCATAGTTAGTTTAGTCGACTAATCGATTGGCAAGCCATGTCATTAGTTGACCAAGAATTTCTAGTTGACTACAGCCCTAATGTTTTCTCATCAAGCATACATGGATCTGTGCACTCTCGCGTCATCAGCGCTTTAATTTGCACAAAAATCAGGGCTAGGCCTCTCACGATAATCACTATATTGACTTATTCTTCAATTGATTTGACAACATTATGATGAAGAATGATATCCTGTCTCCCTAATTTCAGCTGGACATGATTCTCCTTCTTATTGGAGTTTTATCGTAGTTGGCACCTAGTTTGGCGTGACTAACAGGTGGATTAATCAAACAGAAATGCATTCCAGTGAAAACAAACCTGTTCCTTTTCACACATATTGGCGTGCTCTGTGGACTGACCTCACTGCGCACTAGATTTAGTTCTGCTTCCTTTACTTTTGGGTCAATCTTGTTCAAACGCACCGCCCATCATTCGCCCCAAACACGCACCATAAGCCATGTTAGAGTTCTTCAGCTGATTTCCAAACTTCTTTCTTTTTTTTAATTTGTATTTTTTTCAAATTGCACAGAGTACACCTCCACAGAACCCCGCAACATTTAAAACGCCACTGTTTCCAGAATACCCATCTTCAATACAGCAGTTGTATTCATACAAGGTATTATAACATACATTTTAAAAAAAAGAAACCGTAACAAATAACATTGTAGTATTGAACCAGGGTGTAAAGATCCTGTCATTTCATCTCTCACCGGGGCACACTTATATAAGGTAAGGAAAAGAAAAAATAGAAAATTCAAGACTGCACTGGCATCCTCAATCAGCCCTACACAAAGTCTGATCTACTTTGTATAATGTATTGTAACCACTCTTTCCAAATCTTATTAAATTTGTCCATTTCCAACATAACAGATGCAGTCACTTTCTTCATATTATAGATATTAAGCATAACATCCATTCTTCCACCCTAGGTACCATCTTCTTGTGATTGCCTTTTTACCAGCCAATAGCATCATTCGGATCATTTTAAAATCTTCATTTCTTCTTAAATTCAATATTTCACTGTTTCCTAGATACAGAATTTCAAAATGTAATGAATCTTAATATTCAATACTTAATCTATGACATTTTTTATGTCAATTCAATACTGGATTATTGAGGGGCAACCCTGCAGCGTTGTCTTATCAAACACTCATTCTGTTTCTTTGTGTGGTGCTGTAGATCCGCTGGCTGCTGGAGGATGAGATGGTATCAGCCCTGCGCTCCTGTCATCGGATCAGCTCAGACACTCTGCTCAAAGTGGTCGCGCACGTGTCCCGCTCAGCCGGACGCCCGCACTGTCACTGTGAGGAGGTGCCTCTGCAATTTGTCTTCGGCCCTGAACAGTCGTTGGCGAAGTTCAAACAGGCACGTGCACTCTGAGCTAAGGTTTTCATGTACTAGAGTAGGGCTGAGCAATGTCAAAAAATACTGGATACACTGTGCACATTTTGACAAGACAAGAAGGATCTCATTTTAAAAACTTAATTGTGCATTTTTTCATATTGTGAAGTCTAACATGGTCTACACTACCAATCAAAAGTTTAGACACATCTTCTCATGCAATGTTTTTGTCTTTATGTATCAAAATGTAGAAAATAGTAAACCTAGAGATGACATCAAATGTATGATGCAAGATATTTGGCATTATGAAGTGGAATAACGTATTTTTAAAGTTCTGAGTTATTTTGAATGTATTGTTTGTTTGCTAGATTCCGTATGTGTTTATTCATAGTTTTGATGTTTTCAGTCAGAATCTATGACGTAAATGGAGCTCAACTGCCAGCTGTGGTTCTGGAAGTAAATTTTCCATTCATTTTTTCCATAGACTTTTTGAAAATTTCAAATATTTAGGCTCAAAGATGTGTAATCCCTCAGTCGTTCAGGTATGATCCATGGTAAAAAAAAATAAAAAAAATCCATTCATCCATTTTCTTCTGCTTATCCGGGCTGGGTCATGGGGGCAGCTTCAGTTTCTGTTTGTAGGCTTAGTCTGCTAAGCTAGACTAAGTCTGAACTGTGCCTGAGTCATACTTAGCCTAATCATTCAGGCCCCTAATGGGTGCTCTCACACCTACTGGCATACTGCATACTACCTATTGTTTTCTTTGTTTTGATTTGGGTCTGAGGATAGAGTTATAAAAGATGATGATGTCTAAGGTCCCAATTCCTGTTCAAAGAAGGATTGTCCTTACAAAAAATCTTTTTAACTCCCATCTCAAACCATTTATTTTCTCTGGCTAAGATCTGTACCTCACTATCTTCAAAGAAGTGCTTAGTGACTTTGAGATAAAGATGTACGGTGGACTGAGGTCCAGAGGAGCTCTCACGACGGTGTTGACACATTCTCTTGGAGTGACTGTTTAGTTTCTCCAGTGTAAAGCTCACTGCAGTCTTCACTATACTGGATGGGATAGACTACATTGCTTTGTTTGTGGCTTGAGGTTTTGTACTTTGGGTGAACTAGTTTTTGTCTGAAAGTGTTTGTAGGTTTGAAATAGACCAGAATTTCATGCTGTCTGAATTGTCTGAAGCTTTTCAGACACACCAGCTGTGTAAGGAATGGTTACACCTTTCCTTCTAGGTTCAGATTCCCTGTTGTCCTATATTTTAGCTCTCTGAACGCCCATTTTGGAAACCCACAAGCCGAGAGAGCTTTCTCCACTTGTTGTTCCTCTTTCACTTTTACCTCTGTGTTTGTAGCAACCACTGGAGCCCTGTGTTGTAGTCTATGAATAATAAGTATATGACTTTGTGCTGCAGTGAATGTGGTGTAGGCTTCCTGAAGACTTCTATCTGGAGTCACCAGTCCTCTCCTATAGTTACTGGATAATCTTCTTCCCATGTGAACTTAATGGTTGGATCCACAGCATTAATATGTGTTGTAAAGAGTTCCAGATCTTGAATTTTGATTTTAATCCAATTGTCATCTACGTATCGATACCAATGTGCAGGTGGAGTGCCTAGAAATAAGGCCATTGCATTCTGTTCAAATTGTTCCATTTATAAATTGGTGATAATAGGAGAGGCGTGTGAGCCCATGGCACAGCCTAGGATTTGCTTCTAGAACTTTCCTCTGATTTGGAAATATGTTGTATTTAAACACTTTTCCAGCAGTTGACAATTTTGGTCAGGTGACAAATTTGCCAACTGATTAGTATCCTGCAGTAGTCTCCCGCTTGGTGCCTCTACCACTACTCATGTGGGGATACAAATGAAAAAAAGATGTCACATCAAATTAAACCACTGTCTGATCTGAATTGGAGATGCTTGACTTTGCTTTTCTGCTGTGTTCTCAATATGGTGCTCTGTGTTGCCAACCAGAGGAGCCAGGATAGTCTTCAGATGTTTGGCCACATTGTATGTGATGGAGGCCATAGATGCAAGGAATGGGGTCACCAGGATCTTTAGAGTCTTTAATACAGCTGTCGATCAATGACTTCTTCCTTCTCCAACTTCTGTAAGCCATCTATGATCTTCTTCTTCTACCCACCGGTAGGGGCTCATTTCAGTAATTCATAGGTTGTGGTGTCACCGAGTATGCTGTTGACTGTAGCCTCTTAATCAGCTGAGTTCAGGATCACGGTGCATCTCCCTTTGTCATGTGGGAAAATGTTGATGCTGTGGTCCTTTTCTAGAGCAGTGATAGCCTTCCTTTCCTCTGATGTTATGTCGGAGGGAGGAGGTTTGGAGCTGTTCAGTGCAGCTGTTACTTTCAGTCTTAGGTCTCCAGCTTCTGTCTCTGTAAGTTTATTGTTTCTAATGTGAGTTTCTGCTACTGTAATGTAGTCTACTGTGAAGATCTGGTTAGATGTTACAGAGAAATTCAGTCCTTTGGAAAGTACCTCTTTCTCTGTCTGGGAGAGCTCACGGTTGGAAAGGTTTTTTATCCAGCATTCCCTGTTCACAGGATGGCTGAATTTATCCGCTGACCTCCTGTCTCTCTGATCCCTGTGGTTAGACACTAACCACTCATTTGAAGATAGTGAGGTACAGATTGGAATTTTTCTTTCACTAAGTGTTCAAAGACATTGCAGAGGCTAACCAGCTATCAGCTATATGGTGACTATTATCCGTAACACGGTTGCTTTGAGTACAAAAACACATTTAAAATCAAAGATTTGGTGAAATGCCTCAATAAGTTTATAAAGTTTCAGAGACAGATTGACAATTAAATTATAGGTCTTGTGGTTATTAGTCATCATGTAGCTAGTTAGCCCTAAGCAAGCTGTCAGGCTTTTAATATATTTTTGTTTCTCAAAAATATAAATTTATTTCTGGAACCGGCGAGTGGGCAGTCGCTTTTGAGCTCCATAGTCTTGAAAACAAAGAAGAAACAAATGAAAAAGTGTATAGAAACCTTTGACTGGTAGTATACGTCTTAACTGCATCTGTCCATACTCAGGAGTTCCGGCACGTGTCTCTGGCTGGATATGTATTTAATGCAGAGGAAGATTTCTTCTACATTTCTCTGAGCCGACTGCACCCTCAGAGAATCCACAGCACCAACATGCTCCCTCTAAGCATGAGGCCTCACACTCCCAGTGGCCCCTACCCTGATACACCGGGGGGCCCTGCTGAGGCAGACTCTAACCTGGTACTAAACATTCTGTTCTCATTCAGGCTCAATCAGGCTCTTTCTCAGATAGTGTTGTCGTAATATGAAAAATTCTTGATTGTAATACTAAGGAATGGATTAGATCCTCAATAACGATTCTGATACCACATTGATTTTAAAAAAATCTTTATTTAGACAATATTCATATTCAACATTACATTGTAGTAGTTTCTGTATTACCATGTATTTTTACACGTGTGTAATCCCTCAGTCATCCAGACATCAGAGATCTATATCCATATCTATATATCTGTCTTCGGATATCTCGGAACCCTGTGGTCTCCGACAGGTCTTAGTCTTGTTTAGAGTAGTTTTCACTACAACTCTAGGTTCCATTGTGGTCCATAGGCATATCCTAGTCTATGTGGTAATACTTGTTCTGATACAGCTCAAGATCATTATAAAGCTATCCCAGAAAGGTTCATTTCTGTCCTGTGAATGTGCCTTTTTAGTATTAACACTTGCTTATTTGAATTTTGTCTAATTTTAGTATTAATTAGAATCTGAATTTTGATACTTGACAACTCTATTCGATGATTATGATTATATTCAAACAGTAACACCTCTGCATACACAGGACTCAATTTCTAGGCATGCAAAAGCACACGTCTCGCACTGTGCATCCTAGAGTAACCATTTTTGTTTTAAAAAGGTAAAACACTGTTCTGACCCCTTTATGTGATGTTGTTTGAGGGTCCCTGTGCAGACCTGCTGAACCTCTCTGACTCGACTTCAGGAGCGGAGCCAATGTCCTTCAGAACAGAGCCTCTAGCGTCATGCTCACCCCCCAAAACACCCTCTAGTGGCAGCTTGGCTGAGTGCACAGGGCCCATCTTTCACAGTGAGTGACTTAGCAGGCCAGGATGTGTACACATGCGGTGGTAACTCTCTGTATGCTTTTTGCTTTCAGCCTGTGAGAGGTCTAGACCCAGCCGTGTGCAGAGCGTGGTTTCTAGTCAGGGCAGCCTGGATTCTGACACACAAGGTAAGCGCTCACTCACTCCACTGAGAGCAACATAAGACAGAAAAAGCCCAGAAATATTGCAGCAGTGATTAGTCACAAAGGGCTTACCTTGTCCATGACATAACAATGTCTTAACTTTTTTGGGCTGCATAATGTCTCTTTTAGGCTATGACGGCGGCAGCAGTGACTCTGAATGTGAGAGCCCCACCCTTGGGGAGCGGGACACACAACCCCCTCTGATGCCCCATTTCTGGTTAATCCTGCGAGTACACCAGGACCGTGTGAAGGTCTATTCACACTCCAGGTCAGGTCCTCCTGTCTCTCTCCTCTTACCCACCTGTCACCTTCTCACTCTCTTCTTACCTTCCTGCCTTCCTCCTCTCACTCATCCTCCTGTCACCCTCCTTTGTCCCTCCTGTCACCCTCCTGTCATCCTCCTGTCACCCTCCTTTGTCCCTCCTGTCACCCTCCTGTCACCCTCCTGTCACCCTCCTTTCTCCCTCCTTTCTCCCTCCTGTCACCCTCCTGTCACCCTTCTCTCACCCTTCTCTCACCCTCCTCTCACCTTTGTCTCCCACTCCTCCCACTCTCCTCTCATCCTCCTCTCACCTTCCTGTCACCCACCTGTCCCCAACCTATCACACACCAATCCACCCACCTATGACCTAATATTCACCTTCCTCTCACCTCCCTATCTCCCTCCTCTTACCCTTCTCTCACTCTCCCTTCTGTCACCCAGAGCAGGCTCAGAGCCCCTCCTTCATGTGTGAATTATGTGTTCGACAGAAACCTGAGTGCTGAAGTGCAAACCAGCTGTGAGGAAGTGCAGAACAAAGAGGAGCAGCAGCCCGAGTACCTGCAGCTCCATCAGGCTGTGGTCCAGAAGATCAGTGAGATCTGCCGGGTTGTCAATCAGGTACATGTCATTCTACCAACCAATTTGGACTAGAATACAAGAAGAAAAAACTAGGGATTGTCTGATATGGATATCAACATTTGTCTTGTCTGATTTGACCGATAACCAATATTTTGTCAATACCGACCTTTTTAAAATCCTTTCGCAAGCACCACATTCATGTTCAGTTATAGTGAAGTTTACAAATTAACTTATAGCTTCATGTAAAAAATTGATAAGAGAATACTTTTAATTAGATATAAATTAATATTTTCATGGGTGAGTGTTCAAAAAGACAAATCCAATGCACTGAGGACAAACTGGGACTGACGCATGGGCACACACAGATTGGAGCAGTGCAGAAAAAACTTCAGCAAAATGTTCAGTATCTTGATACGATATCTGTGAAAAAAACCTTGACATCACCGATATTGCTGATAAACAATCTCTTGTAAAAAGTAAATTTCATGGTGGAGACATATAATAACAATAATAACAATAAAATGGAGAACAACAGGCTGAACACCAGTACAGTACGCTAATGTAACACATAGACAATGAACTGAATATGTGTCTGGTATGTTTACATAAATGTTTACATACTTTGGGTATGCCTGTTCTAAGTACTTGAATATTTCACTTTGAAATGCTAAGGTGGGATTTGCAGGCAGTCTTTTATAGTAGGTAGCATCTGATAACTGTGACCATATTTCTTCTTCGTATGTGTCCGTGTCTTGTATGACAGTATCACCCCTTTTATCATTCATTAACTCATGTGATGCTTTTTTTTTTCTTCTTTTGTTAAACTATCAGTATAATGATGAATATTTTTACATAGATCCATCGCATCTCTTTCAAACAATCTACAAAAAGTGTTGATGGAAGAATTTGATACGTGAAGGCAGAAAGTGCTTTTCAGTCTAAAAGGGGTAATAGATTCTCTTGAAACAAGAAATATTTTAACTTTATTTGTCAGAACATTTAAATAAATAAATCTGTAAGTTGAAACGTCAGCCATCTTGGGTCAACTTGAGATGTCCAAAATTTTAACGAGCTTGTCCAAGGATTTTGATCCCTCGGACTCCAAATTGAGGCAGCATCTTCAGGACATATCTGGGGTTACAAGTTTTTAAAAAAAATCACATAATTCTCAGGATGTGGTCATGACGAGCTTATAACACAGTGGCCATTTTGAAAACATAAAAAAAATCCTGTAACGCTTGCAAAAATTGTCAGAGCTGGATGAACCCAATGTAGCGTTTGTGTATTTTGATCTGGACATAATGATATGTGAATTATACTTGTATCTTTAAAAGTGGCTCTCCAGCGCCCCCTGAAAAGTTAAATGGGACTGAAGAAATGAGTTTGTCATAAAATACAATTTGGTGCACAGACCCTTTCTGTCATTCTGAACAAAAATGCCAATGAAGACCACGCCCTGTCTACGTACACATTTGCATGGCCACACCTCAAATGGGAAGTGAAAAAAAGTTATAATCCACTGAAATTTGGTACACTTGTTCTTTATTTGATCCTGAGCCAAAAATTCTATGGGGACCACACCCTCTCCAACGTGAAGGCAGCCATTTTGAATCTAATTATACAGATGTCCAAAATCTAGACCTCATACTTTCACATAACAAACTTGTCGTAGGGTTTTTATCCAACAGACTCCAAACTGAGGCAGCATCATCAGAACCCATCTGGGGTCAAAAGTCGTTAAAGGAATTTGTATAAATCTCAGGGTGTGGTCATAATGAGATCTTAACGAAGTAGCCATTTTGAAAGCATAAAAAATCCTGTACATTTTGCAAACATCGTCGGATTCAGACAAACCCAGGAGTGTTTATTTTAATAAGGTGGGCAAAATGATGTGCGGAGAAAATTCTGTCTTTAAAAATGGCTCTCCAGCGCCCCCTGCAAAGTTACAATGGGCCGCAAACATTTATCTGTGGCGTGCCCTTCCGCAGTTGCAAGGGTTGCGAGGGCCTTTTGTCACTGCTTGCAGATTTAATTATGCATTATATATTTAGACCAGGTCTGTTTTTGGTGATTTATCAATGTTATAGCTAGTAATGTTGTAGCTCAAAAAGGCACTTGCATTATATGTGTCCTTTAAAACGGATCATGACATGTTATTGAGACTATGAGGTGATTTCACCATGCTATTGTGTCCTGTGTAGCGCATGCTGCTTCAGGATCTTCATGACAGTCACGTGTGTAACTCTCTGTTGGTGGCTGAGAGCGAGGAGGACATCTGGAAGAATGAGGCGGTGTACAGGCAGCGGGCACACACCTCTGATGGTCAGCTTCCTCTACATACCTGGACTGCTCATGTTTAGGATTGTGTCTAATCCTATTTTATGTCTCTGTCAGATTACAGCACAGAAGAGAGCTACCAGGCCCGAGACTACCTAGCTGCCACGATGCAGTTCATCCCTGGACACTTTGCCTGTGACGTGGTATGGAGAACCATCATCCAGATTCACCCACGCCTAAAGATGGGGCCCAACATGGGAGTTTCTAGAGGCAAGTGCCATTTTTCTCAGATTTACACCTGCATATACAGTATGTATAAAAAGGTTCTCAAATCACAAAACAGATATAAAATTGGTAATAAAAGTTCTATAAATTCTGGATGACCACCAGAGCTGGCAAGAAGAAAAGCACGGAATGATTCTCTTTGAGCATACGGCATTCCAATATCAATACCAACAACCTCACAATCAAAGGCTACAGAACTTCATCTGTGACTCTGTTCCTGCAGAATCTTCTCACAGGAACACAAGAATTCTGAATTAAAGTGATTGTCGGATTCATAGAACTGTGGTTACATTCATAACCTTTGTTCCATTTCCTTATTAATGACCGTTGAAATGACCTAATATTAGCAATCTCATAATGGTAACACCATGAGCCGGAGAGGAGGGCACCTGCCACATGAACTGAACCAGCAAAGATGGACAATTGACATTGAAGGATGTCAAAAAGCCTAGAAGAGACATAATCAGAAAAGGATACGTGACAATTACACTTTACATCAACTAAAGCTAGCAACACTAATGCTAGGGAAAAAGAGCAACTACTTTTTAAACCAGCAGAGGTAAAAACATTAAACATCTGTTACAAACTGCCGAAAAGCTCTCCTTGGGGAGCAGGAGTGCTACCACCATGAGCAGAGGCATACACACAGAAGTAAAAAATCAGCACTGTGTATCAAGCCTGCCCTTTAGCATTGAAATATGATGAAATATATGTATAACTTCAACACGTAATATACGTACATTTTCATTCATATTTATCAAACTAAAATTGAGAAAACTTTGAGTTAGCTCCTTTGCCTTACAACCAAATGTTCTATGTCTTATAATGCAGTATTCCCTATTCTAAAATTAATTCGATCACAATCAATTCCTACTACTAAATTAATCACTTTACATTTTGCTCTCCTCTCGCAGCCATCCAGGCACTACGGTCAGTGCTGAGCTCTTTCTGTGTGGTCAACCGGAAGAACATGTTTGTCTACCAGGAACGCACAACCAAATCAGTCTTCTACCTCAGGTCAGAGCCTCTCCTGGTCTGGTCTCCTCTGCACCTTCTGTGCCAACATAAAACTAAATCACATGTTTGTTCCATAATGTGATAGGGGTAGGGCTACACGATTATTTGCAATCAAAATGAAATTGCAGTTTCAATGGACACAATTAGACAATTACAAGGGCTGCTGTTTTTCAAGTTGCCTTTCATAATTTCTTCCACAAACAATAAAATCTCCCATTTTATTCTGCATAAAAATGGTTACCCTGCAGTCTAGATCTGTACAAACATATACTGAATTGTGATTTCAATCTTGCTGTCAATTCTTCTAGATGTGTTCAAAATGTGGACTTTGAACAGAATCCGATTATTAAAACATAGAAAAACATATCTAATTGCATATGCAGTGCTTATGAGGAACCACGCAATTAGATATTTTTCTTAAATTGTTCATCCCTACTCTGTGTCTATATTAAAAAGTCTTGATCCTGAGCAGCTTGTGTGTGTGTGTGCAGGCTCTGTGAGACTTCGTTGGAAAATCAGCACCCCTCACAGCGCTCTATGGCCCTCGCCCGGAGCCAGGAGCCCTCCTTTTCAGATGACCTCACGGTAAATTACCAGCAAGTTTAAATATTGCGTAGAACAATAAAAACATTATTTTCACTCTACCCTTAAAATTGCCCACTTCTGCTAATATACTTTATTACCGTAAATTTCGGACTATAAGCAGCTACTTTTTTCCCACGCTTTGAACCCTGTGACCTATACAGCGGTGCGGCTAATTTATAGATTTTTACTAGCTAACGGCCACCGGGGGCACTCTTTAGCAGTAAATGCAAAAGTGAGACAGATGTGGACAAAGATTATCGCTGAAGAATACACTGGTTTTGAGTAGAACTGTAATTTTGCGCATCATGCATACACGCTCATCATGGAAAACACAAGAAGAAATGCAAATGATGCCGCTTTTAAGTTAAAGGCAATCAATCTGGTCATCAAAGAAGGAAATGGAGCCACTGCACGTAACCTTGGCATTAATGAATCGATGGTGGGACATGGGAGGCAGCAGCGGGAAGAAGTTAGTCAATGTTAAAAGACAAAATCTTTCAGTGGAAAAAAATGCAGATGGCCCATGTGGGTCTGGTTTTATTTTCTAAACATGCAGGTATGTTCATCCTGTGTTGATGGCGTGTTGGTTCTGCACTGTCCCCGATTTTCAGGCAGTTAAAAAAAAAAAAAAAAAAGTGTCTTAAATTAAAACTTTAAAAAAATATATATATATTGTCTTTCTGTGTAAATATCTCATGTTACAACATGAAAACATGCGGCTTATATTCAAGTTCTGCCTATATATGTACAAAATTGATTTTCTTTTAAAATTTAGCTGGGGCGGCTTATATTCAGGTGCGCTCAATAGTCTGAAATTTACGCTAGTTCTTAATCAGTATTGATGATCAAGTCATGTTCAAGTTTTTTTTTTTTTCTTTGTACATTTTAGATTTGTACAGAAGAGATAAAATATATGAAGGTATATTAAAGTTAAATAACTCAACTAGATATTTTTATATTTTATATTCAAATCCTCAAAGTATCCACCCTTTGCTTTGTTGCCAACACTGCAAACCCTTGGCCTTCTCTCAGGGAGCTTGATGAAGTCTCCTGAACTTTTTTTTGTTTACTACAGTCCATATGTGTCATTTATAGTTTTGATGCCTTCACTGAACATTTTCAATGTAAATAATCATGGAAATAAAAAAGGAATGTGCATGACAATGTGTGCCCAAACCTTTGACTGGCAGTGTATATTCTGGATTAAACTAGAACACCAAAATTTCTCACACATTTCCTTAGTAACCCTATTTGTGGAGATGATGGATTAAGACTTTAAGCAAATTACATTTAAAAAGATTTTCCTACAGAACCACAAAAATAAACAAAATGTCACTTCTGACTACAACATTCACTTGTCAGTTTGAACAGTAATAGTATTGTCCTTGTCCAGGGTTCCCGGTCCTCCCTGGAGGCTTCCCGGCCGGTGGGCCAGGTGGACAAACACATCCTGCTCCTGGTGCATGGAGTAGAGAACGCAGGTGAGTCTGAGACAATAAGAGGTTTTAAAAAGGGGATATTACACTTCTATGGGGTATTAATAGCTAACATAATATATTTAGATCACCATGTTAGATTTAATTGTTTTGAAAATGCTATATCTGTCAAAAACACCATATCAGCATGTTTCACCTTTGTTTCTGACTCTGAGTCCCCCTTCCCTTTGCTCTCAACGCTAAGTCACTCCCCTTTCAGAGCACTATCACATTACACTCGCCCTGCATTCCGCTAATGAAGCTCCTGCACATCGCATCAGTTTTGTGAAACTGTAGTGTGTTGTTTTGTATCATGCTTTTGTATACATGCATCGATATGAGGCTTCAGGCATGTTTTTGATGAGGAAACAGTGTTATAACATGGTAGAAAGCTTCAAAAACTCAGTACCCCCTCTTTAATAAAGATATATATAGTTTTAATCTATGGCACCTTTAGATTTTTTTCTTTAATTTTTAACAATAATATTGACCTAAAACGTCCTGTTCAGAACGCATAACATGGATAAAAGCTTTTAAGGGAAACAGGATTTCATATTTTCTAACTTAAAATTTTGTCTGCATTTGTAAAATACACTTAAACTTCCCCTCTGTTTCTGATGAGGTATTTATGCACTGGAGCTCCCTCTACAGTACATTGTTCATTCCTGTTGCTGACAGCAAACAATTGAATTCCTCATCCCTGTGAATGCTATGAAATAGAGACATGCGGTTGCCGAGTTTGACCACAGAATGAGTCCGGTGATGGTTTATGGCAGGGGTGTCAAACACATTTTCACTGAGGGCCACATGAGCAAAATGGCTGCCCTCAAAGGGCCAGATGTAAAATAGATGTAACTACTTTTTTAACTTGTTAATTAACTGTTTCTGTATTTATTACTTATTCATGTTTCAAATATTGCATATTCATTTGCATAGATGTAAAAATATGGCTGTGTAATGACATCTCTCAATAAAATGACATTTTAAGACCATCATACCTTTTAATTTACCATGTTGAGGGCCACATAAAATGATGTGGAGGGCCACATTTGGCCCCCGGGCCTTGAGTTTGACACATGTGGTTTATGGGCTTAAAAAATGTTTAATCCATGACACAACTAAACGGGCAATCTGTAAACTGAAAATGTTTAGTGTTCAGAGAAGACAACTTTGGAGTCATTTATTAATGAATCAATTGTGATTGAAACAAAATACAACTCCAGGTATTTTTTGACAAGGGGACAACGGTCAGTTTTTTTGTTTTTTTTTATCATGTTGTCATGTTGTTCCCTCTTCCAAGAGGTTTTAGATGTCATCTACTGTATGCGTGTTTCAATAGGTTTGCAGTCTCTCCCAAGCCCTCTTTGAACTGTAAGATTGTATAAAATGCTCAGCCTACAAGCCTACAACACCCATGCTCCCACATAACAATTCTCCATACCCAAGGCAAGATCCAAACTGTACACAACAACTTACGATGTGCAGTAGCTTCGATACACTCTGATTGTGTTGTGATAGTGCTTTGAAGGGGAAGTGACTTAATGTAAGGAGCAAAGGAAGGGGGACGAAAGTAAAACTTACAAAACATGTTAAAACATTTGCATTTTCAAAACAGTGGTAACATGGTGATCTAAATAACTTTTGTGTTAACCACTGATACACCATTGAATTGATTGATTTGTAATATCCCCTCTTTAAAAGTTGAATTGGTGCTATATCCTACTATACTATATCCTCTTTAACAAAAGAGCTGTGGTGAGGCCTGTAGTTTAGAGGACTTAGTTTTCCTCTCTGTGTTTAGGCCCTGAGATCACTGATGAACTAGTCAAAGTGTTGCAGAAGCGCCTGGATGAGACCACCCTGGACATCATCACAGTCATGCTCGTCCGTAACTGCAAACTGACCCCTGCCGATGTGGAGGTTAGTGGGATAAAATTGTTAAAAGTATCAATATCCCAGATACTAATCGATACTAAAATTGCTATTGAAACTAGATTCTCATTTGAGTGGGTATCGATACTAAAAAGTTACATTCACAGCACAGTAATGAACCTTTCTTGAATAGCTTTAGGAAGATCTTGACCTGTATCAGAACAAGTATAAGACCACATAGATTAGTATTGATATTTTGCAGCTGTTGTCATCAAAATTCCCTGGGGGTGTGAAGCTAACTGCATGCTCTGCTCTGTCTGAAGCTCCGTTACTCAAATTGGACTTTAATCTGAGCTTTATTTTAACATGATCTGAACAAGAAAGAGCTGACTTAGTTGGAACTAGATTAGGTGAGTTTATTTAGCTCTTAAAAAAAGTCTCTCACACATAAAATTATAGTCACAAGCTAGTTAGTATTAGCCAGCAGTTCTTTCATTTAGTCACTCTCACTTTTTTTGTTCAAAAATTAATATCTAAACAGGACTATGAACACTTGATTGATCACAGGCTTCTGAAAATTTGTTTTTTAAAATAAATATTGTATTTTTTCTTGAGTTTTTAGACTTAAAACTTTTTGACAGTGTTTGCTAATGTGTGCATTGTGTCACCATAGCAACTGCCAAACATTCTACTATAGACATACATGTAGAACACCCCCAGCATGATGTCACTGTAAAGTGTCAATACACCCATGGACCACTGTGGCACCTACCTGCTACGGCCGGGCAAAAAATCCATTAAATCATTTAATGGAATTTTAAATTCAAATCGATTTGTTTGGAAGAAAATTTGATTTTATTTCCCCTACTTTCTTGCATTGAAAATAATGGATTTTTTTAGGGCCCACACTCAAACCTGCACAACTGAACCGAGCCACAGTACAGTGACGTCATCAGACAGTGCTGTTTTATCTGCCGCGGGGTCACACAGTAGCACTGTCGCTTTAGCGGAGAAAATAAGTCCAGTGGCATGAAATATCTCTTAAATAGTGAGGAAAATATGAGTCTTGCTGTAATACTATGAGTTTATGGATTGTCCTCACAAAACTGTACAACAGAGGACGAGGCTTCAAAACCTCTTTCTGTCACCCTCCTTACTGTAGGTAAGCATTGATTCACTGTGATTTTTGGAGCAGATTTCGTTCACTTTTTCCTCTCATGCTTATACATGAGCAATCTTGCTGTGCTTCAGCCCACCTCTTCCAACCGGGCCAAGTCCCTTTCATAGTGGACAAAACTACTGAATTAGGGGCTGTCCATGCTTGGGCACAGGTCGATTAGTGTGAGCGCACCCTTAGAAGTTATGTGCCCTTGTAACTCCCAGAGAAAAGCAGAGGAGTTTGGTACAGGGCCAGAGTGGACTTTGAAATCAGTGACATCAAATTAAATGTTGCTTAATTTAGTTGACAATTATTTCAGCATTTGATTAGTTGCGATTAATTAACTTGTTGCAGCTCTACTATGGTCCTCAGCTTCATATAGCTAGGTCAGATGACGTCACAGCATTCTATGGTTTTTTTGTTGATTTTTGTTGTATTACAGCAATCTATTAAATAATAGAAATGATCAGGTGCAACATTAATGATTGAACCTTCTGAATAATTGCTTTTAAAATATAATGTAATCACAATGGGGAAAACTGGGTGCCCAAGTGTGGGTGCTTTTTTGATTGAACCCAAAACAAATGTGTAATGTGTCATTTTAGATGGACTAAGTCTTCAGTGTCCTAAAAAGTGCATCATAAATCAAATGCATTCTGTATGTATGATTATGTAGTGATGAGTAATGATGTGTTGGTCTGTAGTTCATCCAGCCGTTGGACGCTGCCCCCTCAGAGGTGATGGTCTTCAGACTGCCTCCATACTGCAGTGCCTGGCTCCCTGCTGTGGCTCACTACCTCCGCCAGAACCTGCTCATCTTCCTGCATGTGCCCAAGTACACAGACAACAACACAGCCCACCACTTCAAGGTAAATGGCAGATAAGGCAAATGTTTGTGGGTTCTTTTCCCTGCCAGGTGACTACATATTTAAATTAACCCAAGCCCAATCTATTGTACAATGGATCAAATGGCAACATTTATGTTCTAATTTAACATGATCCCTTTTGAAATAACGAATAACAGGCTGTAGATCATTCATGCATTTGGAGATAGGGTTGTCAAAAGTATTGAAAATCAGATTCTAATCAATACTAAATACTCATTTGAGCAGGTATTGAAGCATTACCATTTTATGATTTAATGTTGAAAAGTATGTTCTATTGTCTAACGACTAAGAGTTTTTTTTACTATCAGCGTGGTGTCAGAATCAGTATTTAATGTTGAATCCATTTCTTAGAATCAAAATCGAGTTTGACAGGGAAAACAGGAATTTCGAGAGCAATGGAATAAATTTTAAACACAACTTTTAGTGGGTATGAGAAGGGAAAACTCTTAAAAATAATTTTAGCAATATGTCTTTAATGATTATGAAAATTCAGTCTTTGCACTTCTCCTTTCAGCACTGCAGTGCTGTGAGCAATGATGGAGCAGATGGAGACATTTACCTGTACAACAAACCAGGAGGCCAGGGCACGGGGGGCAAAGGTACAGCACGCTTCCCTGCTGTTGGGATACTCCAACTGCTCTTATTGTGGTGATTAGGCCTGTCACTGTAATTATTATATTGACTTATTGTTCAGTATATGAATAATATATATTAACTTTTTTTGGGTGGTAGGGGGCAGTATTCTATAACTTCTATGGCTCATTATAGATACAAATTAATTAAATAAGTGTTGTATTCTGCTATTTAGTTATTTCAGCTCATGTTTTATAGTATTTGTGTTAAAATACTTTTTGGGGATAATTCTGCTTTATGGCTCGATTTCAATATTATCCTTTATCATCTATATTTACTTCAGAAATATATTGCACTTCAGAATTTGTTATCGTGACAGGCGATTGTACTTCTATATCTGTCTCACAGGTATCGCTTGCATCACCCTGACGTTTGTGAATGGAGAAGGCAGCGCGGTGCCCATACAGGGGCAGAGAACTGAGAGCAGCGTTCTGACGTTTGACCCCGAGCATTACGAGGAGCTGACCACGGTGCTGAAGGTGCACTCTGGCTTCAACAGTTCAGGAGAAAGCGACGCAAAAGAAACAGGCAATTCTCATTCCAACTGAGTAAAACCATCTCTCCGCTCTTGCCTTATATGTGACTGAGCTGTGTGTGCTGTCTTTTTCCCCACAGAGCCACAACTGTATACACGCTTCAACATCTGGGAACAAGGAAACATCAGCCCATTGCAGTTGAGTGACAAACTGCAGGGGGCGCTGCGCCATGCTCTTTGTGATGTAGTGATGGAGGTACAAGTACTACCCAACTTGCTGTGTGTGGGAGTGTCCTGCCGACCGGCCAAAGCCTCCAGAGAAGAGGCTAAAGGTAAGATACTGCAACATTTGTATAACTTCTTCTACAAAAAAGGTTCGTACAGGAGTGTGAGTTTGTACCACCTCCTCTCCTCTGTGTTGATACACATGTTAGAGAGGTTCTCATTGGCTCTACAGCTTTAAATCAATATTTATTTCACAATTGGCCTAATTTTCACACAGAATGGTTGTAAATATATTAGGGATGGGTGATATATCGGTTCCAATATTGATACAGAAGCTTTGATATCGGTATCGGCTGATATTGATACTCAACACTGATATTTGATACAGATTTTTGGGATGGGGGAGTGGCTCTTTCCCATTCTGTCATTTTTTAACAGACTTGTGACGAACAATGGACACAGAAGAGCATTATATGGCTGTATGTGACACAAACATGTAACAAATTATTTAATATCCCAGATAAATACGTTTTGTTTTGAAAAGATCATTTTCGATCTTTACTTGAACTGAAGATACATTTTTGAGCCTTACTATGGATTTTAAAATCTGAATATTGATATCTGCAAATATCGGTTATCGGTATCAGCAGCAGGCCAAATATCGGCTATTAGCATGGCTCAAATCCATATGGGCCCATCCCTAAATATATATTAAATATGTCATGAAATGCTACATAATGGCATACTACAGTCTTATTGTTGTGGAACCTTTATGTTATAGAGGCTCAGTGCCTATTCATTTATTGCGTGACTTTGAATGCCTCATTGTAAACTGCCTTAAAGTGCATATCACAGGTTTTAATGTTTTTTCTAATTATGACTTGGTTTGGTAGCATACATCAGTTAGGTGTCAATTTGTGGAAAAGAGCTGAGATGAAAAGTACAAAAATGAGGGAAGTAGGGTGAGTTCTAAAACAGAATTTACCACCTATGTTAAAATGGAAAATTCAATTTACGCACAAGGAAGGCGTTTTTCTGACAGTTTTGTTCTTGTAAATGCATTTTGGATTAAATACATGGTCAGATCATAAAGACACTTGAAATATGGCATTGTACTGGCAAAAATCCTTATACTTGGCTAATTGATGTACAAATCATGTATTTAGACAACCAGAATTTCTTTAACGGACTATAGCCCACAATAGTGTTCCCTTGTGATCAACTTACTCAAAATTGTATATTAATTGAATCATGCATGTTTGAGTAATTCTGTATTTTATTGAATTGGAGGCCTGAATAGTCAGAATTTTTCAGTTTTCACCAACCCTTCCCATTCCCCTTAGATGGAATTATTTAAAGAATGAAGACTCATACACAAAGTGTTGAGTCTAAAAATGTCATGTTGCCATGTTTAAAAAATTACATTAAGTAAAGTACATGAAAATTGGCTGCTTGGTTGAAGAGGCCATAGACTAAATAATGTAAATGAACATAGCTAACCCAATCAGATTCCTTCTTTCCTTGAAGTTGCCCCCGCTAGCATTATCAACAGGTTGATTGACAACCTAGGGAAGGGTTGCTGATTAGCCACTATAACTGCTAGCCTCGATTGGCTTCATTGGTTGCAACAGAGCTCTGCCATGGGTGAAGTCACACTCCCTCATTTCACTTCTATTGTACAGTCTATGGAAGAGGTGGTGCTTATCAGCTCTTGTCCCACTGTTAATACTAAGCTGTTTTACATCAGTAGTTTACATTAAAAAACATTTTAATAATAATCTACTTATGTTATAGCTAATACTATGCACCAGAAAATGCATAATGTCTGTTTTAAGTTTGCATTGTTAATAATGATTGTGCATTATGATCAGATGTGGCATCTTCAGTGCTAGATGTCAAGGACAGGCAGCGCAGTGGCTTACGGCTTCTCAAAGGAAGCCCTGCTCCCATTGTGTTCAGCCAAGGCACAGGCTCCGCCCCCCTGTCTCCAGAGTCCACCACCCCCACAAGCAAGAGCACCCGCCGCAGCTTCTGGGACATCTGGTCAGTTACCTACTGTTGATATATGAATAACCATTGTTCTTTCTAGTGATGGCCGATATACAGTTGAAACCAGAAGTTTACATACACTGTATAAAAAGACACGTGGGTTTTTTGGTCCACTGTTTCACATTGAAATCAGACTAAACTTTTCCTAATTTTGGACCAGTTAGGATTAACAAAATAATTTGAAGGCACACATGAAAGACACTGCTTCTTTCTGTAACATCATGGAAATGTCAAAAGAAATCAGTTAAGATATCAGGAAGAGAATTGTGGAGGTACACAAGTCTGGTTCATCCTTGGGTGCAATTTCCAGATGCTGAAGATGCCACGTTCATCTGTTCAAACAATTATGCGCAAGCATAAACACCATGAGAATGTCCAGCCATTATACTGCTCAGTAAGGAGAAGAGTTCTGTGTCCCAATGATGCATGTGCTTTGGTTCGAAATGTGCAGATCAACTCAAAAACAAAAGCAAACCCTGTGAATATGCTGGATGAAGCTGGTAAGAGTGTGTCATTATCCACAGTGAAACGAATACTGCACTGAAATGGGCCATTCTGCCAGGAAGAAGCCATTACTCCAAAAGAAACATAAAAAAGCAAGATTACAGTTTACAAAAGCACACAGGGACAAAGACCTTAATTTTTTTGTGGACATGTCCTGTTGTCTGATAAAACTGAACTGAACTGCTTGGCCATAATGAGCACTGTAACATTTGGAGGAAAAAGGGGGAAGCTTGCAAGCTTGAGAACACCATCCCAACTGTGAAATATGGGGTGGCAACATCATGTTGTGGGGTTGTTTGGCAGCAGGAGGGACTGGTGCTCTTCACAAAATAGATGGCATCCTGAGGAAAGCAACATCTCAAGACATCAGCCAGGAAGTTAAAGCTTGGGGGCAAATGGCTCTTCCAAATAGACAATGACCTGAAGTATACTGCCAAACTGGTTACAAAGTGGCTTAAGGATAACAAAGTCAATGTTTTGGAATGCAGTGTTATGGGCAGACCTAAAAAGGCATGTGTGAGCAAGGCAGCCTACAGACTTAGCTCAGTTACACCAGTTCAGGAGAAATGGGCCAAAATTCTCACTATTGTGAGAAGCTTGTGGAAAGATATCCAAAATGTTTGACACAAGTCATACAGTTTAAAAGCAATGGTACCAAATACTAATGAAATATATGTAAACATCTGACTTAAATGAATGTACAGTAATGAAAAATTGTCTTTAAAAAAACTTCTCTCATTATTCTGGCATTCAGGAAATAGAAATAATTTTGTTAATCCTAGTTCACCTAAAATAGGAAACCTTTAGTCTGATTTCATGTCAGTGAGGAAAAAATGCACATGTGGTTTTTTATATATATATGTGTATATATATATATATATATGTGTATATATATATGTGTATATATATATATATATATTTGTGTATATATATATGTGTATATATATATATATATGTGTGTATATATATATATATGTGTATATATGTATATATATATATATGTATGTATGTGTGTATATATATATATGTATATGTGTATATATATATATATATGTGTATATATATATATGTGTATATATATATATATATATGTATATATGTAATCCAATCATGCATGTAGGTTCACACTTTTTCACTGTCCCTAGTACACGCCCACTTCTTACTTCGTCCTTCAATTTAATTTTTTTAATCGGTGATGTCTATAGGATGTGGCAGCATCGCATAGTCATTTTGATCCAATTCTTTTTTTTTCAAATCTGCTCGCTAGCGTGATCTACAGCTACCCATCGGGGATGCCGACTCTTTGTTGTGATGTTTAGGGTGATGACTGCTGATTTCTGTGTTGGGAAACTGAAGTGCATAATGGGAGTAGACTTGTTTTGTGTAAAAAGTTGTTTTAGGTTAATATTGCGATTTAAAATGTCCAAAGTGTAACATAATGGTCCAGAGATGTCTTAGATTATAACTGTATAGCAGACACATGCACAGTATCTCTTCTTTAATATCGATTAGTATCTGATTTTTGATACTTTTGACAATCTACCAGAGAGTAATTACTGTGTTGTAATGCTTCAGAGTAAACCTGACTCCACCGAACTGGGTAGTCCAAAAACCACAGATGACATTGTCCAGGAGAGGGGCGAGGAGGGCAGAGCCACACGTCGCAGACACAAGACGGAGACGGTCAGGCAGCAGTGGGGTCAGGAGAGGGGCGGGCTGATGGAGTTGGAGCAACAGAGGTACTTTCCACAAACACAGCGCACTACCTCATTTCACCACCAGGGCCTCTCAAAGCCATGAGAATCTGATTGCAGACCTCTGCCCAGAGGACCCTATCCCACGCACCTCATGTCCCTCAACATGTCACCTCATGTCCCTCACTAGTTTTCATTAGATTACTATATAAACTACTTCATTACATTTTCTATCAGTTGTTAACTTCATATATGGACTATTAAAGGTCCTGTTGTCACAGTTTTACTTGGGACCCAAAAGCAGCACACAACTGGTAAGTAGTTAGTAGTAACTGTTTATTGTCCAGGCTAGTAATCAGGTAAATGGGGTAGGTATCAGGCTGGGGGGTCCAGGTAGGTATTGGGATGGCTAGCAGGCAGGCAGGACAGGTTGTCAGGTTGGAGGCAGACAGGCAGACAAGTAGATAGACAGGTAGAGGACAAGCAGACAGCTTCCACAAATAATTACACAGGACAAAAACTTGTAATACAAAACCTCTGATAAAAATTATCGTGTTTTGTGGAGCAAAATGCATATACTAACTGAGAAGTATCAACAACGAACTGGCGAGGAGTGGATGAAAAACCAGGCTTCTTCTGTGCCAGCTGCCAGATCAGGTAAGCCGATTCCCAGGTGAGAGCAGAGACGGACAACACATAAAGGAGGGGAGACAACAGGGAAAACAGCAGAAAGGAGGATCCTGACAGAAGCCCCTCTTCAACGGACGTGACCAGTTGGCATGTTAGAAATCCTTGAGGAGATTGGGATCCAAAATTGGAGAACAAGACACCCAGTACCGTTTCTCAGGACCAAAGCCTTCCCAATCAACCAGAAATTGGTAACCTCTGCCAAACGTTCAGAAGACTGTGTAGTAAAGGCAATTGTCAATTTTGTATTCTTAAAGAGGCAGGTAACTTTAACCAGACTACTGTGGGGTTGATTATTTTCTCAATTTCAAAAAGGGCCAATGTATCGTGGTGGAAGTTTCTTTGACTTGACTCAGGACATGGTGCTGGTTAGCAAGCACCTCAGCTGATTGACGTAAAGCAGCTCTGGCTGTAATCCATACGTGTCTGCACCATTGGAGATGCTACACATGGATTGCAATGTCCCTTTCCTGTTCAGGAAACATTGAGGGCAGATATCCAAAAGCACATTCAAAAGGAGACCTACCAGTGGCTGATCATGAGAGGAAGTTGTGAGTGCACTACACCCAAGGCAGGTAGGTGCTCCAGCCTGATAGCAACACAGCGCAGAACAGCTTCTGGGTCCTGGTTTGCCCTTTCACTCAGGCCATTGGGTTGAGGGTGAAAGCCTGAAGAAACTAGTCCATACTGTGGGCACAAACTGTGGTCTCCGGTCTGGTATGTCCAAGGGATTCCCATCAAGCCGGAAAATGTTGAATTAATAGGTTGACTGTTTCTAAAGCTGTGAGTAGTTTTGGAAGAGCAACAAAATAGACAGATTTGGAGAAACAATCAATAATGGTGAGAATGACTTTCAGAATGACTTATCGTGACAAATTGGAAGACCAGAGACAAAATCCAGGGCAATATGGAACCAGGTTTGAGATGGTACAAGTAGAGGGTGCAAACAGCCAGCTGATGGTTGATTAGAACGAAAATGTCTACGGATGAGACATTACGTAAAATAATGCAAGCTTTTTTTAATGTTACACTGAAAACAGCGGCCAGGAAACTGTGGACTTATACTATATAAAAAAACACATGCATTTTTTTGTCACTGTCTGCAGAAAACAACCCTCACACTTTCCGATATCACCCGAATAATGGTCCAGATAAGGCACATGAGACTCCCTTCGGGGATGGGCTTGGACATCTGGTGTAGGATTACCAAAATTATTTCTATTTGTTAAATGCCAGAAGAGAGAAGGTTTTTTAGACAGAGAAGGTTTTTAGACAGATTTTCATTACTTTCTTTTCTTCAAGTCAGATGTTTACATACATTTTATTAGTATTTAGTACCATTACCTTTAAACTCTATGACTTGGGTCAAACATTTTGGATATCCTTCCACAAGCTTCTCACAATAATTGTCAGGAATTTTGGCCCATTTCTCCTGACAAAACTGGTGTAACTGAGCCAAGTTTGTAGGCCAACTCGCTCGCACATGTCTTTTCAGGTCTGCCCATAAATTTTCAAAAGGGCTGAGGTCAGAGCTTTGTGATGACCACTCCAAAACGATGACTTTGTTATCTTTAAGCCACTTTGTAACCAGTTTGGCAGTATGCTTTGAGTCATTGTCCATTTGGAAGACCCACTTCTGCCCAAGCTTTAACATCCTGGCTAATGTCTTTAGATGTTGCCTCAGTATTTCCACCATGTTTTTTCTTCATGATGCCATCTATTTTATGAAGTGCACCACTCCCTCCTGCAGCAACACAACAACATGATGCTGCCACCCCCATATTTCACAGTTGGGATGGTGTTCTCAGACTTGCAAGCTTCTCGCTTTTTCACATAACAATGCTTATTATGACCAAACAGTTCAATCTTTGCTTGGTCAAACCACAGGACATGTCTCCAAAAATGAAGGCCTTTCTTTCTGTGTATTTACAAACTGTAATCTCACTCTTTTTTTTTTTTTTTTTGGAGTAAAGGCTTCTTCCTTGCAGAGTGGCCTTTCGGCCCATGATGGTACAGTACTCTTTTCACTTTCGATAACTGCACACTCTTACCAGCTTCAGACAGTATTTTCACAAAGTCTTTTGCTTTTGCTCTTTGGTTCATATGCACATTTCAGACCAAAGCATCTTCATCACTGGAACAGAACCCACTTCCTCCCTGAATGGTATGATGGCTGGACATTCCCATGGTCCTTATACTTATACCTATAATTGTTTGAACAGATGAACGTGGCACCTTCAGGCATCTGGAAATGGTATCCAAGGATAAACCAGACTTGTGCAGGTCCATAGTTCTCTTCCTAAAATCGTGATATCAAGTATGTCTCTAAATAACTCAAATGTTGTCAATAAACCTCAGAAACCTAAAATGCATAGTAATCTTGCTGTATGTAAATTTCTGACTTTGAAGAAAGTAATGAACAGATGTCTAAAAAAAAATCCTTCTGTCATTATTCTGGCATTTAGAAATAATTTTGGCAAACCTAATTGAACAGGAAAAGTTTAGTTTGATTTCATGTCAGACAGTGAGGAAAAAAAGGGTGCCTTTTTATATAGTGTATGTAAACTCCTGGTTTCAAGTCTAAGTCATGTGAGGTTCCTCTGGTCCTCACCTCAAAGCTGCTCTATGCTTGTGTGTGCAGGAGACAACTGGCCCAGCTGGAGGAGGGGGACGTGGGAGCATTGCATCCCATCTATCAGCATGTCTGCGAGTCCTGGATAACATTTATGACCAGACTGGGTTTGTTAAAATATGTTCCACAGTATACAGTATGTAATCATTAGATCACGTTTGGAGGGTTGCTAATGGAAAATGTGTTTGAAGATGGGGTGTGCTAGTTGGACATAGCACATAGATGTAGAACCGCATTAGGGGTTTGCTGGTTTGCTCTACTAAGGGCTGGCACCATTGGACTTTTTGATTAAAGAGGAAGTATTATGCAATATCAACATTTTGGAGCTTTCTAGCATGTTATAATGTTCCCTCATGAAAAACGTGTCTGAAGAGGTTTTAGATGTCATCATGCATGTTTGAGTAATTTAGTAATCTCTCCTAGACCCTATTCAAACCCTTCTTATGGTTAGCTGTAAGATTTGTCTAATGCTCAGCCCACAAGCCTGTCACCCATGCTTCCACACCACAGTTCTCCATAAATATGCAAAAGTGTAGTACAAAACAATCCACTAAAGCCTTGTCTGTGTAATCCTTCAGTCGGCCAGGTCTGATCCATAGCGAAAGACAAAGTTTAAGTCTGTCAACTGGGCAAACTGTTGTAGGAGTGAAGAAGGAGCTGCTCACCCAAGCCGCTTCTTCAGTTCTGGTCAGATTGCTGGTGGACACTGCCTTATATCTATCTGAAGGGAGGGGCTAACTACAATGAAACTGTAAACAGCTATTGTCTTCACTTTCAGCTGAAACTACCCTATTCAACCCTGCTATTGTTTTCTTTGTTTGGGTCTGAGGATAGAGTTATAGATCTATCTATAACTTAAGCGTGATCATCAGACTATTAAGAAATTTGTAGTTGATTCAGAGCACACACGGATTTGTGCGGATAAAGGCACAATGACAAAGGTTTCTACCAGACAAATACATCGGATTAAGAGAGCAGCTGCTAAAATGCCATTACAAAGCAGCAAACAGAAGCTGAAGCTGTTGGTCCCTCTGGAGTCCCTGGAATATCAAGGTGCAGGAGGCTTGCAGGTATGCATAAACCTTTTATGCGACCAGCCTTAACCACAAGCAGAAACTGCTCCAGTGGGCCCAAAAATACATGAAGACAAATTTTCCTGCAAAGAAATTCAAGCAGAAACTCTCCACCAACTCACAAGTTGAATAGCTGCAAGAATTGTGACGCTCCTAGTAATTAAGGGGTCCTATGTTAAAATGTAACTTGGCCCGTTAAGATGTTTTGAAATAGCTTCTGATTTCAGTAATATGCTAATGCTTCTAATTGAAAATTAAACAAATTACCATTTTCAGTTCTTTACAACAATACTGTTATCATTGGGAGGTTTGTTCAGTAACATTTGAATTGTAAAGGTTGGTGACTGTCATTTATAGTGACAATTTGGCAAAATCAGAGAAAAATATCTTTTGCATAATAAGTTGGAATGCAGTGTAGAAAGCCTGTTGCATTTCAGAGCTAGCTGGTAAGCATAACTATCTCCATACAGGGTCACCAAATCACACAATGCAATAGTCCTTAACTCCTGTCCTTTGAACTGCACAAGCTGCCTTTCTTAGTTGGTAAAAATCCCCAAATATTAAGTTAAAAACTGTAGCATAAAAATCATTTTTAAAAGTTTACAAACTGCCATTCAGCCACAAAGAGCAGCCAACCGTGACCATGGCAATAATGTGTGAATGATGTATGTGTATGTGCACAGGTTGCCCTTCCATTCAGCAGTGTGCGGCGGAGCTGGCCTCTCACTTCCTTCTGCCATCATTCCTTACAGAGATCATCAGTCTGGTCAGCTCTTTGGCCAGCGACACAGTGGTCAAGGCCTTCCAGAAGACCAGGTGACAATTCCTCCTCTCCTGTGGGACATTGTGACTTCAGACTACCTAAGAGATTAGTCTGGTATAAATCTAGGGAGCTGGTCATATTCTATGAAAGAATTTGCTGTCAGATTGATCAAACCAATTTGTGGGTGACATTATTCAAAGACGTGATTGTTGTCAAATCCCAAACAAATCATGTTAAGGTTCAACTTTTAAGGATATTTAATGTAGTTATTTCACTCATAAATATAATCCATCAGAAATGATAACATGAAATTCAAGAACGTGAAAACAACCAATTATTGAAAGCATTAAAACCAGGCTGTCAAATGTCAAACAGCGGTCTAGATAAACATGTATCTCCTGTTTTAGCTGCTCACTCTCTGGAGAGCTGTTCCTTCCTCTGAGTGTGGGGCAGAGTCTTGTCCCATCACTGAACGCCTCACGGAGCTTTATTCTTATCGGGCGCAACTTTCACCAGTGGCACAACAGCACACAGCAAGGTAACCAATGGTCTCCAACATTTTCAACCAATTAATACCAGTTAATACTACTAATGCCAATAAACTCTTGGGGGAACTGGAGACAAAATGAAGCAGTAGACCATGAAATAAAATCATTACCATCTGATATCAGTTAACCACTGAAATTAAGTATCCATCCATTTTCTTCCGCTTATCTGGGGGCCAGATTGCGGGGGCAGCAGTCTAAGCAGGAACCCCTGGAATCCCGTCACCCCAGACATTTCCTCCAGCTCCTTCTGGTGGGACCGCAAGGCATTCCCAGGCCAGCCGAGAGACATAGTCCCCCCAGCAAAAGACGAACTTAAAATCTGTCAACTGGACAAATCGTTGTAAGAGTGAAGACGTTTCGCTGCTCATCCAAGCCGCTTCTTCAGTTCTGAACTGAATCTCCACCTGCTCTAGATCAAGACGAGATATGATTTTTGTTTGATAAAACTTTTGTACTTATTTTATAATTTTTTTTTATTATACATGTTTTGGGTCGGTGCACTGATTCACTGGTTCTTTCTCTCTCTTGTATAAAGTTTTGTTTGTGTTTAGCTTCTGTGAAAAAGGAAAAAAAATAGGAAGTCGATGAATGCTGTTTTAATAATGAACAAAACTACCATTTTTGGTTGCTGGGCTAACCCACCTCCTGTGTTTTTATTTCCACAGTGAACAAGGGCCTGCAACACTTCGAAGCCCTGGAACACAGTGAGGGGGCTGTCCCAGACCAGGGCGGGACAGATGCCGCACCGCGACAGAGGTTTCTGTTCATCACCATCACCCATAAAAAGGTGCTGGAGCATGTCTTGCACTGTGTCTTTACACTATCTGCTCCAACACAGATGACTAGATCAGATCAATTAGAGCAGATAGCCATGAAATGCAGAATGGAGCTTTTAACCATGTTATAGTTGTTTCCTTTTCTCATTTACCCTCTCGAAGTTGTAATTACCTTGTTTCATGCATGTTTGAGTAATGTTTATATTCCTGTATTCAAGATGTCATTGCTCCGATTAACCCGTTTTCACCATTACTGGTATACGCCCCTGCTCTGTACTTACTTCATTCTGCCATTTTATTTTATTAATCAGTGATTTGCATTAACAACTTTGCACAGCCATATTTAAATCGACTACTTGCTAGTATGATCTGCAGCTGTCCATCAAAGGTGCTGCCAACTTTGCGGCTCTTTGTTATGGGGATGTTTACAGCAACGTCAGCTCCCATTGAGCACCACAGTTTCTAACGCGAGTGTCAGTATAAGATAATGATCCACAGGTGTCATAGATTATAACTGTATAGCAGACTCAAGCACAATATGCGTTCTGCAAGGCAAGGCAAGGCAAGGCAAGGCAAGTTTATTTGTATAGCACAATTCGTACACAAGGTAATTCAAAGTGCTTTACAGAATAAGAAAGACATTAAAATCACACAAATCAAAACATAAATAATCACAAATAATCATCATAAATTTACCATTAAAAGAGAAGAGTGCAGAATAAAAACCTTTCAGTCGTATGCACAGCTGAACAGAACCGTTTTGAGCCTGGATTTAAACATTGTCAAAGTAGAGGCCTGTCTCACATCTTCAGGAAGACTATTCCAGGTTTTAGCTGCATAAAACTTAAACGCTGATTCCCCATGTTTAGTCCTGACTCTGGGCACCAGCAGGAGGCCGGTCCCTGAAGTCCTCAGAGTGTGAGATGGTTGATATGGCACTAACATGTCGGAGATGTACTTTGGACCTAGGCCATGGAGAGACTTATACACAAGCAGAGCTGCTTTAAAGTCTATTCTTTGAGCTACAGGAAGCCAGTGCAGAGACCTGAGCACAGGACTTATGTGCTCGTACTTCCTGGTTCTAGTCAGGACCCGAGCAGCAGCGTTCTGGATGGACTGCAGCTGTATTAAGGCTCGTTTGGAGAGGCCAGTGAGCAGGCCATTACAGTAGTCTAACCTAATGTCATGTGGAACATTACAACAAAGAAATAGCATGTCAGTGGAAACAAGCAGACCCTCGAACAGAAAAATGACAGACAAAAAGTGTGTTAAAATTAAGAAAAAATGCCACTCAAACTAGGGATTGGTTCCAATAGAGGTATCTACTGATATTCATACAGATTTGTCTATCAGTATTCACCGATGATCACATTCAATACTAATATTCAATACTAATATTTTTTTGCCCTCTCCAATTCTCTGTGTGCCCTTTTTGAACATAATAAAGAGTAAAAATGGAAATGGAAGAGGGTTATATGGCTCAATGTTTAAACAGGCATTTACAAAAACACCTTCATAAAGGTTGTTTTGTGTTTAGCCAGAAGTGAAAGAAAAGGCCACCAGATATAGGGGAAGCGCTCGGGGCTTTCTCCCAAGAATACGCATGGTGTATGTGAAGCCAACCCAAAAGTAAAGTAAACCGAAGCAAATGCGCACTGGGGGCGGTCCACAGAGCGGACTAACATGTGAAAAGACCTAAGTTCGTTTTTTTGAGCATCTCAGCGAAAGTATCACATTTATTGCATGATTCAGCAGATTTGTGAAATACAGTGTGCTTCACGAGTGAGAAATGAAAAAAGTCCAAAATGGACTCTGGTTTGGCAGGTCATGTAATAAGTTTGCTGTGTCAAATGACTGGACAAAGATAAAATCTTGATTGTACTGTACGCGGCTTTAGCAGGGAGTAACAGACTGGTTTCGTCTGCAGGTGGCTCTGTATAGCTACAACTGGTCTGTGGACTTGGGCTGTACGCTGAACAGGGAGCTGCTGCGCCTGGTGCACTGGCAGAATGCACGAGCCCATGTGGTCCACTGCCTCCTCAGCCAGAAGATGGGACTGTTCCACCACTACTGCTTCTCTGACACGCCTGTCCACCAGCTGGATCTCAAACAGGTACTCCCACTCAGCCAGACCACAAGCAGGTACTCGCTGTAAGTCATACCCTGAGCATGTACTCCCCCTCAGCCGGACCCCAGATGGGTACTCCCCCCATGCAAAACAGCCCCCCCCCCCCTCAGCCAGTTCCCAAACAGGTACTCCCTCTCAGCTAGACCCCATAAACAGCTACTCCCCTCATATATATCTCTAGACATAGCTAGCCCACTAGCTCCATTTCACTTTGCCCCTCTTTCTTTAACTGCTGGTGTCAAGCTCGTCATTCTGAGCTTAAAACATTTGTATTAACCCACTCTACGGGATCCAGGTGTTTTTATTTAGCTTATTTTGTCCTTAAAATACGATATGAACATAATAACAGGGCAATGAGCTGCCCTCGTTCCTCATACTCGATTGCATTTTTGTCTGTGCAAATTTGTCCTTATGTGTTGCCTGTCAGCAGTTTTTAGTCTTACATCCAGAATAAAAAGTCTGGTCTGAGGATGTGTGTCCCTAGTAAGTAAGTTTAGCAAAAGTACTGGAGCCCGGACCCTCCAGGGTAAACCCTCAGAGCAGGAGCAATGAGGGACATGTCAGCCAGGATAAGTGCACTGGTCCAGGGACTGCGTAGACATGTGTAGAGCCCAGGCCTTGGGGCTCCTCAGCCCCTCGTCAAACAAACACAACCACAGATGTACTATAGAAGACTCATGAGCCACAAAGAGGACAGAAGGCAGAAAAGCGAGCAGCAAATCAGCCTGAAATATGTCCTCTGTCAAACCCTCCAGCTTGTTCCCCATGCAAGCCTCTGCCCCACACTGGTCGGACCCCCCACACTAGCCTGTCCCCCTCCCAGCACGTCCCTAATACAGGACTGTCCCTCACCCAACATGTCTCCCATACAAGACTGTCCTTCACCCCCTCACCCAAGTATGTCCTTAATACAGGACTGTCCCCCATACAAGGCTGTCCCTCACCCAAAATGTCCCCACACAGGACTGTCCCTCATCCTCACCCCGCATGTCCCCCATACAGGACTGTCTTCACCGCCTCACCCAGTATGTCCTTAATACAGGACTGTCCCCCACACAAGGCTGTCCCTCACCCAAAATATCCCCCAGGACTGTCCCTAACCCTGTATGTCTCTATCACAGCCCTGTCCCCTTACTCTGTAGTGTCTGGGCCTATATTATTAGGCCTGCATTATTCAAATGAATGGGAGAGAAGTGTGATCTAAAAGTCACTCCTGGAAGGATTTACTTTATTAACTTGACTCTATGGATTTAAATGATAGTTACGATTGTAACCGTGTCATCTAGTCTCTAACCCTTTTTTTTCTGATGATTTGACATTATCTCCTCTTTGTGACTCTTGGCAGGAGCCAAACCCATTCTTAAGCCCATCCATGGAGCCCGACGCTCTGCTGCGCAGTGCAATGCCCCCAGTGTCCAGTAAGGACCAGAGCAGACTGGGGGGCATGGGACACAGTCTGGCCCCACTGCACTTCCCCTCAGAGCTGCTGCCATTTGACGAGGCTCTGAGGGACGTGTGCTCGATCCCCGGGCTGAGCGAGGGGGATGCGGTGTCTCGACACGGGGGACAACTCCTGGACATCAAGGCTGGAGAGCGCAGAGGTCAGTCTCACAGCTCCGGCAGCTGGGCAGGCGCTGCAGCATTTGGAATCCATTTTGACATTATCTTTATCACATTACACTCTACTGAAAAGCTGTGAGGATCTACTGTGGGTATAACCACATACATATAAAACCAAAGAACCATATACATATAAAACATATAGCAAATATGGTGAATACATTACATTTGGGGTGGGAGCAACCTTAAATAACAAGATACGCGATATTTATGAGTTGACAGACTCACGAGAATCCATCTTGAGAGACTCACGCTGTATAGTTAAGCGGGTCGGTGGACCAATTAAGCCAAAGTGCTTAGAACTCAATTCAGAGGGCTACACATATCAATCTGGTGAGAGCCAGGTTGCCTAGCAAAGAGCCTGGACAACATGTCAGTGTGTAATATAAATGCAGACATCTAACATGATTCAGAGTCCCATGTTTCTGTGATTCCTGTGCTCTCGTCACAGAGCTGGAGAAGCAGATGAAGATCGAAAATCTGTTTGTGACTTGGCAGCAACGCTCAGCTCAGTCTAACATGCCCATTTCTGTGAGTACAAGAGCTAGGACATAACTTTCACTCCTCCCTCAGATAAACAACTGAGCACTCCATACCTTAGCCTGGGCCTAGGGCCTCAGTGGCTTCCAGATGTGAAAGGTGAGTAATAACCACCAGTCCAGGATGGTCTGATGATTATTTGTGAAGGTAACAATAGGACAATAAGTCTCACCTGGGGTAACATCTCCGACTGGAGGAACTACTGCATGTAAGTTCGCTGTCACAGAGGACTTTTGCAGTGTTCACAAAGTCCTAAAACCTTTGTTAAAATGGTGTGTTTCCATGTGTGTGCTCAGGCAGCAGATCTGGAGATTCTCAAGCAGTCGTCTAGATTGGTCCACTACTGTGCCACTCCTCTGCTGTTTGACCCGCTTTTCCGCAAAAACATTCAGGAAGAGCAAGTCATCCATTCTCCAGTAAAGGTACACATGCAGATTAAAGGTACACATGCAGAATAAAGGTACACATGCAGAGTAAAGTAGAGTAAAAGTACACATGCACAGATTAAAGGTTCTTTGCTACACAGACACAGAGTAAAGGTACTCTGCTACACACATGCAGAGGAACAGAGTAAAGGTACACATGCGCAGAGTAAAGGAACTCGTGGAGAGTACATGCATAGTAAAGGTATACATATTTTTGAATTACACAAAATCACAGAACTTCACAAAACTGTTGATGTAACAAACCAAAAGTTAGAAAATCAAACCGTGAAACAGACATTAGTCAGACATTCACAGGAAACCAGCACACCCCCTGTCTGAGAGGATCTGGGTGCACAGAACACCCAGATCCCCTCATTCATAAGTTGTCCCTCTGTCCCACTCCTTTTGGTGTGGGATAGAAGGGCAACTTATCAATAGCAATGAACTGAACTGAACTGAACTGAATGAGGAATATTGTTAATAGGAAAAGTAGGAGGAAGCAGAGGATAGTGCCAAGTTATACTAAGAAATTACACAACGATTTTGTTAAGGGACCATATTGTGCTGTTGTCTCATCTATGTCATAATATTGTTTTCTCATCAAAACATACCAGGTGTTGTGTTTTGTTTTATTCACACATGTTTAACACTCAAATCCTACATATTTATATGTATTTCATCTCTCAAACAGAACACACTATTTACGTTGTTCTACCTTGTGATGTCATGTTGAAATCAAGGCAGTGCTCCCCTATGTTTTGAAACTCCATATATGTTCACCAGAATTAATTGGATAATTTCAAACCTAGAATAGCCAATCTTTACTGAACTAAAGTTAAAAGGTAGCTGTTAAGTTGAAAACTACTGCTTCATGACATCACAAGGTGGAACAGAGCATTTTGAGCTTGTAGACAGTAATAATAAAGGGTTACTTAAACTTGTGGGAATGAAACAAAACACAACTCCAGGAATGTTTTTGAGAAGGTAACAGCATTATAAGATGACTTAACGCTCACAAGAGTCAACTTTGTGTAATATAGGACCTTTAAATAGAAAAATAATAATCATCAAAAATGAATGTCTTGAGTTATCTGGTGCTGCGGGACCCTGGTTTGATGATTTGTCCTGCTGTTAGAAGCGTCACCGCTCCAATGACTCGAGTACATCTGGCCGAGACCGCAGCTACAGCACTGATTCTGGGGACATGCTGCCCATCCGCCTGCGGGATGAGCCCTGGCTCGAGGATGTGTCCTGTTCCTTCCTGCAGCACTATGTGCAGTACCTGCAGAGTATGGGCTTCATCCTGGTGCAGGTGCGCCCCCAGTCCCCCGCACGGAGGTTAGTGTCTCACACAACAATGCTTGTGTTTAAGATAAAATGCTGAGTGTAAGATGGTTTGTGCCGTAGTATTGCGAGGAGCCGTGCTGCCATGTTGAGCTCCATGTCCTCAGAGGGTCGGATGTCCTTCTCCTACGTCAAACAGAAGAGTGAGGACAGCCCTAAGGTCATTCTCACACTCAAAAATCTCTAACATCTCATTTACACTGTACAACTGCACTGATGTGAATGTGGATCTGCACCAGAGCTTCTCAAAGCTCCTGGATAGTTTCTGGTCCCACTTGCCACACCACAAGTCTGTTGGCTTTAGGTCAGGGGAGCGTGGTCTTTAGGACCACTCCGTAACCACATAAAACCTCACTGCACCAATCTGACAGGTTAGACTACATTTCACTAAATTGTAGATAACTATTATTTCTCAGATTTTGTTCAAATTCTTACCTAGTTTTTTCCTTTCCTGACTATTTTGATGCTCATAATTTTACTTTCTGGTTGAACATGGGCCACATATGTGAGGTAGTCCCATAATTAACCTAGCAATTATAATTCATTTTTTTGGATCAATCTCAGTTTGTTTGACTCTATTTAATTCCTGTAAACTGGCCCTGGACCTTTAGGAGTTTGTTATAGTTTACACATATTTTCTTTGCTTCAATTTCTAGACATCTCCATCAGCAACTACACATTACCACCTGCAGAGGGCGCTTCCTGGAGGAATTGTTCTCATGGAACTGGCTTTTCAGGTGACTTAGCACAGATGTTTTTTTTTGTGTTCTCCCCATGAGCTTCTGAGATTTCAGCAAAATTAAGTGGTGGGAATTCTGACCTGATGCTTTTTGCAGTTTATTGTCATATCTATACTTTTCTATACACTTTTTCCCACTTACTCCTAGTACAGGTTAGTCACTGTCAGGATTTGAGTGAATAACTGTTGGATTTAACCAGTCACAGTAAAGAATGAACTCTAAAGTGAACTGTATGTAGCCTGGGCTCTTGTAGTTTTAAAAAGGTACTACAATCACAACTGCAGATAGACGACACATACAAGTTTTTCGCAGTATCCATGTAAGGACAGGCCATGCCTCATAAGAAAGCTCAGAACCTCCTGAATTCACTCACTGTGCTAGCACTGATTAATGATTGGCTGAAGGTTCTGAGGTTTAGGTAGTGATGATTCAAATCAGAGGGAGTCATTTTAGGTTTAAACCAACTGGATTTCAGCATTGAAACTGGCAATTCAAATGAGAGACTCATGTGAGCTCTGCTTTCTGATTGGATGATAATTTTGAGCATAAAAACATCAAATTCAATCAAAAGGTTGGCCATCATGTTTGGATAGAATTCTCCCTAATGTATATATGAAACACTCTAAAATAGAACTTGTGTAATTTTTTCAACTTTCCTTTTTTTATTTTTTCTTCTTTCAAATTGCTTCTTGATTGGTATCATTTATATTTACATCAGGTAATATCCCACCAAAGTAAATTAGAGAAACCTGTCATACGCACTTTAATGGAGACGCCCTTGATAACTTCTGGAATAAACCTGTTTAGTCTTTGTGTTTTGTCTTGTCCAGGGCTGTTACTTCTGTGTCAAGCAATATGCACTGGAATGTTCCCGTATACCCATGGGTCAGTCCGTCAACTCCCAGGTAAACACTCACTCTACCAAAATTCAGAGACAGTTTTGTCTTAGAAGACTCCAGTCATGTCTATACCAAACCACCAGGGGTACCTCTGCAGCAGAAGAAGCAGCTTGACTTGTGTTACGAGTTTAACTTTGTGCTCCATCAGGGCAGCCTCCTCGCCAAACCACGTGCCCGGCCGTACCCAGATGCCTCGCTCGTGTCTGACTGTGCGGTATGTGCCGGCTGTGGGCGGGCTCTAATCATATTGGCCCCGCACTTTTCTCCACCCGCTGTAATCAATGCTTGTCTGCTTCTGTCTCTTCTGTATCTGACTGGGCTCTCAACATTTCCCATGATGCAGTGAGCTTGGAAGGTCCTGGTGATGGTGGGGCAGTGGGTCATGTGATGGACATTGTGCTTCTCTGTTGGATCAGGGGGCTGGGACTCTGTGATTGGCTGTTTTGCTAGTTCCCAGTCTGTCTCTGAGGGCTAGTGTGCATGACCTTCCGATTGAAGTAATAATGCGTTACACTGTATTCATGTGATCATGTCAATACAAGGAAAACGCTTCTGGATGCTTTGGATCTATGCATCTCTTGGATTTCTATCCACCTGAACTTTCAATCACATGTAGTCAAAAGGGCAGCAAAATCTGTAGCTTCAGTGTTTGTTATTAAAGAGGGTGTATTATACTTATTGGTGTTTTCTACCATATTATGTCGTCCCCTTGTCAAAAACATGCCTGAAGAGGCTTTAAATGTCATCCATGGATGTTTCAGTAATTTAGCAATCTCTCCTGGGCCCTATTCAAACCTTATGTTATCCACACATCAATTCTCCATAGATATACTAAAGCATGATACAAAACTGTACACAGCAACTTCACAAACCTGATGTGACGTGCAGTAATTTATTTAGTGAAATACTGATTGGGGAGTGCCTTAGCACAGGGATGAAAATTAAAGTGAAACAGTACAGTGTTTTGAAAATGTTATATTTACTGAAAATGAAAAAAGGTAACATGTTGATATGTGTTAGCAGTTAATACTCCATAGAAGGAAAATGCCCCCTCTTTAATAATCATATACTTGTAATATAATTTCTTGTGTGCTTGGGTCTACCTCTCTTTCATGTGCGGATGGGGTTATTGTTACTGTGTAAGCAGTGCTCTGTAATTGTAAATTTTATTGTTGTTGTTGTTGTTGTTGTTGTTGTTGTTGTTGTCAGCTGAAATATCCTCTAAAACTTCACACAGTCATGGTTTCAAAGGTTTTAAAGTAGACCTCTGGACATCATTTGTCTCCCATTAGGCCTTTATTCACATTTCTGAAAGTACTGGTGTGGGAGAAGACAACTATTCCAGATCATATCTTATAGGATCAATATCTGCTCTTCAATTGAAATGATCCACTGCAGCACAAACTCCCAGGGAATAAAATGCCCTCTCAGCCTGTGGATAATATTGTACATGGCATCTCAAAAGAGCTACGACAGGGCTGAAGCGAAACAGAACCCAGAAGGAATAGAGAATCTGTGTTTGGTCTGTCTGGAAAAGTCCAGAGTATCTTTAGGCAGCATGACATTCCTCTGTATTTTAAATGTCCTCTATTACGCAAAATTGTTTCTTGTAAGCTTTAAGCCATGTTAGAATGTTGCCATCAAAACATACCTGTAGTTGTTTTGTTTCAGTCACACATTTGATTAATCGTTGGGACGTTTCCTATTGACATAATGTATTTTGACTTTTGTAGGTGGCTTTGTCGCACCATTTTTTGTGCCCAATTATGCAACATATAATAAATAAATTTTTTCGGCAGACCTGAATGTTGGGCAAAATTTGATGAGTTTTTAAAATGTTCAGGAGGTCAAATTCCTGCTCTAAGAGCAGAAAAAAAGTGGCATCAAACGGCCCTCGCGAGCCACGCTCTGCACTTGCTTGACCCAGCACTCTCTAAGGGTGGCGCCAACATGCCAGTTGTGTCCGTGTTATTGCGGATTTGGGCTGTACTTGTCACTATAAAGTCTACAGACATAGGAAGCACTGGTGCACAAAATGCAATAACATGGGTTTTTGAGGCATCGCCATAGCAACAATGTGCAAAATACAAAGTTAGCCCTTGGACTTCTTTCACAGAAACGACCTGAAGAGTCACTGTGCCAAATTTCACATGCTTCATTGAAGCTAATAAGTCATTAAAAGACTTTGAAATTTATGAAATTTTGGAAATTTTTCCATTAGGATAACATGGGCTATCTCACGCATCACCATGGCAACCCAGTGAAAGGTATCACATGGGTCCATTTGACTTTTTTGATCGGGATGACATGAAGAGTCATTTTGCCAAATTTCACATTATTCCATGAAAGTAATATTTTTCTCATAAATGGGAAATTTTGGGATCACTCCTATTAGGATAACATAGGCACTTTGGCGCATCGCATTAGCAACACGGTGCAAAAAACATGGATGTCTGACATTTCTGATTGGGATCACCAATTGGAATTTTGTGTTAAATTTTGTAACATTTCAGAAAAATAAATCTCCATGCAAATGTACTTGTTATTCTGTTTGGGGCGCTATCATGCCAGTTTTGTTTTTTCCACAATGAGTAAATTTAGGTGAGAACTGTTTACAACTGTTTCGAATTTGAGCCCAATCGGACTTTGTAAGCACAAACGGGGGCAATTTTTGACATTTGAAAATGCCAAAAATTCTGAGCCCGTCTTTCACCATGACGTTGGGGTCGCCCATTGACCTCGCTTTGACTTCCATTCATTTTAGCAGTAATAAATATGGGGTGCTTGGATAGTGCTCGATGCCAGGAGTCTGTTTGAGGGACATGAGCGCTTCGCGCTACCTTTGCCAAAATTGAGTCAATGGGCAAAGCCCAGCATGATGACATGTTGGCAAGACTATCCCATGCCTATGAGTACTAGAGTCAGGGCAAGGAGCGACTCCAGACGAAACTGCGCGCTTCACGCACGTCTTCCACCATTGACTCCACCGTGACGCTTCGCACACAGTTTCATCAAAACAGTCTGCAATGATGAGTGCATGGGCAGCAATAGGCCCAACGCCCTGTAGGGGCCCCAGACATGAGATCTTGTGAAGTGCATAGTTTTAATTTTTGACAAATTTAGAACCAGTATTAGATTTATTAGTAACTGTCATCATTTTCTAATTTGGATAGAGCTTCCTGAGCAGTAGGTGCAATAGAATACAAAATTGTGTCATCTGCATAAAAATGGGGAGTATAATAGGAAGATCAGGGGAAAATATTAATATACAAAGTAAAAAGTAATGGCCAAGGTTTGAACCTGGGAGAAGACTCTTTTTTATTATTGACAATGAAGACATGTGTCCATCTGCCATTACTAATTGTGATCTATTTGGAAAATTATGAGGCAAACCAATTTAGAGAAACCTTATCAAAACCAAGGGACACAAGTTTATATAGAAGAATATTCGAGTCTACAGTATCAAATGTCTTGGACAAGTCAATGAAGAGTGCCACACTGTTTCTTGTCCATGGTATGAATGATGGTATCAGCCACTACAGTGAAGGCCGTGATTGTACTGTGGTCTGGTCTAAAACCTGATTGCTGTGGATCCAGGATATTGTTAATTTTGAGAAAGGGCAGCAACTGCAAGTTTGCTAAAGATTAAAGAATCTTTGCTAGACCTGGTCATTTTGAAACTGGCAATAATTATTTAGGTATTATCTCCTCAAGAATGTTACACTAACAATATGGGTGATGGAAGATGAAATTACTGTTGCACTAAGACTTGGTAATTGACTGCCTCTATAAAATGATTATAATAATTGTCACTCTTATTTAAATTCCCCATTTTTAACCACAGGTGGAGAAGTGTCTTTTTATCAGTAGCAGCCAAAATATAACCAGCCTTTACATTTCTAACCATAGTAGCAACACTTTTTCTTTGCTGTCTAAAATTCTAAAAGTCTATTTCTATGTTGCCTTTCTGCAACAAGTTCCTTATAACGCCACAGGTTAGTTCTATTTTTCACCCTGTTACTAAGAATCATGGGAAACCAATTGCCTGACACTATCCCAGACACTTGATTTTCTGTTATGGTGCATTTACAAGAGTGATTAAAACACAACTAGTAGGCAGAGAGATGGTGAACTATAAGGAAACAACTGATTGACTCTATCCTGTTTCTGTGTCATGGTGCAATATCACCGCAGCAGAAAGGACTGGGGTGGGCAGGGTTAAAACTTCAAACCAAAACATGTTCCCGAGAACATGTTAGAGCTTTTAACCATGTTATAGTTGTTTCCCCTCATCTTGTACTCACCCAAAGTTGTATTTGGAGTGATTTGTGCATGTCTGAGCAATCGTTAATCATTCGGGAAAAAATGAAAAAAAAAAAAAAAAAACCTACTTGGTAGCATGATATACAATTATCCATCGGAGGTGCTGACAGCTTCATGGCGCTTTCTTGTAACATTTGTGGTGACGTCAGCTCCCATTGGGCTTGGAAGTCAGTGGACTTGTTTCTTTTATAAAGTCATTTTAAATTAATATTATGATTTAATATATCCAAATTAAAACATAATGATCCACGGGTGTCATAGATTATAACTATACAGCAGACACAAGCACAATTTCTTTCTTTTTTTTAAAGTTAGTTAAATTTGATTGTAATTAATCTTATGGGCCTATTGGGAGTGTAGGGCATGCATAGGCTCAGACACTGCTTGTGGTGATTGCTTGTGGTGACTGTGTTGCAGCTCTCCATGCTTTTCACCGAGGAGTGTGACAAAGTGAGGGATCTGATGCATGTGCACTCCTTCAGCTATGACTTCCACCTGCGCCTGTGCCACCAGTACCTGCAGGGCAGTCACATGACCCTCCGGCAGGGCTACCAGCTCACAGACTTCCTGGACGACTTCATCTCCCACCACCCTGACATCCCCAAGTTTGGACACAACCATGTCTTCCAGGGTAATTTTTACACATGTGATGTAAATAGGCTCTCGTATCATGCCCAAATAATCAAAATTGAAAAATAGAAATGAGTAATCATGTCAGTGTAAAAAAACACTATTGATACAGCTGATGTCATGGGGGTGATGTTAACTGTAGACACTGCCCTGTCTGAAGCTCTGTTCCTGTTCTATTTTAACACATTCTGACCATAAAGACCTATTTGGGCTGTTAAACAAGTCATTTTACAGTCACAAGCTAGCTAAAATTAGCCAACAGTTTGTTTGTTTTTTGTCACTGACATTTTTGTTGAAAATCAAACACCTAAAACATGAACATTGATTTTGTTTTTGTTTTTTGGGGGGGGTTTCAGACTACCTTAAAACTTTTTTGACAGTGTTTGCTAATGTATGCATTGTGTCTCCATGGTAACTGCTGAACATTATTTCTATTTCCTAAATGCCAAAATAATGAGAAAGGGCTTTTTCATTATTTTCTTCGAAGTCAGAGGTTTACATACAGTAAGATTACTATGCCTTTAAACAAGCTGGGAAAACCCAGATGATGACATCATGTCTTTGGAAGCTTCTGATAGGTTTATTGACAACATTTGAGTTACTTACACCTGTGGATGTATTTGAAGGCATACATGAAACACACTGCTTCTTTGTGAAACATCATGGGAAGGTGAAAAAGAATCATCTAAGATATCAGGAAGAGAATTGCGGACTTGCACAAATCTAGCTCATCCTTAGGTGCAATTTCCAGATCCCTGAATGTGCCACGTTCATCCGCTCAAAAAATTATACGCAAGTATAAAGTAGTAATATAGTTATTAACATAAAATAGTAAGCAGAGTAAACTAGAAAGTCACCAAAGGCAAAATGGCAACCAATGATTGCTATTTGCATTGCCTAACCATCAATAAGAACACTGGCAACTAAACATAATGCAAAGGGTATAAATAAATAGTCAGTGAATGCGTTTACTGTTATTTGCCCAGTCTTATGACACAGATGATAAGTTCATGGATAGTCCAGTTTCTCCATCTATGTGGGTCAGGAGGTATGATCGTCGATGTATTTTTGTGCCTCCTCAACATTGCTAATCCACTTCTTGACACCGTTGGATAGCATCAGGCGGAGACGAGCCGGGAAGAGCAGAGCGGGCTTTCAGACCCTATTTGTCACATCTCTGTATTGTACTTGTTGTGACATGACTTCAGTGCTGTAATATACCACGATGCAAATGTGTTGGCAATGATAGTCAAACATCTGTTTGTGTCGTGCTTCTCTGATGAAGAGGTCCTTCGTTTGGTACTGGTGCAGGCGGAGAATGACTGGCCGTGGCTGTGCACCTCAGCTCAGCCTCACGGCCCCATGCGATGGGCTCTGTCGATCTCCGGCAGGGATGGCAATGTGTCCTTTCCAAATGCATCCTGAAACAGCCATGAAAAAAGTCAGTAGGGCGACTCAGTAGACTCCAACAAGCCAGGAATACATATATTTTGGCGTCTGCTACGGTCAGTAACTTTAGCCTTAAGTTTTGTGTTAACATCCTGGAAAGAAGAGATTGCGGTTTCAAGCTTGCTGACTTGTTGGTTAATGTCATCAGACAAGTGCTCCAAAGAGGATATGCGCTGGTCATGGTCATCCACCAAAAGTTTGTACAGGTCTAGTTTAGTTTCTAGAGTTTCACAGTGCTTTTCTAGTAGGGCTGAAATGGCTTCCATGGACAAGCTAGCGCTAGCACTCGCCTCCTCCTTTTCGGCAATTCTCTCTCTTATTGTGAGAGAGATTATGTTCGTGGTTGGATCAAATGGATAATAAGAGTCTACCCAAAAAAAGAAATTCAAATTAAGATTATAGAGAACTTAATGAGAAAAGAAGTTTTGAATGCTGCTGGAGCGCTACACCTACTCCATCCAAGTTACCAACCCTTAAGGCATGTTAGTGAAGGTGTATGGAGTTTAAAAACACATTGGAGCAGAGTGTTTTATTTTTAAGAGAACTCAGCCTAAATATGCAGGGTTTGTGTGTTAAACATGCGTGAATGAATCAAAACACAACTCCAGGTCTGTTTTTTATGAGGAAACAACATTATAACATTGATCAGGAAACAGCGTAATATGGGCCCTTTATGTGTGAATAATTGTATGGTACTTTTAGAATCGGAATTTCTTTCTGTTCTTAGGAAGCTTTTCCATGTCCACGGGGATCATCCCTGCCCACCAGCTCTACAACTACATCACTGACCACGCAGGCACCTACGGCATGAAGCCTCTGCGCATGTCGAGAGCAGCCACCTCCTCTGACAGTAAGAAGGCTCCTCCCGAGCTGCACGAGTATGCCCTGGTGGCTCTGTGGACCAGGTAGGCTCCTAGTACACATCCCTGTGCCTGTGGCCCCTTTATGATTCTATGCTCTGCCCTCAGCTCAGGCTCTTATAAAGACCTGGAGGGCCTGCACCATCACGACGACTTTGACGTGTCTCTGGTGGTGTGTCACAACGCTGTGCCATTTGAGGAGCAGTCAGACAAAGAGAGGCACCTGCTCAGGTCAGTGCACCAAACACACACATATGCTCAGGTCTGACACACACGCACCTGCTCAGGTCTGACACACACACATGCACCTGCTTGGGTCTGACACACACACACAGGTCAGTGCCCTAGGGCTGATCCCATGTTTTGCGTGCACAGGCTGAGGTTCTACGTGCTGATGACCAGTCAGAGAGAGCTGTTTCCTCGCCTTACCGCAGACATGCGGCGCTTTAAGAAGCTGCCCCAGATCCACAAGGAGCCAGAACCTGAGCAGGCCCGACACGCGGATAGAGCTGAGGGCTCTCAGGACGGGTGGGAGCAGGCAGTCTGTGAGGCCATCTCTGATGGGAATGAGTTCTATCCTCTGGCTGGAGGCTCGGAGCTGCCCCCCCTGCCCCCTCTGTTCCCTCTGCTGCAGAACGAAGTGTCCACGGCTCAAAGGCAGATGATCCAGAGCACAGTGGAGCAGGCCATGGAGCACTGCCGCAGGGACAACCTCTGGAGGAGATTGTTCCATGGAGAGCATGTTACTCTGGACAAACTCAAGCTAACAAAACTGTCCTTCAGCGAGCTAGAGGAGCTGCTGGGGGCAGTGCAGAGCTGCTCTGTGGGGGACATCGACCCTCAGCTGGTGAGACAATTCTTACACTCGCACACACTATTATGCACTCAACCAAAGCCCTCTCTTATCTGCTCTGAGATGTTTGTGAGTTGGTCCATTTAGTTCGTAGTCCAGTCAGCGAGTGTGGGGTGAGTCTGAACGAGCACATGTACCTCTCCTTAGTGTTTTGTTGCTGTGTGACAGGAGTGCTTCCTGAGCATGAGCCTGACCTGGTACCAGAACCTCATCAAAGTCCTGCTCAACCGCTTCCCTCAGAGCTGCAGACACTTTGATGAATGCGGGGTGCAGTATCTGGTGAGAGCATCCAACCCTAACCTAACCCTAACTGATTATTAACTGATGACCGTTTCACTGTTTGATTTTCTAACTTACTGTTGGTTAATATTAAGTCCTGCGGGGTGGGTCATACAGAAATCATTTTAATTCAATTGAATGTAAAAACGATTGAACCAGCCGCTACTTTCTGCTGAGTAAATGTTTGATTCAGTCATTGACAGATGTCGGTGTTCATCTCTTCTAGGCTGTCCTCAACCAGAAGTTCACTGACTGCTTCGTGTTGGTCTTTTTGAACGCTCAGACTGGTAACACGGTAAAGACAACCACTTTCACTTGTGCCTGGAGTTCCTATACTGATATCATGATGTTTGCAGACATAATAAACTATTAATTTTTCCTGTTTTTTTTAGGCCCGAGCCCCTATAGGGCGTAGGGCGTATTGCCTATTACTGTTTTGACAACGTTGTGTGCGAAGCGCAAATTGCTGTCTCTAGCTCGTCAGGATTTTAAAAAATCATATTATGGCCGCGCCCTAAACGCTACAGGAAGTTGGCCATATTGGATCAAACCTGGGATTGACAAAATCACTCATCATAATCTTTTGACAATTTTCATCAAAAGCCCTTCAAACTTGGCAAAAAGTCACGAAACCCATGTGCACTAAAAGGTTATCAACTATATTTTAAATAAAATGTTGGCATGGTCATTGTGATTTTTGAACAAAATTTTGAAAAATTTAAAAAAGTCCATCTTTCAGAAACATTGTTGGATTTGAATGGACCCAATAAAGCATGCACATATCTGAGCTGGACATAATAACATGCAAATTAGGGCTCCATCTTTTAAGATGGCTCTATAGCGCCCCCTTCAAATTCTATTTTTAAAAATTCTAATCTATTTGTCGTGGACCAGTGAAAGAATTTACAGAGAGGTTCTTCATAATGGGGAACAATGTGACAAAGTTCAATCATTCTAACTTTTGTTGTTTAGGCGTAAAAAAATGGAAGAAAAAAAAAAAAAATTATTATTATTATTAGGCCCGAGCGTTTGACTCCGCCCTGACAAGGGACCAATTAAAACTGTGTCCAGAGGACAGAAAATGGCAAAAATCATCAAGTAGTAAACTCGACGTGACATGCCAGTGACCGGTATCAAAAATTAGAATTTGATGACCAAAGACCCCGCGAAAAAATAATGAAAACCAAAGCCACCTCAAACTTTGATTTTCATGGGGCCAATGGGAGCCCGACCCAGAAAAAAAATCAACGTAAAAATTTGACACTCATCATAATCTTTTTGACATCTTCAACAGTTTTCATCAAAAACACTTCAAACTTGGCCAGAAGACACAAAACTCATGTGCAATAAAAGGTTATCAAATATATTTTAAATAAAATGTTAGCCGTCATTATGGTGCTTTTTCAACAAAACATTCAGGACCTTGTAATGGGGAACAATGTTACAAAGTCCCATCATTCTAACTTTTATTGTTTAGGCGTAAAAAATTTAAGAAAAAAAAAAAATTATTATTATTATTATTATTATTCCTTTCCCCCAACTAAATCGCTCCTGAGAGTCTCAGGGTGTGGTCATAACGAGCTCTTAAGGAAGAGGCCATTTTGAAAGTAAAAAATCATTTAGAAAAAATTTATGAGCCGGGCAAAATGATTTGTGGAATAAAATTCTATCTTTAAAAATGGCTCTCCAGCCCCTCCCCCACAAAGTTACATTTACATCCAACATGACACTGGAAATATTAATCACATGTCAAGCTAAGTTTGATATGCAGCTCTCTCACTTTGGCGTGCGCCCTTCTGCAGTCGCAAGGGTTGCGAGGGCCCTTTATCACTGCTTGCAATTTTAATTTTATTTTTATGTTTATATCTGCTTTTTGCGGTATTCATTTTGTCTGATGCTGTGTTCTCTCTTATGGAGACACTTGTGGCCTGTAACGATCTGCTCCAACTGTTTACAAGTGGAAAAGACTCTAAATGTGACTCAAGCTACATTGATATGTGGAAATTAATCTGATTCAAATCTGATCTTTTGCAGTGTGAACACACAAGGCACATTTATCTGCGCTAGCTTCACTACTGTTTTTTGGTAGGCAAATACAGTGAGGTTTTAAACTTTTCGGGAAATAAAGTGTGACAACGACAAAAATATCCAACTTGGCTTTTTAAGGTAAAAGAAAATGACAATTTATTTTTGATTTGTATATTTTAGAAAAAAATGTGTTTTCTCACTAATTATTTCTCATAATGTGACTATAGACCAAGTCCAGCCCTGTCCTCTTCTGCACAACAGGACACTTGAGGGCTGTTGGGTCCAGACACAAACAAGGCAAAACAAGGCCAAAACAACACTCTAACATTACAAATCCTTTGGGGCAATATAGTATATTTGATTGATTTAAACTTTTAGCATGACTGACTGAGTACATAGTGTAAGTGTCGGATCTGAAAGAAAAGCTGCTAAAATTTAAAATTAAAAACTCTGAAAACTCTAAAAATTCTGTTATCAGAAAAATTAAAATGTTATGTTAAATGTTAAAAATTCTGTAAAGGCACTGACTGAAGGCAAAATGAAGTAGACATAATGTTTTCAGTGATTAACTGATACCAGATCAAAATGCTAATGGTTTTGAGTCTTTATAACCAAAGTAAACAACAAATTTGACGTTGCAGTGTAGAAATGTTAGGATGAAAAATACTATTTTCAAGCCTAAAAATTGTATTTGAGTTTCTCAAAAAGTATAAAATATAGAGAAATATTTAATATATCTTTAGATGAAGTGAAAAACTATTGTGAGCTCGACATTTAATTACAGTATTTGTCCAGTAAAACCTAAAAATCCATAATCTCCTATTAAACAAATAATGTAAAACTCATTGGTAAACGTATTAAAAAAAAAACATTCAAGTGAGATCAGCTTGTTTTTTTTCATAACCCTTTTCACTTTTGCGTCCTGATGCCTCCATTCCAGAATTTAAAACATTTTTGTTTACTAGGGTTGTCAAAAGTATTAAAAATCATATCCAAATCGATACTAAAACTAGTATCAAAACTAGATACTCATTTGCGCAGGTATCGATACTAAAAAAGTCACATTCAACACTATGTAACCTACCTGGACAACTGAGGGATACCACAGATATAAGACGACATATGGTCATATAAAAGAAAATACTACAATTTAATATTGAAAATCACATTCTATTTTCTAAAGTGTTTCGAATTGTAATTGTGGTATCGAATTTGGTATTAAGTCTCTTTCTTAGTATCAAAATTGAGTGTGAAATGTTAGTATCCTGACAACACAATTGCAAATGTTTAAAGGGTCTATTTAGTTGTAACCTGTGTCCCCTATGTGTCAGAGTTTGAAGGTGGTGTTCCGGGAGCCACTGCCTGTTCAGCCCCCCTCTGGAGGCAGCCCCCCTCCTCAACTCGTTCACATGTACCACCACCTGGAGTCCATCATCAACACAGCCTGCTATAACCTGTGGACTGGCCTCCTGTAGAGACACAGCCTGCAGCCCCAAGCACTCATGCTACTGCTAAATTTACTGCTAAATCTATTGCTAAGGGACTTTCTGGTGCACTTTTTTGACCATCTCATATCCAAAGCCTAACCCTAAAGGAACCATATGTACCCTGCGCACTTACTGTTTAAAAAAACACTGCACTAGTACTGTGCTATGGTTGGCAGTAGGTGCTGGGATTTAAAAGGACTCTCTGACAATCCAGATGAGAGTCCTTTTAAGTTTAAACCAACTGGATTTCAGCTTTGAAATTGGCAACCCAAATGAGATACTCATGTGACGCTCATTCTGCTTTCTGATTGGATAATCATCTTGTAAGTAAGAATAAATCAGCACAATAATGTTATCAGTAAAAGCTATATTTGAATATGATGGCAATATGAGCAGTTGTGTTTTGAGTTTTTTCTTGAGTAATGCAGAATATAGGGAGCCACTGTTTGTAAACCTGTGCCAGGGGGCACAAAAAGTAAAACCAAACTCTTCCTTTCAGACCTGATCCTTCCCCTCCTTTCAGACCTGTTCAAGAGCATTTTTGGTTTTGTTTTGCATTATATGGTGGCTTAAGGAAAAATAGTCTTAATGTATTTCAATATGTATGAATAAAATGTGACTGAGCATCCACACTACAAAGTTTCTATGAAGAACACGAGAAGGATTGAAAGTCATTTTTTAAAGGTTTCTCTTAGTTTTAATTGTGTAGTGTGTGTTTCTGGATCTCCTCATCTCAGGGTGGTTCTCGCATAATGCCAAATAATTTGTAAAATTATTCAATCATCGAGTTGTGGCAGTGTTACACTCCAACTGTAAATATTCACCACTCAGCACTTTTTACATTAATGCAACTTTCTATATTTATACTGTACAGCAGGACAGTGACATGCACTGTGATAGGAACTCTTCTGCTAACCAATCTGCACCCACAGCCATCTGCATTTAAAACATCCCTACCCTGAGCACTGGGTGTTCGGGACCAGGCTTGGGTGTAGCTTCTTTTCCAGCATTATTATGGTTTTGGGTTGGTGTAGGAAGTGCCTTTTCGTTTGAATGTGAACTGCCTTTGTGTGTCCATGGTGTTCATTAGACTGGAGTGCTGGCATGTACATTTCTGTGCATACACCAAACTGAAATAAAGATGAAGGATTCTTGCAAATGTGTTGTTTAATCCCCTCAATTTAGTCATTGTCATAGTATAAAAACAGCTGTGCACATTCTAAAGGAAGGTTAGTGCTAGGTAGTATGGTCCAGAGGGATGGTCTGCTGTGAGTACAGCCAAGTTTTTTTTGTTTTGTTTTGTTTTTCTTCCTCTTTATCCGAGGCCGGGTCGCGGAGGCAGCAGTTTCAGCTGGTAGGCCCTCCCTCTCCACGCACACTTCCTCCAGCTCTTCGGGGAGAATCCAAAGGCGTTCCCAGGCCAGCCGAGAGACATAGTCCCTCCAGCGTGTCCTGGGTCTTCCCCGGGACCTCCTCCCGGTGGGACGTGCCCGGAAGCCCGAGCCACCTCATCTGTCTCGTCTCGACATGGAGGAGCACCGGCTCTACTCCGAGCTCCTCACCCTATCTCTAAGGGAGCGCCCAGCCATCCTGCGGAGGAAACTCATGGGTACAGCTAAGGATTCTGTGTATTTACAACTCAACAAAATCTAAAGTTCAATATTTCAATTTATAAGAGCAAATTTTTTAAAAATTGATGCATGTTGAGGATCCAAAAACAAATATAACAGCAGCAAACAGCAGTAAGTACAGATGACATCTTTATTTTAAATGGACAAAGGCACAAAAACACCACAGTGAACAGACGGCCACAAGGTCGAGTGCCAGAGCCAAGAAGAGACATGAGCTGGTGGTCAATAGGACAGTGTTTCCTCAGCTGCTCTGACCAAAAGGACTCTGCAATGTCCAACATCCCTTCTCTTTTGCTGCTGTCCCTGTACTTATGTTGTTGCAACAATACAAACTCCTTACAGTGAAACACATACAGGTCTATTATTTCATCCCTACTGACTGCCAGAGGGTGGTGCTTAAAGCACTGAATTGGCTTGTTTGAGATGAGCTACAACTGTGCAGATCCAATCGGTGCTTACATGAACACGGTGGGTGCAACCTGGTCAGATTTGTGTGAGACTTGCTCTGATGCCAGTATAGTCAGTATATTTCTACCTCCAAAAATTAACACATTCCACAAGTTGTTTTTTGCACAACACTGAGATGTGAGTTGATATTTTAATAAATATAACTTGAAAATGGCACGCCATGTTGTGTACTATTCCAATATGTTTTTACATTAAAAAAAAAGACTTAAAAATTACATTTAACTTGTCAAGACTCTGGAGAAGCCATTTATGGTCTCTTGTTATTCATATTAACTGTTCATGAAGGTGGGGCATATTTTGGAAGGGAGGAACTTCGTAGCATAACACAGTTACTGATGTCACAGCAAGTCCGACACAAATCTAACCAGGGTGCACCACATTCAGATCAATGTTGATCTACAGCAATCAGATCTCAAACAAGCCTAATGACTCCCTTGGTGAAAATGCAGTAAGTGATTCAGTGCTTTAAGCACTGCCCTCTAGCAGTGATCCAGTATTCATAGAACTGTAGTTCAATTAGTAACTCTTGTTTTATTATTGTATCTGATGTTTCCCGCCTGTCACTGGCTCAAGTTCCTTCCGTGGTTTCCTTCCCTAACTCCTTGAGTTTTTGTCCCAAAGCTCTCCATATGGCACGTTTGAGGCCGCATCTCTATTGAACAGCTGTGAATCAGTCTTCCTGAGCTTCTCTCCGGGTCCAGTACTGTCTGAGCCAGCCCAGTCCAGCAGTGGTGCCCCCTACAATACACGCCACATCAGCACACACATCTGGAGCTCTGTGTGATGAAGAGAAAGGACATGTGACTCACCCAGAGGCCGGTACTCACAGCCCACAAAGCCCTGGTAGTGCTGACGCTCCAGGACGTCCCACAGGTAGCTGTAGTTGAGCTCTCCCGGAGTGTCCGGCTCATTCCGCTCTGGCACCTGTGCAATTTGAACATGGCCTAAGGAAGCACAAGCCAATCCACTTTAAATGTACAGCTCATGCACATGTCAACAGCATTTGGCTCTCCTAAATGTCAATTAAACCACATCAATGTACTAATAACAATTATGCAAATATTGTTTTAAATCATTGCAAAACTCTATCAATAACAGGGAAATAAGTTATTAATAGAACAAAACAGAGTTAACTCAGACACAGTGTTGTCAGTGTCCATAAATAAATACTCTGGACCTGATTTTGAACAATAGGTCAGGAACATGTTTTAGCCCTGACTACTCAGTCCTTTCGGTTACTGTGATATTGCCTAGTCTATTCTTTAGTATCAAAACTGAGTTTGAAATTTTAGTATTGTGACAACACTAGTCTGGAATAGTGTCAGGAAATTTTTCCATGATACTATGTAAAACAATGTTCCTGATTGGATTAAAAAGGTGACCCTGTTAGTAGCTTCCGTCATTACTGCTATGTAAAATGAATAAATTATATTTTAGTCTCTTTCTTCCTATTAAGCAGCTTTTACCAAACAATGCATGATGTAAAGAAAACAATCATTATAAATTATCTAGTACAAGCCTTTTAAAGGATTATTAAAGCTGAGCCATACTAAGCCTGTCTCACCAATGTGAGGAAAGTATCTGATGATGTTCTGTGTCAGGTTCCCATCCATGATCTGCCAGTGGAACACGTCCTACAGCAGAACACACACATGAACTGACCTACATACATTTATTTTATATTTTTAGTAGTAGGAGTTGCAATAGTAGTAGTAGTAGCTCACCATTTGAAGCTTCAGGTTTGGCTTTCCCACCCTCTCCAATATGGCCACAGCTGCAACATGAAATAATTAATTGTTTCTGGGGCAATTGTTAAAGCCCTGTACTAGACAATAGTAGTGTGTGGAGAGGCAAGACTGCACACTGCATGTTTTTTTTTTTTTCCAAGGTATTTTTGAGCAATAAAACACCCCTTTCACACAAATGTGACACAGTGGGGCTTTAAATTATCATAATATCCTACTATCCCACTATCAATTAGGACTATGGTCCAACAGGGTATGTTGCACTCTATGATGTTTCTCTGAGACAACTTTGTATTGAAGGTGTGATTGATTTTGTAATTTAAAGTGCAATAACACTTTTTCAGATGTTCCTTACTAAATTATTGCTTATCATATTCTATTAAAAGGATTAGTCTTAAAAATTCCATGAAATTTGGTATTGTAATGACTGATAACAAAATATAATATGGTATCAACACTATTACTTTCAGTTAAACATTTAATCCACAAATGTTGTTTTTTTTTCCCCCAAAACAAAACAGTTATTGCACACCGAGGAATAATCTCAAACTTTCTTCCAAATTATTAAGACTAATAGACAGAAAATATGCTGGCTTTCCTGTATACTTTTTGAAGAAGTTTGACTTGAATAAAATATCTGTCTTATATCTTATATACAGTGCTCTGTTAGTATCTGAAAGTTTGAAATAAAAAAATCTGACCATGATGAGGAGAGTCCAGGAAGTAGGCGGGGTCAGTGATCCGTGTGTTGATTGGCTCGATTAGACCAGTGATGCCCTTCTGCAAGAAAAATAAGCTGTGCCAACCACAAAGTATGCTCAGTAGTATAGTAGTGTGCCATTTGTGTAATGCAACAGTCTCAAGTGTCTGCACGATTGATCAGAAGGCCAACATTTATCTACTATGCCAGTATTCTCTCAGCAATGCTAAATGATAACAATTACTGATGGATTATTTGACATTATTCGATATTATTCAAATGACCCTCTGTATGTATTCCCAGCAGACTACCTTGGAGAGCAGATCAGCAGCATACTGAAGATTCTGGATGAAGATGCTCTCCATTTCCTGGGCCACCTCTGCTCTGTTTGACCCCAGAGGAACACGCCCGGCCATCAGGTGGATCCTGAGGGCACACACCACAGCCTTCAGTCTTTCAAAGTCATTTTATCAATTATGGCCAAGGTTAAACAGGTGGCAATTCACTTTCTAAAAGAGGCATTTTAAGTAAATGCTGCCTAAAAGTAGACTGGACGCTGGGTTGGTACTAGGGAAGGCTAGTTGTAACATAGGTCAAGTTGTAGTTAGGCACTAATCAGAATGAACAGGTCTGTGGCTGGAACCAACCTTTTGCACTGCAGACCCTGCGCGTACTCGATGGCTCGCTCCAGCCCCTGTCTGAACTCCTGCTCTCTCCCCGGGACTGCTCCAAGCCCCAGGTCTCCGGCCCGGAGGTTTCCTGAATCAAAGAACCGTGACAGAGTGCTTCTCTGCGGTCAGTGTGAGGAGGTGGACCGTGGCTCACCTGGAGGAGTGTTAATGAGGACCAGCTCCACTCCCGTCGCCTCCCGCGCTCTCTTCAGCTCCTGCAGGTCCTCCTCATACGGCCACGCCGCCTCCACGGCGCGAAAGCCAGCTGCAGCCGCGGCGTACATCCTCTGGCTTATCTCCGGGAGCTCCGTAAACAACCATGTTAGATTGGCACTAAACTGGAGCTGAGGCATGGAGCCGGGGTCAGCAGCCCTGCGGTCAGCCGCTGCTCTACTGGACTGTGCGCGTCAACTTCCTTCTGCCAAAGACTACTCCTGTTGGGTTTTCCTGTGCCTGAGAGCCCTCAGAGACAGAAACTTTAGGCTTTTAGATTGTGGACTCGAACTGAAAGTACGAGTTGGACTGGCAAGTTTAACACGGATCAACGGTGTTCTTGCAGGAAGTGTAGCCTACATTTTGATCATGTGGTCACGTCGCGTCTCTGCAGCTACGAGCCCCTGTGCGTCACAGACAAGGGCGCGTTTATCAAATCCTAGCCTTACCTGACTAATTGGGGGAAAAAATCCTAGCCCTAGCTACACGATTTTACTTAGGGACAAGGCTTCGGTTGCAATAAATTTAAGTCGTTTGAAATGGGATATTCAGAACTGAAACTGAAAAGAGAATTCAAAACACAGAAATGTGCAATAGTGATTAGGGCACTGTTTAGGGACTGTTGTCCCACTGCCCATTTTATATCCCAAATGCACAAGAAACGTGTAACCTTGTTAATCTGGCTTTACCGATAGTAATTTTGAGGGTTTAAGACCCAGAGGTCAAATTTACAAATTAAAGACACAGGTAAGGTTCTGAATTAAGATGACATGTGAAAAAATATTACATTTTTATTTAAAAAGTTCTACAGCCAAAATGAAGGTCCGTGGATGCAGCTGAAATAAAATGAAGTTAGACAAAACATAAATTTTGTTGACTAAATTTAGAAAAGTGTATTTAAGTAAAATTTTAAAGAAGAAAAGACATTTTAAATTTTATTATTACAAAAAATAAATAAATCTAAAAGTTTAATTACTAGCTAAAATAGGCCTAAGAATTAAAAATGAGCACAGTTTAAAATAACGAAAAAATAATAATAAAATAAATAAATAAGTAAAATAAATAATAATAATAAGCTACCTGGGGCCACGTGAGCAAACTCGAGGGTATGCCCAGGGGTGCTACTTACCTCAGTGGACACAGCAGAAGGCTATGAAGGTACATTTGTATGAAGGTACAATTGTTCCAAAAAGTCTGTAAATGTTGATTTGTACACTGATAAATAAAAACATATATATTTTTTACACTTACAAATTTCGTTTTTCACTTACAAATATCGCTTTACACTTGCAAATACCGTTTTACGCTTACAACTTTGTAATTTTACAAGTACAAATCTGAAAATTACGCTTTCACGAGCTTTGAGACATTTGTTGCGCCGAGTTTGTCTCAAAACGATTTGTAAGACAGAAGGGGGCGGGGTTAGAGGGGACCAGGGTTGCTGTGGCAACGGCTAAACTGGTTTATATATAGTAAAGGAGCTAACACGAATTAAGACAGTACATCACCTTTATTTGATATTATGATGTGCATTATTAAAAATAAGTAAAATAAGTTGTATACCAAGGTAAACTGATACCACTTTTGTAGCCACACTGGCTTTAACAACTTTTTCAGAAAACGAGATGTTACCATTAGTTAACACCTTATGCTAGCTGACTTTTCCCCGACTTTTTCCTGCTAATAAGGCCAGTGTGATATTACAAGTGGACAAAGACATTGGCTCCTACATTTTTAGCAACAACGCCACTCCAGTTAACTTGGAGAAAGGATTCCTAAAGGCGCTTATTACAGAACAGAGCAGGCTACACAATGAGCATTTAATTTAACAAGGATTCCTAAAGGCGCTTATTACAGAACAGAGCAGGCTACACAATGAGCATTTAATTTAACAATGTGAAGACATGACATACGTTTGAGTTAACTTCATCATTCAGCATCTGGGCATACAGAAATACACTCGGTCTAAGTTGTGGCTTGACTGAACAAAGTTGAGCCAGGAGTCTGTCACTACACTGCTGGTGGAGTGATGAGCACTGGCTGCAGCAGGTTTCCCTTCATGGTTCACTGGTTCACACAGAGTACACTGTTGCTTCAGGCCCTTCTCATTGGCCTAAGAAGCCCGAGGACCATGCGACGTGACGCATAAATTGTGACGTGCGTCTTGGGTAATGCGATCTCAGTTTTCACTCTAGACTCGCCTGCTCAGGTGATTTGTGGTTGCTTTGCCTGCACTGGCACTGATGTGGCCGCTACTGCACTTTAATGATTTTTTTTTTAATTTTTTTTTTAATTATTTCCATATTTCCTGATACGTATAAGTTGTGAATCATGGACTGCCCGGGAAAGGGGGCGGACCCAGCGTTTTTATGAATGCAAAGAAGGAATTAATGAATACTGGTCTAATGTATTATATTTTGCCCAGATGCTATGAACTTAACTTAGATAACTGTTGTGGAAAAAAATACAATTCTAGATGAAAAGTGATTCATTTGTGAAGCCTGGTGAGTTTAGAATACAAAGGCAGATACAGACAGGACAGGGCCTAGACCTGCCCTGGTCACAGACTGGTTGGCTTTCGGCGTCCCAAAACTCTCTCCTACTCCGTCCCCGGAGCATCTAAGCTCTGAGTATTTATACCAGAATGACAATGCTACATACATTTCAAAGCAGAGTGACTTTTGTTTCACACCCATAAGATACTGAACTTTTACACTTAGACAGAACAACAAATTTTCTTGTGGGATGGAGACCGAGCCTTCACACATGTTAATGTCTGGTTCTGACACATTGACACAGATCAAATGCTTTTAAAGACATACATTAAGAATATTTTCTTCACATCATGAATATACGTAAATTTCCATCACATTTTTATTGGACAAATGAGATACACAGGAGCCCCCAGAGAAGCTCACAGATCACCTGGACCATGTGGAGCGCAGGGAGTTGACCATTTACACCGGAGGAGGAACAATATTAAATGTCTGGACATCTTAAATTCATCACAATGATGGCAACAGTGTCATAAGAAAGAAAAACATTCAAACATTCAGTGACTTTGAGGAAATATGGCATTGAAAGAGTTAATCAAACTGCTTTACTCTACAATACAATCTTTAATTGCTTATTTTCAAGACAACATTTTGCAGATTAACTCCTGTTTTCCCCTGGTACATGCCCACTTCTCTGTACTTACTTGAGTCTTCAATTTTATTTTCTTACCTGGTGATAGGTGTGGGATTTGGCAGCATTGCGCAATCACTTTGGTATAAATGAAAAAAAGAAAGTGCTGCTTGCTAGTGTGGTGTGTTTAGTGTGTGTGGTTTGTTGTGATGATGTTTGCAGTGACATTGGCCTCTTTTGGGCGGTTTCTAATGCAGAAGCAGGTAGACTTGTTTCTTTTAAGTCATTTTAGATGAACATTGCAAATTAAAATTCCAAACTTACAACATAATGATCCACAAGTGTCATTGATTATAACTATATAGCAGACACAAGCACAACAGACTTTCTTTAAAGCAAAATGTAATAAAATAAGTAAATGAATCCAGTGTAAAAATACTAATGCCGAACTACTCAAGTGAAGACATTTTGATTTCAAACCAATGTAACTAACTAATAATCTCAGTTCTGCGGTGTAGACTGGCCACTTCAGTGTGTGTGGGGGTGTGTGTGTGTGTCTGCTCAAGTGAAGACATTTTGATTTCAAACCATTGTAACTAACTAAAAATCCCAGTTCTGCAGTGTGTGTGTGTGTGTGGGGTGTGTGTGTGTGTGCGCGCATGTGGATGCGGGGCTCCATGGCATGTGTGGCCCTTATATAAGTCTAATATTAGCTGCACTGTAGCTTTCAGCCCTCGGAGCAGGAGTCCTGGGGCCCTCCATCTGCCCCTGTACAACGGGATAGCTCTGACTATGTCTACAATGAGCACTATACTGTCATACTCACAATTCACTACTGTTTTAGATAACATGTGCCACCTGCATGTACTCTCTTCTTTGTGATAGGTGGAGGATAAGAGTGTTCTAACCTGTGCTGGTGTAAAAGGAACTGCTCTTACAGTTTTAAAAAACATACTGCAATAACGTTTGAACCTTAGTTGCCAGTTGCCTTAAAGGTCCCATACATCACATAGATGCTTTAAGCTATGCTATACTGTCGTTACCTCCTCAAAACATCCCTGGAATTGTGTTTTGATTCATTCATACATGTTTGATTAATCCTTTATTATTAGTCTGTCTACAGCTGTGTCCCAATTCAATGGCTGCAGTGTTCGTCAGCTGCATTTGAAGGCCACTTATGTCACTTCCGGCGCGGTAAATTCAGTCCCATTTCATGCAGCCCACAAATGCGGCCGACAAATGTGGCCCGTATTTCCATGGAGAAGGCCATGAACGAAGGGTACATCCGAGCAGCCTTCGCAACCTTCTATCCCATCACCCTCCGAGTGGTGCTGGTCAGATGTTCGAAAAACACAGAGGGGAGAAAACATGTAAGTACACGCTTTTTTAACTTTATGAAATAATTACTAACGCAGCTGTAAACGTGACATAAGGCCATAACTCCCACAAAACTGTCAAAGAAGTTTGTTATTAACTGCGTAATCCCTGGAGTTTTGAGTTAAAAGACTGGTAATCTGCAGCTAACAAGGTGACAAGTCCACTCAAGTTTTCACATTTGGACAGATGATCAACAAACGCTAATCATGTTTTTACTGCCCGCAGAGTAATTCATAAAGTTACGAGGAGGAAACAACCAAGTTTTCATGGACATGGGACTAAACACTTTGCCAGTGGAGCCTGGAGGTCGGATAACACGAAGGCACAATTTAATTATGTCTAACAAACTTATATTTATGTGCAAATTACGCAATATAGTTTATGTATTGAATTCTGTGATTTATCTGCTTTTTACAATCCCTGAATGTTTTCAAATGAAAGAGTAAAGATCACAGTTTGAGCTGGTTAGATTTATGACGGTGTCGTAAAGACTGACAGAGGGACCAAAGATACAGACTCGGGAAACAGTTCAGCAGAGTTTATTTGCAGATACAGGAATGTGAATATTTCTTTGAATCACCTTTAGCTTTGATTACGGCAAGCATTTGGTATGGCATTGTTTCGATAAGCTTCTGCAATACCACAAGATTTATTTCCATCCAGTGTTGCATTCATTTTTCATAGGCAATTCCAGGTCTGAAATTATCCAAATGATTCTAGTGAAGGTGTGTGGAGTTTATAAACACAGGGGAGCACTTCCTGTATTACCACATGACATCACAAGGTGGAAAAGAGGATTTTCTGTTTGTGAGAAGAACACAGCCTAACCATGCAGGATTTGTGTGTTAATCATGTGTGAATGAAACAAAACACAACTCCAGGTCTGTATTTGATAAGGAAACCACGTTATAATATAGACAAGAAAATAACGTAATATAGACCTTTAACCTACAGATAGAGGACGACATATGGAAATTTTACTCGTTCTCATTATGTGAACAGGTCATGCCACATGTGGAAGCTCGGAACTTTCAGAATTCAGTCGGTGAGATGCAAAGGCTGCACTAGCACTGATTAAGGATTGGCTGCAGGTGCTGGGGTTTAACAATTGGCAATTCAGATCAGACAGTCCTTTTAGATTTAACTCAATTGGATCTTAGCTTTAAAACTGACAACCCAAATGAGAGACTCGTGTGAGGCTCATTCTACTTTCTGATTGGATAAATGTTTTAAGAACCAAAACACCAAATTATAACATAAATAACTTGGCCAACAAGTCCAATGTTTTTGTAATTAAGAATAAATGAGCATTAAAATTATTATCAGCAAAAGGTATGTTTGATGTCACTTAACACATATAGATCATCCATCCATCCATTTTCTTCTGCTTATCCAGGGCCGGGTCGCGAGGGCAGGAGTCTGAGCAGGGACTCCCAGACTTCCTCCACCCCAGACATGTCCTCTAGCTCCTCCGGTGGGACCCCAAGGCGTTCCCAGGCCAGCTGAGAGACATAGTCCCTCCAGCGTGTCCTAGGTCTTCCCCAAACTTGATCCCTCCTCCCGGGGGATCAAGTTTATGTAATTAAACATCTAAATGTTACATACAGTTAGATATTAGAGACAATGCAAACAATAAAAGACATTAGACATAGAGCGTGCATACATCCAGGTTTGAAGGGGTGACGAGACAATAAGAAAGGCATCTGATCTTCTTGGGTGCGTAAATGTGTGTGCGGGCGTGTGTGAGCGTGTGTATGTATGGGTAGGTAAGTAATAAAACAAACAAACAAAAAATCTAAAGAAATACGAGGGAAAGGGTGGAAATTTTAGAAAGAAGAGGGAAAAAAAATGTGAACAATTCCAACCCTCCCTGTAGTTAGCAGCACAATTCTGTCCTCAACCCACAAGCCTATGTCATCCATGCTTCTCCATAAATATACAAGCATGATACAAAACTGTACACAGCAACTTGACAAATCTGACGCGATGTGCTCTAGTTTAATTAGTGGAATGCATGCCAATTATAATGTGATAGCAGTTTGAAGGGAGAGTGACTTAGTGCAGATAGGGGAGAGCGAAAGTGAATGAATGTTTGTGTTTAGATGTTTGAATGTAACAGTTATTAGTCTACTTTTTTGCTTTCATTATGTGTTGTTGTTTTTTTTTTGCATTGAAAAAGTAAAAATTGTAGCTGTGACCATAAAGAGGATACGAATTGGGCGTGAGAGAGACTGCTAGATTACTCAGACATACATGGATGACATCTAAAACCTCTTCAGGCATGTTTTGGTTGAAAGAACAATATCATAATATAAGAACATGATAGAAAGCTCCAGAAAGTTGATTTTGCATAATAACCCATTTTTAAGGAGAATTTGTAAGTTGAAATGACTGGATTACTGAAGTCCCAAGTCTGTGAAGTCTGAGTTCCATCATTCGGATGATGGGCATGTGGGGTGGTGGGGGTGGTGTGGGGACCCCAGAGGCATGAGGACGCCACTGGTTATGGAGCAGCTTGTGGAGCAATCAGCCAGAACAAGCTTCATCCAGTCCAATGAGCACCCATGTCTCCAGGCCCTCCTCACAGCGGATACAACAGTGGACATCTTTGTGTCAACTTTTGTGGAAGTTCTGGAAGACTGTCCCAAATGCCAGAGGTGGATAGTACTCCCTTATTTTCTCAGTTACATGTACCTGTGTAACTTTTTTAAGAAATTGTACTTTTCAGAGTAATTTTATTGTTATCATCAGAGCATTACAGGTTGTGCTCACACTGTAGAATTATTTTAGTTTAAACTGAGGTGGAGGACAGGTCAGAATTCTATGGTGGAATTTGCTGTTTAACTCTCAGATACCAAATTTGTTGACTTGATTAATGGTTACTATCTCTGTAATTACTGGGCCTATCCACATGAAACAAAAACTGACACAAAGTTCAGTGTCTTCTCTATCAGTATGAATAAACAAAAGTGAAATGATTTTTTCACATTAGCTTCAGAAAGTGAACATTAGCAATAGTGAACAAATTGCTAATGTGTTTGCACGACATATTTATGAAATGCAAATTGTACATACCCTCCTTTTAAGAATAGGAAATGTTTCTTCTCTCTAAAACATGTTGATTGTAATAATAAACTCAGCATTATGGATGATGAGCAGAGGAGGGAAAAAAGACTTCTCGGTAACAGAAGTTTGTGGCAAGTCCTTTTTGATATCACATGACGCATCATTAGTGTCAATCAACGGGCCGATCATGTCTCTAATCATTTATAACGATTACAAGGAGTGAACCACAGACAGAAGCAGAAAGCAGTGCATGAGTGAGTAAATATTTAGTTTTATATTTAATCAAAAAAGGAACTGTAAACTTCATCTGTCAACTTTGAAAAAAGATATTACGCACAACTGAACCTGAGTTGCCAGAGCCTTAACTTAATACAAATTGAAATGAAATGGATCCCCACTTAACCGGTAGTGCCACCACAAAGCACAGTTTAGTAGCATTTACTGCTGAAAAAGTGGGAGGGGCAGAATAAGGTCAATAACATAAATATATGGGCCATGATGTCTAATGGTTTTGTAACTTAGAAAAAAATCAACTTTACAATTGTTATCAGTAAAAGCTATATGTGCTATAGACTATATTTACTTCTGGGAAAAGTTAGGTCATGTTTATGGAATAAAAAATAAAAAAAACCTTACATACAATTCCTTTAAATCTAAGGAAAAACTATAGCTTTAAGACTGATATAGTTAGGCTACCTTTGGGACATAACCTCACTAATTATTGTTGCAGTTACACATATTCTCTGAGGCATATAAATCCAGACGTCGTCCCCATTCCCCTCTAAATGTTAGGCTACTGTAGCATAGAGAACCCAGTAACTCAGTAAATGTAAATTATTATTATTATTATCCCCCTGAGCCATGAAGGTCTCTGCAGGCTCGGGGGCGGGAGCAGCTCTGTCCTCACTGCCGTTCGGACAGTCACGGAGACGCACGAACACTTCCGTAAAGAGTCGAAGCTGAAGATGCCATGGTGATGCTGAGAGCGCGCGGAGAAGCGGTCACTGAACTTGTCATGCCCTGTGAGGACTGCGGGATGTACCCAAACTCCGGTGGGATGCGCTGGTCACAGTGAGTCCAGTTTTACACCATCCGACTCATCCGTGACCGTGGAGGATTTCGCTGCAGAGGATGACACGCTTGAGGCAGGTCAGTAAGCAAACTCTCTATTGTGCTCTCTATTCTTGTGTGATGCTGGGGTTTCTCAGGTCTGTGGAGTTGGTGCTAATTGACTGAAAGTTATTTAAGCTGAACAGTCGCAGACGCGTGAACTTTTCTGGTGTTCTTATATAGAGTAACATATGCGTAGTTGCTTTTACTTGTGACTTGTAGCCTGGGCCTATCCATGAACTGAGAATGAGAGAAACTTGTGTCGTCAATCTGTAGGTTTCTGTAGGTTAATTAAGGCAATCTTGGTTTAGATGTGATTGCAATCTGTTTTGTTAAATAATAGGCTACATACAGTTACTTTAAAGGTGATAAAAGCTTTGTTAAAAGTTCATGGTTCCTGCGTTTTTGTACTTTTGTCTGATTAGCTATGAAAACAAATGAGAACCTATGTCCAAACATCATCTTCTATCATCTATCACTTTTTTATTTTTTTACTAACCTAAGTAATGTTATTTTTAATATTTATTTAAATTAATTAATCAAACAGACAACTTTAAATATGTTACTCTGTAGTTTTCTTCTCACTGGGCTCTATGGGCTTCATAAGAATGCTGTTGTTCCATGAGGAGGAGTGGAGTCCACCATCCCGCTGCTTCCAAAGTGGTGCCAGTGATTTGTTCTGGTCCATGTGTTCAGAGTGTGCTGCAGCTCGCGCCCTGCTGACCTTGCATATGTGCTCCTGTCCCACTCGTGATACATAGCTTAAATACTGTACCTTGCATTTATACAGTGCCTTTTATAAGTGTCATACACACACTGCACAGTCCAGAGCAGCATAGTGTGTGTGAGGCAGACGTGTGCATTATTCTCACTTCTTAAAACTATTTTGGAAAGCTTTCTTTCTTCTTTTTGTATAACCTATGAACATATAGTGTATAGTGTATAAGACAGTGGTTCCTAAAGCTTGCAGTGCTCTGGAGACCCCCAGGGCACTTCAGAGCACTGCAAGAGGGACAGTTTGATAATAAAATATGACTCAATGTCACCTTACATTAAATGGGCACATTTCTATATAGAGCTTTTCTACCTTCAAGGTGCACCCCTTCGACCATCACTAATCACTCTCCCACACACCAGATTCTCACAAAACAAGGTTAGTGAAGTGTCTTGCTTAAGGACACAATGGCAGTATGAACTAGACTAGAAACACTGCCGTCCCAACATGGCACCTGGTATTCCTCATCTCAGTCTTCCATTTTGCTAGGAATACCACAGACTGTATAAAGATCCAGTCAAATGAAGCTCTTCGAGGCTCGCAGTTATGTGGGCACATTTCCAAGCTCCATAGTTGGAATTCCAAGTGCGAGTATCATAGCAACCAAAGAACCAATCTGGAGTGAGGCTGTGGAAGGTAACGCCCCTTCCCAATTGCATCATTTATATATATAGTCTCTGAGGAATACCAGGTGCCACAGTGGGGTGCCAGTGGCAGAAAATGTTGTTGTGTTCTTAGGCAAGACACTTCAACAACATTGTCTAGTATAAATGTGGTGTGCCATGCCTTCTGCCCTGTTCACTTCATTTTTTTACTGTTTCTACAGGAATGGCCAATAATAACTCTCACATGCATACATTGTTTAATCAAAACAAAATCAGCTACAAAGCCAGCTAAATCAAAGCTAAATTATAGGAACACAGCGCAAATACTAAAACGCACACATGTAGTTTTAGCTCAAAACAAAGACAAATGCAACTCCAGCTACCAAATCTGTACATAAAACTAACAGCCAGCTGAATTTAACAATACCATAATAATTGGTCTAGGCCTAATAATAATCAAGCAAGCAGTCAAAAAGTGCAGAAAAACAGCCACAAAATGAAAAATATATTTCTGAAAATGTATTGCTTTAGCTGTTTTCTCATTAAAAGTCACTTTTCCAAGCATAAATCATATTATTAGCAGTATTAGCAAAAAAAACCAAAAAAACAAAACAGTTTCATATATTTCACATATGTTTCACGATATACAATAATATCGTTAATCGTGATAAAAAGGTCCGCAATTAATCGTTTGTGGCATTTTTTAATAATCATGATCATCGCACCTGATTATAATCGCCTTTACGGCACGAGACTGCCTCATGTTTCTGGTTTCAATACAATGTTTAGATGTTAGTTCTGCTGTTTGCCCACAAGGGGACACTTTGTCATAGCAATGAAACTTGTTACCTTCTGTGCCTATTTTGAATAAGGGGTCGTTCTTCATCACCTCAGTCACCATCATGGCTCGTGGGCAGGCAGATTTGGATGACGGTGCACATTTATATTGTCCATTCAAGAAGGTGAATTTTGATGTGTGGAATTATGCATTTGAAAAACAAGACCAACAAGATGAGCCACCAATTTGCTGAGCCTGCCGAAAAAAGTCATGGTTTCGCTTAATAATTATCATGATAATGTCGTTAATCATGATTATTTTGGTCACAATAATCATGAGTCTAAATTTTAATATTGTCCCATCCCTATTTTCATATTGTTCTACACATCTCACCCCTGCTCTGTTTTTTTCCCACTCCTCTAGACAGCCCTTACTGGTGGCCATTTTGCCAATGCTAGCACTAGCATTATTGCCATATACTTCAACCATTCAGAAACCCATTTTTGGGAGACAGCAGAAATTATCTCTGGAACAGGCCTCCCACTTGTATAATCCCAATGCAAATAACTAAACACAGACTAACTTTGAATTGTTTATATTGTAGTATACATTTTTTTTAATGTTTAGTTAATGCCCATTGTGTGTCAGAATGTGCTATTTTATTTCAAGAATTTGGTTATATGTTAAATCTGCTGATGCCACCCAGTGCCAATAGGCACATGATTGACCCAAAACAACAGATTTTTTTTCAACGAAAAGTTCAGAAACTTTGACCTGTTTTGTTTAGTGATCACATGCTGCTTTTATTGTTGTGTCGTGGTGTGTTAGGCACTTTCTCTATAGTTTTAGATGTAATTTTCAGCACTCAACTTATCAGCATTCAGCCTATCAGCACTCAGAATATCAGAGCCAAAAACACATTTATTTGCCTCAATGCATACATTTATCTCCTTTGAATCTGTCAGACCATCCATTTCAAGTGTAGCCATAAATAAACTTAGATCAAACTATTTTTTACAGTCAAGTGATGAGTGTTATGTACAATTATTGGTTGAAAAATGATTTTATCGCCTTGTTAGAAAGACAACTCAAAATTATATTACTTTGTATCAATATTGCTTAGTCCTCAAACAAAACTAGTATAAAATAACCAAACAATTTATAGATAGAAAAGCTTAAGTTTTTTTTCATATTGTTACGATCTGTCCTGGCTTAAAACTTCCATATTGGTGCATTGCCTTAAGAGGTGAGAAATCCTGAGTCAGAGGAACCTCTAGTCGTCCTGCTCGAATAAGCCCTGTGTGAAACCTTCAAGATCAAATTTTTGAAGGTGTGTCTTTGTGTGTTAAAGCGAGGGTATTACACTTTTATACATAACTTATTTAGATCACCATGTTACTTTTTTATTATTTTGCTCTGACAAGACAATCACTGTGCATCCTGTTAATGAAACTACTGTACATTGCATCAGGTTTGTGAAGTTGTAGTGTATTGATTATTGAAAAATTGGCTTGTGGGCTGAACACTGGACTGAATCGTACTGCTAACCTTAAGGAGGGTTTGAATAGGCCCTGGGAGAGATTGCTAGATTAGTTAAGCCTGCATGGATGACATATAACACTCTTCAGGCATGTTTTTGATGCGAGAACAAAGGTGTTCCACAGGTGCACGTCCTTTTATTATTGCCCAGTCTGAGAACAGATTTGAACTCAAATCTACAGCGGATGTGAGTCATAACCATATGGCCAGAACACAATGAGGCACAGACTGAGGAGGGACTGGAGCGGGACAGAGAGGAGGGGCTGGAGTGGGACAGAGAGGAGGGGCTGGAGTGGGACAGAGAGGAGGGGCTGGAGTGGGACAGAGAGGAGGGGCTGGAGTGGAACACTGGGGAAGGCCAGGAGTGGGACACTGGGAAGAGGCTGAAATGGGACATTGATACTTTTCATTTGTACCAAAATGATTATGCAATGCTGCCGAATCATGCGTCTATCACCAGTTAAGACAATAGAACAAAGTAAGTACAGAGCAGTGGGCTTATGCTGGTGGCTGTGAAAACAGGAGTTGATCGGCAAAAGGGTGTATTGAAAATAAGCGGTTCAAGATTTCTCAAACATGCATGAATCACTCCAAATACAGCTTCGGGCGAGTAAATGGTGAGGGGAAACTCTGAAAAGTCGATTTTGCAAAATAGCTGTGCTTTAAACTTGTAGATGAAAATATTATAATCCAGCATCTGTTTTACTCTTTTGCTCGTTTGGTACTAATACTATTGACCGAGGTGGAAGGAACATGAGATACAGGAGGTTAGACATTTTGCTTTTATATCATCTCATCTAAAGTCTAAATATTGCCAATTACTGTTTTAAAAGCAAACAGAGCTAGTTCATTTCAAACGGGTTGCTGTGCTCTAGTTTATTATTTATAAGCTAACAACCACTAATGTGCTAATATGCTCTTCCTGATTATTGGACAATAAAACTCTTTATAATTAGATGCAGGCCTCTAAGAGCTGCTTATACAACATATCTGTACATGGGAAAAATTGAGTACAGGCCCTTTAATGACACCACTTAACACACCTTTATATCAGAATTAACTTCAGCATCATGTGGGCGAAACATTTTATGCCACATGTCAGTGGTGATGATGGGGACAAGGATTCAGCTTCATACAGAAAATTTAAGAACTTTTGCTTAGCTCAATAATTAACCTTTAGTCAAACAGTCATTCAAACATTCTATCAGCAGTGTTGACTGAGATGTAACTAGTTACATCTGTTGTAAAACAATTAAAAAAGATAAACGGGTTCCACAGGATGTCATCTTCTGGAGTCAGATGCAGGTCAGCTGTGAACCAAAACAATACAAATACTGTATTTTTCAGAATATACATCACTCCGGAGTATAAATTGCACCAGCGAAAAGAAAAAACATATATAAATTCCACTAGACTATAAGTCGCATTTTTTGAGGAAATTTATTTTACAAAATCCGAGACCAAGTACAGACTTTTTATCTTTAAAGGCAAGTTATAATCATAACAATAAAATAGAGAACAATAGGCTGAATAGTAGCAAAACACGCTAACTTAACACATTTATATTCATTCAGCTACATGAAGCATAGACAATGAACTGACTACGTGTCAGTGTGTTAGCATAAGATATTAACAGTTAATCAGATAACTATGCTAAAGTAACATATGCCAGCTTGTCCACAAACACAAGAGACACGGAGTTCTTTTCACTGATGTTTACTGTGGTCTTACTTCATCATAGTTCACACAGTAGAACTAGCAAACACCTAAAATATAACATAAGCTCTGGCTCATATCACATATACACACAAAACTGTATATGAAGTCATGGAAGATATACATACCACTTTGGCCTGCGAGTAAACAAACTAGTGAACCGAAAACCTTATATTTTACTTTTCAATTGTATCTTAAATAGTGCTCTGTCAGATAAGACTTCGTATTAGCTTAAAAAAAAGAGACTGAACCAGAAAACAGGAAGTAGTTTTTGCGACTTTAAACTAGATTTATGATGAACTAAAGGTTTACAATATTGTTCCAAATGAAAAATTACTAGTGAACTGTAACATGTATAATCAGCTGTTAGATAGCACATATTTATTCAGCTACATGAAGCATAGACATCAAACTGAATAAATGTCTGGTATGTTAACGTAAGATATTAACAGTTAATCAGATAACTAAAGCATAAAAACAAACAAACAAGTTTACTCTTGATCTCACTTCAAATCACTGAATCCATTGAATTCTTCATCCTCGATGTCCCCTCTGACCTCCATCAACTTCGGAAGTAGATGAAGCACCGCTTTCACGTGGCTGTGTTACTGGTACAAGCCTAGATTATCCTCGCGCAGTAATGAAGATGTGAAATTATATATTTTAATAATTTCACATATAAGTCGCATCTGAGTTTAAGTTGCAACCCTGGCCAAACTATGAAAAAAGTGCGACTTATCGTCTGGAAAATGCGGTACTTGAATGAGGTTTTAACAGAAATCGTCATTAGTGTTCTTTTTAAAAGTTTGCTTCTGAGCTGTATGATTTCTTTTTTTAAAGTAACTTATAGTAATCATTAATTAAATTACTTTTGAAATAAAGTAATTAGATTCCTTTTAGAAGGAGTAATCAGTAATCAGCAAAATAATTGAACCAACATGGTCTGTCACTATGGTGTTAAATGTATTAACCAATAGTGACCAAGCGGCTTATTGGGGTTTCACAGCTCTTTGATTTAATTTTTTTAATATTGATTTGGCTAATGCATCTCTAAAGATGTTTTACACACTCACTACAAACATAACGCACATGGTACTGTGGTGTGGCAGGTGACTCTGCATGAGACCCAGGATGAGACACTGGATGAGAGCGGGAGCCATAGCCCCGTGCCCCCTTCCTTCCTCTTGATCGTGGGTCACAGGGTGGGTCTGGTCCAGACAAGCCTCCAAGTGCTGCTGCTATTATGTCTGCTGCTGCCCGCTACCTCCCACAGTAAGTATCAAACACTACATGTTACTCACTAAATCTCTCCCCATCCACACTGCAGAAGTGGTTAAAGCACAAATGTGACTAGTGAAATATATACAATTTTTTTTTTTTTTAAATAATAAAACATATAAACTCCACTCATGGACAGGAGCTTGTTGAGAGAGTAACCTTGTGCCCCTGCAGCCATGCCCAGCTTCATTCAGGCTCCCGAGGACCAGACGGGGGTCTCTGGGGGAGTGGCGTCATTTGTGTGCCAGGCGTCAGGTGAGCCTAAGCCACGCATCACCTGGATGAAGAAGGGCAAGAAAGTGAGCTCCCAGCGCTTTGAGGTAAAGGCTTGTTCACACTGGAACAGCTGGGAGCAGGTCTATCTTTATTATCTGTATTATCTGTGTGTGATGTGAACAGTGGCTCTTACTGTGTCAGACTCACATAAAGGGATTCATACTGTACATGGATACACCTGCGCTTAAAGACGGAGTATTACACTTCTATAGGGTATTAACTGCTTACACATAGCATATTTAGATCACCATGTTACCTTATATTGTTTTGAAAATGCTGTATTCGGCAAAAGACGACATTAACATGTTTAATGAATTTAGTTTGTGAAGCTCTGAATCTCCCCTCCCTTTGCTGTCCATGCTAAGAGCACAATCACAACACAATCAGTGTGTATCCCGCTAATTAAACACACACAAGCACATCACATCAGGTTTGTCAAGTTGTTGTGTACAGTTTTGTATCATGTTTTGTTCATAGGGAATTGTCATGTGGAAGCATGGGTGACGTAGGCTTGTAGGCTGCATGGGTGGCATATAAAACCTCTTCAAGCATGTTTTTGATTATTATTATTATTATTATGCATAAAGTAATTTGGACCCATTCAAACACTATGGTGGACCATCATCTTTATTTTGAGAGAGCTAACTGCTGCATAGAAGGGACATGTTTGTTAACATAATTCTGCCGCACTAAGTGCCTTCCATTAGTCTGCGTAACCCATCAGTTGTCCATGTCTGTTCCATAGCAAAAGACGAAATTTAAATCTGTCAAATGGACAAATCGTTGTAGGAGTAAAGACGTTTCGCTGCTCATCCAAGCTGCTTCTTCAGATGAGCATTGCAACGTCTTTACTCCATCTTTACTCCATATTTACTCGATCTTTACACTGTCTTTACTCCGTCTTTACTCCGTCTTTACTCCGTCTTTACTTACTACAACAATTTGTCCAGCTGACAGATTTAAATCTTGTCTTTTGCTATGTGTTCCATTAGGCACACACAGGTGCTGGGGGAATTTACATTGACTTACATTCATGTCCAGACTGATCTTAACTGATCTTAACCATAATTACTAGCTGCATAACCTTAACAATAATAAATAATATGCATTAGGGAGACTTGTTTCCACAGTATAGTACAGTAACAAATTTTGAAGCGTGACTATACTAGTATAGTCTATGCTACAGATACTGCTACAGAGAAATACTGCAATAAATGCTAAAATTTAAACTACAATTAAAATAAAGCAGGACAATCCTAGTTTAAAAAATATATTTTTGCGATACTGAATAACAAGTCTATATAGCAATTATCATGACAGGCCTACTATGCACAAACCTGCCTTTGAACACTCAATTTTTACCACTGAGAAAGAGTACATAGTCCCGCTCAGTTATGACACATAACACATCACTAGTGGGTGTTTCAGTTGTTCATTGAAGTGGAGCAAGATGGGGATTTTAAAATGGTGAAATGTAACACTGCCAAAACTTATAGAATGGTCCTAAATGTGTCCTTTTGATCAGGTGATAGACTTTGATGATGGCTTGGGCTCAGTACTGCGGATCCAGCCTCTGCGCTCTCACCGTGATGAAGCAGTGTATGAATGTACCATCGCTAACAGTGTGGGCGGGGCCAATGCCAGCGCCAGGCTCATCGTGCTGGAAGGTCAGTTATTTGCTACTGGTAATGATTCATGACTTAAAAACTTAAAAGACCTAGAACTAGAACCAAATAGATGTATTAATATAAAATATTAATAAATTCAAATAAATGAAATAAGTCAGACATCTAAATATTATAATCTAAATCTTGTAATAAGGAAATTCAATTCAATTCAATTTCTCTTTATTGTCACATGTGCATATACAAACAAGATATATAGCACAGATGAAATTGCTGTCCTTTCCCACCTCAGTGCAATCATATTAAAAGTGCCAAACAAAAAAAACAAACAATAAAAAAACAAGAAATGTGCAAACAATCAACAACATTCAAATATAAACAGAACAGAAACATTCAAGCATAGACAAACAGAGATCGCAGATAAAAAGTGAGGTAGTGCTAAATAAATATGTGAAATAAAAAGTTATTGATTGTCCATATAGAAATATATGTGCTAAAATATATAAAGTAACAGTTATTAATTGTCCATATAAAAGTGAAGTAGTGCTTCATAGTCCAGTGTTCTCAGTGGGTGACAGGGGGCTGAGGGGGGGCAGAGGGGAAAAGTGAGGGTAGAGCAGGGAGAGAGTTGAGTCTCCTGACAGCCTAGTGGAAGAAACTGTCCCTGAGTTTGCTAGTTCTGGCTTGAAGGCTCCGCAGTCTCCTCCCTGATGGCAACAGGCTGAAGAGGCTGTGAGATGGGTGGGTGGAGTCACCTGCAATCCTGATGGCTTTGCGGGTGAGGCGGGAGTGATAAATGTCCAGTAGAGGAGGGAGAGGAACATCGATGATCCTCTCAGCTGCTCTGACGATGCGCTGCAGAGTCTTTATGCAGAACACGGTGCAAGAGCCGTATCACATCGTGATGCAGCTGGATAAGATACTCTCGATGGTGCCTCTGTAGAATGTCCGAAGTATGGGGGCCGGGGCTCTTGCTCTTTTCAGTTTGCGGAGGAAGTAGAGGCGTTGTTGAGCTCTTTTGGTCATGCAGAGTTGCTGCTTCAGGAGAGGTCCTCAGAGATGTGCACACCCAGGAACTTGGTGCTGCTCACTCGCTCCACTGCAGCACCGTTGATGATAAGTGGAGCATGCTGGATGTGCGCTCTCCTAAAGTCCACAACAATCTCCTTCGTCTTCTCCACATTCGGGTGGAGATTGTTGTCCTTGCATCACATGGCCAGCCTGTTTACTTCACTCCTGTAGCTCGTCTCATCGTTGTTGTGGATGAGACCGAGCACAGTTGTGTCATCCGCAAACTTAATGAAAAGGTTAGAGCTGGATGTAGGGTGCAGTCTTGAGTCAGAAGGGTGAAGAGGAGCGGACTCAGCACACATCCCTGGGGGGCCCCTATGTTCATCACGACCGTGCTGGGTGTGTCGTTTCCTACTCGAACTGACTGTGGTCTCCCCGTCAGGAAGTCCAGCAGCCAGTTACACAGGGAGGTGTTGAGTCCCATTCAGTCCAGTTTGTGGATGAACTGCTGTGGGATGATGGTGTTGAATGCTGAGCTAAATTCGATGAACAGCATTCTGACATGTGAGTTATTGGTCTCCAGGTGGGTGAGGGCTGAGTGGAGGGCAATGGAGATGGCGTCATCGGTGGAGCGATTTGACCGATATGCAAACTGGAAGGGATCCAGGGTGAGGGGGAGTGAAGATCTGATGTGTTGTATGACGAGCCGCTCAAAGCACTTCATGAGGATGGGAGTGAGTGCAACCGGGCGGTAGTCATTGTGGCAGGTGGGAGTCGGCTTCTTCGGGACTGGAATGATGGTGGTTGTCTTGAGGCACGTGGGGACAACAGCTTGGCTCAGTGAGATGTTGAAGATGTCAGTGACATCAGTAAGCTCCACAGCACAGTCTCTCAGGACACGACCAGAGATGTTGTCAGGGCCTGGGGCTTTCCTTACGTTTATCCCTTTGAGGGAACGTCTCACACTATCATAGGATAGTGTCAGCGGCTGGTCGCTGAGAGGGGGTGGAGTTTTCTGAGCCGTGGTGCTGTTGTTCATTTCAAAGCGAGCAAAGAAGTCGTTGAGCTGGTTCAGCAGCAGAGGAGTGGAGCTGTCACAGGTCTGCGGAGGGGGCTTGTAGTCTGTGATGGACTGAATTCCCCTCCACAGGTTCCTGGTGTCTCTGCTGTCCCTGAAGTGGTCAGCGATCCTCTTAGACTCTAAGAGGGTGGCAAAGAGGCAGTACTCTAAGACTTAGAGTACTGCCTCTTTGCCACCCTGATACCACGTGCCAGATTGGCCCTGGCTGTCCTCAGGCCGGCCATGTCCCCAGCTTTGAAGGCCACATTCCGAGCCCTCCAGAGCCTGTGGACTTCTCCTGTCAGCCACGGCTTCTGATTTGCTGGGATGGTGATGGTTCTTGTGACCGTCACATCTTCCATGCACTTCCTCATGTAGGACGTGACTGTTTCTGTATATTCCTGGAGGTCAACAGAGTTATTGTATGTGGCTGCTTGTCTGAATATACTCCAATCAGTGTTGGAAAAACAGTCCTAGAGTGCCTTTGTGGATCCCTCCGGCCACACACGTACCTGCTTAAGAACTGGTTGACAATAATAAAACTGCAAGCAGTGATAAAGGGCCCTGACAACCCTTGCAGCACACCCAGTGGGAGAGCTGCATATCAACCTTAGCTTGACATGTGATTCAATATTTCCAGTGTCATGTTGGAGATAAATGTTTACAGCCCATTGTAACTTTGCAGGGGGCACTGGAGAGCCATTTTTAAAGGTAGAATTTTGATCCACACAACATTTTGTCCAGCTCATGAAAATACACAGACGGGGTTTGTCTAAATCTGGCGATGTTTGCGAAAGTTACAGAATTTTTTATGCTTTCAAAATGACTGCTTCGTTCAAGACATATTATGACTACACTCTGAGACTTATGTAAATTCTTTTAGCAACATTTGATCCCAGATATGTTCTGATGATACTGCCTCAGTTTGGAGTCCGTCAGATAAAAACCCTACGACAAGTTTGTTGAAGTACGAGGTCTAGATTTTGGCCAGCTGCATATTTTGATTAAAAATGGCTGCCTTCACGTAGGAGATAAGATGTGGTCCCTATAGAATTTTTTGCTCAGGGTCACATTAACAATGAGTGTACCAAGTTTCATTGGATTACAGCAAACTTTTTTTTTTCACTTCCCATTGACTTTTTTGAGGTGTGGCACTACAAATGTGGATGTAGATAGGTCTTCATTGGCATCTTTGAACAGAATGATATAAAGGGTCTGTGTACCAAATTGTATTTGTCAGTTGTCACGTTGCTCCTTTGGACTGAGCCCAGCCAGGCCCCATGGGAAAAGGCCCGGCCACCAGGTGCTCGCGCCTAGCTCTAGGGTGGGGCCCCAGTAATGCCGGTCGGGGCAACATAGCTGACCTTGTTCTTTCACTCAACATAACAGGCTTCTGAACCGCTCTTAGTCTGACCTGTCTCCCTGGACCTGTTTGCCATGGGTAACCCTACCAGGGGCGCAAAGTCCCTGACATCATAGCTCCCAGGATCATTTGGGTGCTCAAATCCTTCCTCCACATTAAGGGTTGGTGTCATCTATTGGGCAGTGTACAGTACCTTTTTAGAAGAGACATGCCTTGAGGAATAGTCTGCATAACTGTCCTTCAATGTCTAGTTTGTCCACTACCAGATATGTGCGTTTATTGTTTTTTCTGCTGTCTTTCAATATGGGATATAGTATCTTTCTGCGCTCTTGTATTTCCTTGGGGAATTGGTTTGGGGAAGTCCAAATGTGGTAACTTTTAGCTGTTCGCCCTTGATTTTCACCAGTTCCTTATGTTTGAAGTGTTCAAACTTGGCCACAGGTTTGGGTCCATTTTTTGAAGGGCTCGCATGAATTCCTTAATCGTTTCCTTTGGATTCTCGCCTTTGTTTTCCTGTATTCCCATGATGTCCCTCATGCTCCAAGTTTGAAGGTCTAATATGGTTTCATTTAATGATCTGTTGTGTTGTTTGACCAGGTCTAGTTTGCTTTTGAGAGATCTGACAGACGTTTTGAGTTCCGTTTTAGATTGAACCAGGGAAACTATTTGGTCATGAGCCAAATCAACGTTGTGACGCAGCTCCTTAATTTTGTTGTGAAGCGCGGGTAACAGTCTTAGTTTGTTGTTAATGCTGTCAAGTAGACTGACCTGGATTTCAGTCATTTCAAGGTCATTGGTGTCTGTGGCAGTGTCTGTTTTCTTACGTTTGGATGCACGTTCTGACAGGCTATCCATGTTTTGTTGTTGATTGTAGTAGTTGTCAATGTACTGCTCTAAGTCTGTTATAGTATCCACTTTTAATGTCAGGATGGTGTGATGTGAAGTTGTGTTTCCTTGTTATGATCTCCCTCCAACGTGACATCGTGCTCACTCTCGCGATAGCTTCCTCCGCTCTCCTCCTTCTTCTATTGTAATCTTAAAACTTCTTGTGCCTCCAGTAAGGACAGGGAGACATGTTCTGAAAAGCTGTTCTAATGTCATTGTTACAATAAATGGCATCTTCCTTAAAGTCCTGAATGACAAGACCTTCTAAGTTCCTGACACACACGACTAAGGGCGACATATGCCTGACCCGCTGTAAATACTTGTTTAACGGGCACCACTGCTTGATCTACAGTAACGCCCTGTACTTTATGAACTGTACACACCCACGCAAGTTTAAGAGGAAACTGACGCCACTTTTCCCCTCGCTTGTGTGCTTGTTCTTCCTCTGGTTCTATGTGGGTACAACCATTCAGGTCTGCAGGGGTACTACAGGGGTGTTTTCCACCTCCTCTGCATGCCTACTTGATCATCGTCAAATTTAACATATTACTAAAGGAGGCTGGTTTCTTTTGGCTTTTCAACTATATATATACTAATACCATATGCCCCATTTACCAGACCATCGCCTTAGTCTACATTTTTATAAAGCATTACATTTTATAAAGCATTTATACCTAAGATTAATGACTCCTCCAAACTGGCTTGTTTGGATTTATGGAGATGGCCTTGTATCTCAGTTAACTTCCCAGTGTTTTTGTCGTACCCAAAGTCATGTGCACTGGACATACTCTATTCAATATCTTTAAATTATAATTTGATACAAAGCTGTTTTTTTCTGAAAACACATCAGGATCTTTGCCTGTTTCACAGCATTTTAATACAGCTATGTCTCCATCAAGCATTGATGTCCTTCTTGTGCGCACTCTATGCCGGTTTAATAGCTCTACAAAACTGTGAACTTTTTGCCTGACTACAGTTTTTAACTCTGCAATTTTGAATAAATCTGTAAAGAGATTGACGCCCATGTTTTCTTTGTACAGAGCCTGGCCCATGACCGGCGATAAATGAAAGAAATCCCATTGAAAGAAAACAGCTATAAGACACATTTCCAAATGGAGAAAAGTCACCTGATTGTTTGATTTGACGCAGCGGCCCATGAATATAAGTAAATAACTTTTTATCAACCATGGATATTTTCATCAATTATTACAATTTGTAAATCCATGTATTTAACATGCATTGTATTCTTTTCTTCCCCCAGCGGTGTGTAGGGGGAGGGAAACATTAGTACCAATGCTAAACGTTTGTGGATATTAGCCGCCTATAAATTATATGCTGCTATCCCTATCCCTAGTTAGTAAAACACTAACATTCTCTGGACTATGGTTAATAGGAGCGACGCCTCGTACTGAATCACTCTGATCAGGTGACTTTTCCCACCTACTTTTTCTAAGCACCATTGCTGTATTTTGTAAAAAATTGACAGCTGTTGGTCATTCAGAGTTTTCACAAGTACCCCTTTTGACGACTCATCATATTTCTTTTCTCTATGTGACAAACTTGCTCGTTTCTTACAGCCAAGTCTGGAAAGCCTCTTGATCATGCTCAGAGCCAACAGCCTGTAACATCTCTCTGAACTCCTCCCTTGACTCCAACCTCTCAACTTCCTGTTCTGGGCAGAGCAAGCCCCATGCATCCTCATGCATCTCTCCACAGTCCATCTGCTCATGGACCTCATCCAAGTCCTCAACTGCAAGTTCGAAGCGACGCCTATTTGAATTAACTACCAACTTTACCAAATGTACAGACCCGTCACTCAAACGCACATCCCGTTTTATAACGTTTTATAGAAATGTTCAAATATTTCAAATGGAGGCCGTTTAAGGTCAGTGTCAATGCAATACGGCAGGAACAACTGAAGAATACTTTGATGAAATTACTCTGTGTTTTTAGTTTCAGAAAACCGCGTATATCTAACAACTGTAGGCTTGGTCTGTCTTCTTTTAGTAATTGCACCTAATCCATTCTGTAAAAGAACTGCCTTTTTACATTTGTCCGATGGCCGAAGCGATGCACATGTCATTAAATGTGCTGTCATTTGGTCTACTTAAATATCGATCTATAGTGTTTGTCACCCAAATATTATCCCCAGTTTCATCATCTATTTTGCCAGTTGGTTTGCTCATACGCACTATATTATTGCCAGTCAGGACGAATGTAACTTTACATGAAAACTCCTTTAAGTACATGTTTGTCACATGGCAGACAGCTTCTTGCACAGAGACATCATGATTATGAAGATACATGCTGCCTACCTTTTTAAATGTCTCTTTTGCACTAACATTACCTTTGGAAGCTTCTTTTTGTGCACTACTTAACAATAAACCCATATCTCTCTCTGCTTTTGAACTATATGAAATAATGTAAATGACACCAGCTCATAGATCTACAACATACTAAATATCCATATTGGCATTCCAGCAGGAATGTCTCTTGCCAATCTAAATCTTCAACTCCACCGGGTACTACTTTCTTGCTTTAAGAGTGTTTTAAGGAGGCATGGCCAGCAGAGATCTGCAGAACTAAACAAACAAAACCATGTCAGAATACCAAGCAGACGAATGCACGCAAATAAATCTTTTTGTGCAGACTGCCAGAAGGGCGGTGTAACTTTTATTAAAACGATAACCATTATCATACTCTAACAAATTTTCTAGAGTTCCTTCACTTGCATCAGCATTAGACTGACCAGAATGTCCCTTTCACCACCTGTTCACCCTGTGAAGGCTCTGAACATTTTAGTCCTATTTGGGATTGTGGCTTTGGCACTAACATGTAGACAGGAACAAGAGTGGTTTGACCTGCTTTCTGGAGAAATCTGACAAAAAAAAGAGCATGCTTGGACTCATGCATGTAAACAAAGTCAGTCTGGCAGTCTATGTGTACAAGTGCAGAGCAGCAGCTGAACTTTAGGAAGTGTATTTACCACAGTCCCTCTTACAGGAGCAGTTTGCTAACAGATGTGAAAATCTAAAAATGAAATGAATAAACTGATTAATATTGGATTAATTAACAATCAATTTTTTTTGCAGAGGATCAGATCCCTCACGGATTTCCCACCATCGACATGGGCCCTCAGCTGAAGGTGGTGGAGCGCACACGCACAGCCACACTTCTGTGTGCTGCCAGCGGGGCCCCGGACCCTGAGATCCAATGGTACAAAGACTTCCTGCCTGTGGACATCAGCAGCAGCGATGGAAGAGTGAAGCAGCTGCGCTCAGGTGCCCCCTCCTGAACTACACACAGTACAGAACTACACACAGCACTATCTGGTAGAAGAGTTTGTTTAGACATTGTGTTTTATAAATTTCTCTCTCGTTAAATCTATTGATGATTATTTACTCCCTTTACTTGTCCCACAATGGGGAAAATCTACACAAATGTGTAAAATAATATACATACATAATAATACAACACTGCAAGTCGAGTACAACACAACACTGTTATGTATATGATTATGACTGAGGTACAGTGCAGCATAGAATAAAAAGCAGCAGACTTCAGTCAAGCCCAGGACCCTCCTTTCCCCCCACCTCCTGCACTGAGGACCCTCCTGTCCCCCATCTCCTGGACTGAGTCCATAGGACAGCCCAGGACTGAACAGCATGGCTGATGCCACCACAGAGTGGTAGAAGGTCCTAAGGAATGCCCCATCTTAGTCTCCTCAGGAGGTAGAGCTACTTTGGCCCCAAACTTGTAAAAGGCCAAGGTCTAAACTCATGATAAACAATAGGAAGAAAAACATAGGAAGCAAGAGTTCAGGACTGTAACATCAAGTATTAGCACACCGTTGCAAAATGCGGGGACAATTTATGTGCAACGCATGTCCTTTTCTTGCAGTTTAAACATTTATTTTACTAAATATCGGTGTCGTCCTGTATTATTATTTGTCAGGAAGTGTTGAGTAGTCTAACCTGATATATAATAATTTTATTTCCATAAGCAAAGTAGGACATCCAAAGTGATTTGGAGAGATCTCCGGACACTTTTACACTGTGATAATATAATAGTCTGATTTTATTTCATAATGTTCTTTTAAGAGTTTGTCATGAACACATGTGAGATGAGATCACAGTGTCACTGGCAGCTTCGTGAAAGCTGCTGGTGATCCCTGATTTTGGGACCACACAGCTTCAGGGACCCTCTACTATCACTGTCCCATTCTCCGTTATGTAACGTAGTAAGTTGAAAACCTTGTCTTGGATTGGTGTTTTGTTCACTATTTGAGTTAATAATGATACATTCACTCTGGTATTGGTCCCTAGAGGCTTGATTTCTTCTGGAGCAGTATTGATACTTTGGAGTAACATCACGCTGGGGGTGTTCTGTGTGTATGCCTATGGCAGAATGTTCAGCAGTTACCATGTTGACACGATCCACATATTAGCAAATATTGTCAAAAAAGTCTGAAAATTCAAAAATACTATATTGATTTAAACAAAACCTTTTTAGGAGTCTGATCAATACATGTTCATGGTCCTGTTTAGGAATTTGATTTTCAACAAGAAGGTGACAAAACTGTTGGCTAATGCTAGCTAGCTTGTGACTGTAATTTTATGTGTGAAAGACTTGTGTGTAGTACATATCTGTCTTAGTTCCAACTGAGTCAGCTCTTTCTGGTCAGATTGTGGTAAAATAAAGATCAGATTAAAGTCTTAACTTGAGTAACAGCTTCAGACAGAGCAGAGACTACAGTTAGCATCACACCATCAGATAATGTGGGTGACATCAGCTGCAAAGTATCATTACCCAGCTTCAGAATCTCCCAAAGGTTATCTTGTGTAACTACACTGTTGTGACAAACAAAACCACAGGCAGCTGCACATGATCTCTGGGTGCTGTCCCCAGCTCATCTCCTGCTCTGTGCAGTATATACATGTGAATTAATTATGCAGTACTTCTGTATTTTGCATTTGAACACAAGAGGAACTAGTCCGTGTGCCGTGGGAGGAGTGAGAGTATCGGGGAATGATGATGTATCAGCCCGATGGCTATAACTCAAAGCTATGGAAGGAACAAGCAGAGTTCTTTGCACTTGTGGCAATGAATAGGCTGATGTTTTCACCACATGTCCTTGATCTAATACACACCTTAAATATGAAAGGAAAAGTGAACACATGGAACTTTAAGCCCTCCTCTAGTATGAGAGGCGACTCCACACAGAGCTGCTCCAGCTCTGGACAAACAGCCGAGCAACCCTCACATAGCAGAGATCTTTCTCTGCTATGTTGCTACCTTGTTTTCCTTCATAAAAAAAGACTTCACACTCCATACTGATGTGTCACCTTTAACACAATGAAAACTAAAAGACAGATACAGAAAATCTGCTCAGCTCTGTACATTACAATTTACTTAAAAATAAATGCAGAATAAAAGAATATTTACCCTGTTCACCTATACATCACCAGCGATAGATAAGTAGCATGTTTTTCAAAGTTTTACACATTTTCTTAAAACTTTTGTCTGTAGGTTACTTCTCTATGTTGTCTTTGTCACTTTCACGGGCTGCAGCTACTCTTTCTCTCTGTTTAACGTCCGGTTAAACATCTCTATGGAGACAAGTGGCTTGTCTTCATGGCTCAACGGAAAAGTTATCCCCCCGCACACACAAACATCTCTATCTGGTTTGTTCCCTCTTTGAGTGCTCTCTAATGGTGTGTGTGTCTCTAATCTTGTTGCATTCACATTACCTCTCCAGGTGGTACGCCGATCCGAGGTAAGAATGCTGGGTCCTGCAGCTTGCTTCACCCTGCTCCCCCCATCCCCACTCATCCGCTCTAATGTAACTGCTTATCCCTAGGAGTGGTAGCTCAAATCCTTGAAGATGGTGATGATGACTTTATTTTCAATAATGACAGTGCATGAATTCACAAGTTAAAAACAATAGGTGTAAGAATGGATATCAAGTGCAATTCCCCCATGTAAAACGCCTAACAGGGACTGAGGAATAGTGAGTAGTGAGAGATACTGACACAAATATCAGAAATTATGTCATGTTTCTTATTGTCCAAATCATCCTCTAATAATAACTCAAATCTAATACATATTCATGCTGCCTTCTGAACTAACCTATTGACAGTGGGTGATGAACTAAACATGTTTATACCATGGCCAATGACAGTTCCGATGCTCCTACTTATAAGTTAGTTCCATAAAGATACTGTATATAACACTAGTCTGGTCATCAGCATCCACCCAAAGCTCAGACGGCCCAGGAGTTGAGCCTTCTTGCTGTGAGTGCAAGTCATTCCACCACTGTGCCGTTGAACCCTAAACTGTCCAGGATCTGTCCTTGTTGTCCCTTAAAGCTCACATAGCCTATTATTGCTACTGCAAAAATGAATTTATTAGAATCAGTGCGCACTGCATTTCACTTGGATTTTGAGGTCTTTATTATGACAATTTCATAACAGAATATACTGTATTTTCCGGACTATAAATCGCACTGTCTTTCAGTTTGGCATGTTACAGTTCACTTGTTTGACCCCTAGATGGTGGTGTTGTGTTTGTAATACCTCTAAGAAAATTTACTTGACTTGTTTTCTTTTATGCATTTCATATTTAATTTCCTTTTATTTGTTTCCCCTTCATATATAAGACCATAAAGGCTATAATTTTTCATTTAAAACAATATTGTAAATGTTTAGTTTATCATAAGTCTAGTTAACCCTATAGAGTCGGATCCTATCGTCACCGATAGAGCGCGGTTGCAGACTATTCAGTAGCGTAACTCCGCAACCAGACATGCTCTCATGTAAATTCAAACGGTGTCTCAAAGTGGAGGCATGGGGCTATTTAAATATTTTACCGTCATTTTACAGTAATCTGCCTCTGTTGTTCCTCAAAGGTGACGAATGAGAGCGCGGGGCTGCGGGGATTTTCCCAGTCACTTATTCGATGCATAAAAGAAAAAGTATGGATGGATATGTAAAATGGAGGTAGTTGTGTGAAAAAATTCAGTAAATTCTGATACTTCCTTTAACATGATTTTTATGGCTAAAAAAAGAATAAAAGTCTAGGCGAGATATACTGGTCCATAGTGTGCTCAGTCCTTAAAGGGTTAAAGGTCACGAAAACTACGTTCTGTTTTCTGGTTCAGGCTTTTTTGCTAATGTGAAGTCTTACCTGACAGAGCACTATTTAAGAAACAATTGAAAAGTAAAATATAAAGTTTTTGGTTCACTGGTATGTTTACTAGCAGGCCAAAGTGGTCTGTATATTTTCTATGTGTTCGTATGTAGGTTTGTATAAGTAATATGAGCCAGAGCTTATGTTATATTTTATGTGTTTGCTGTGTGAACTGTGATGAAGAAGACCACAGTAAACAACAGTGAAAAGAAAGTTAGCGTAGCACATCTGATTAACTCTTAACTTATATATATACTTATTATTATTACGCATTTTTTCACGAGTGTGACTTATACTCCAGAGCAACATATCCACAAAATACTGTACTAGATTTCTAAAAATGGGACTACAGATGGAAACTAGCTTCGGCTATAATCCGGTGCAAAGCATCTTTAATGTTTTTGCACATTGTCCCTATCTAATAAACTAAACTAAAATAACCTTACTCTCATAGCACTATATATTTATTTTGTGCTTGTACTCGCTAACCTTGTATTTTGTGCTTGTACTCGCTAACCTTGACTCAAAACATATTTGTTCTGTAGCCCGTTAATTAGCTGACCAAAATCAGAATCACTCAACTAATCATTTTATTAGATTATAAGGATTTACATGGAACAACAGCAGAGAGCAGATGTGAGTGAATTAGGTGAGGATTTATTTATTGATATTTATATGTGAAAAGGAAGATTAAACTTCTGATTCACCAACTAAATCTCTCTAAATACATATTTTCTTGTACTTTTTTTCTGCATAAATAGTTGTTTTTGCGTGTTGTATTCTTGTGAGTGCAATTTGGGTCAGATACGTAGAAATACATAATAGTTTTGAGACCATTTTCCACGCTGCCTTTTTAGTTGATTAATCGATTGGTAACACGTCTTTAGTCGACCAAGAATTTCTTTACCTGACTACAACCCTATCGTTCTGGAAAAGTTAGCATAGAAGCTAAATGGTGGAAAAATGTATTTGTCCATGTAATGTTTTGTTTGACATACAAGAAGTGCTGCATACAACAGAGACAGTGTGGATGCCCTGTCCGCTCCAGTGTTCTATATAGTGCCTGATGGCAGACCGGACTCTATTGTGGTTCAATTCACTGTAGCATAATAACCCTTCAGAGCTGTGTCTGTGTAAGACCATGGTATAAGCTAATTTATTTGGGTCTTTGTCATTTTTTTGTGTTTCTGTTTTTGTTAAATTAAGTAACTGCAAATTTAAAGGACCTATATTATGCTACTTTTTGATTTCGGTTATAATATTGTATCTTCATCAAAACATACAAGGAGTTGTGTTTGTTTCATTCACACCTGTTTAACACACAAACCCTGTATATTTAGATACTCTGTTCCACATTGTGATGTCACTTAGTGATGATACAAGGAGCACTTTACTGTGTTTTTAAACTGCATACACCTTCACCATTTAAATATTTGCTCTGGAATTGTTAAAATTTTAAGTTACAGCTCTTGTTTGAGCCTTTTTGAAAGTTCTTCGCTTCTGGATTTTGTAGACTGTTGCAATTTCAACTGAACAAAGGTTAAAACAAAAACAAAGGCAAATAGTTAAGTTTATTGTAGTGTAGAGTGTAGTTAAATTGTGGATAAAATAGCTGTTAACTTTAAAACTACAACTTGATGACACCACAAGGTGGAAAAGAATATTTTTAACTTTGGAAATGTAGACAACCCAATAAAGCAGCATTACTCAAACATGTGTAAATGAAAGAAAACACATCTCCAGGTATGTTTCAAGGAGGTAACAACATTCTAACATGTCTAAAATCTCACATGAGTCAATTTTGCATAGTATAGGACCCTTAAAGCTCTAAGTGTGTTACATACTCTATAGTCTAAATAACATTGATATTGCTAAGATATAATTCACCTACCGAATACATTCTGCACAGCAATTCCTCTGATGGGACCCTGTTGTACGATTATACACGATGTGTCACGATGTCATTGCTGATTATAACTGTCTGCTCTGCTTTTGGTGATGTGATGCTTCTTCCCCAGGAGCTCTTCAGATTGAGAACAGTGAGGAGTCTGACCAGGGCAAGTACGAGTGTGTGGCCACCAACAACGTTGGGACCCGCTACTCTGCCCCGGCAAACCTCTATGTGCGGGGTAAGTCTTTCTGAGCACCTTGTAACAACCGATAATGTAATAAAAACCAATAAGAACTAAAAAAAAAAAAAAAAAAAAAAAAGTTTATTGTTTAGGCATTTAAAAAATAGAGAAAATACATAAATATATTATATACCGGTATGTATTTTGATGAGCTGGAAAAAGTGTGCGTTAAAATTCTCTCATTAAAATGACTCTCCATTGCCCCCTACAGTGTTACAATGGGCCGTAAACATTTGACACTGGAAATATCACATGTCAAGATAAGTTTGATATGCATCTCTCCCACTGTGGCGTGCCCTTCAGCGGCCGCAAGGGTTGCGAGGGCCCTGTATCAGTGCTTGCAGTTTTAATTCGATTTAAACTTGGTCAAAATTATTACATTATTGGCCGTTATTTTGTTATTAGATGCTACACCCCTCACACTATTACAACCCTGACAACCCTGACCAGGGCTATCCAGACCAGGACTATCCAGACCACACCACACTAGAATGTATATAGTACATGCATATGCAGAGGTGTGTTAAGTAGCCAAAAATTGTACTCATGTAAAAGTAACATTATTCTAAAATAATATTACTCAAGTAGAAGTACTAAGTAGTGGTCCAAGAAATTACTCAAGTAACAGAAAAAAAAGTATTTGGTGAAACTACTACTCAAGTAAGAATAACTTAGAGAGGAACTGTTGGTACTTTACATCTGATTTATAGTTTGAAGTTAATGTAATTTGAAGGCCAAAACATTAAACAATGCACAAAAATCTGGTATTTTCAAAGAATAGGTGCAAAAATAAGACAACACAAATCAAATCTGAAGGAGCAGTGCAAGGAACACAAATGTTCAAATAATTTCATATTGTAAACATCAAGCTTTTGTAACTTACTCACAGGGGAAAGAATAACCCAACCTTTCACTCAAGTAAGAGTACTGTTACTTTAACATTCACCTGCAACACATCAGTTTATATGCATATGTATTGAACCACACCAGTAGGTATACATATACGTACTGAGTGTGTATTGGTCAAAGACATTGGCTGGTTTTACTCTCTACGTTTCTTCCTGTTTGCTATTTTTGTTTTATTTTGGCCTACTTCACCCGTTCATGATTCCACCTTGCCATGGCACACGTTAAACCCGCCCTCAGATCAGCGGGAAGGTTGGTGTTGACTGTTGGGGCAGGCAGACTTGAGCAGGAGCGTACCTCTGGCTCGTCGCCCACCTCCTCAGCTCAGCCCTGTGCTCTGTGTGTGTGTGTACATGTGTGTCTGTATTCCTGCACTACTGTCAGTAGACATGCCCAATGGGAGTCTAGCTGCATGGTTGCTGCCTGTGATTCGTTCACTGTTCAGTGTGTAGTATTTACATCTAAACTCTGCCCACAATCACATTTCAGGTTGAGCAGGGAGTAGTACCTGGAGGACAAAAGAAGAGAGTAAGAGTGTAGGAGGGGTGTAGTAAAGGTGGTATCAGGAACAATGTGATTGGTCTGACAGGTATCCACCCTTCAAACTCCGCCCCTGCAGCCAGGAGCTGCCTGTATCTCAGCATGCTTTCATACCTTTCAGAATGGTGCATGTTCCTGTGACATCTGCATGAGTCTTTCCTTTTACAGGTTTGGTGTTTTCACAAATTCTCTGACCTCCTGGCTACTCCTTCCAAGTGTTTGACAGTGCTCCTTTAAAGGAGACCTATTCAGCAAAATCAACTTTTTAGGGCTTTTAACCATGTTATAATTGTTTCTTTTTTCTTTTCTATATTTCTTTTTCCCTTTCCCATTTATCCACTTGAAATTGCATTTAGAGTGATTCATGCATGTTTGAGTAATCGTTATTGCTCCAGTCTACCCCCGTTTCACTGTCACCAGTACACACTGACTAAGAAAATAATATTAGAGAACGGAGTAAGTACAGAACAGTACTTACTTCGTTTGCCAATATTATTTTTTTAGTCAGTGATACATGTAAGATATGTTGCATATCCATTTTGGTCCAAATGGGGAAAAAAAATCTGCTGCATGCTAACGTGATCTGCAAAGTATGGTCCAGCAGAGTGGCTCTTTGTTATGATGATGTTTACAGCGACGTCATATCCCATTGGGCACCACCAATTTCCGACCCAGAAATCACTTGTTCCTTTTATTACATTGTTTTAGATCAACATTGCAATTTAAAGTGTCTAAAATACAACATGAAGATCTATGTCAATGATTAGTGTGTGATTTATGTTGAAATATAATTTTAAAACGTGATATAACATCAAAACACAACCAAACGTGCGCACAATTGTGTTGCACTCTGGCCACTTCAGCACCCTCTCCACTGCAGTTCGCAGAGTTCCACCACGGTTCTCCATTCCCCCCTCCCACCACGAGGTGATGCCTGGGGGCAGCCTTAACCTCACATGTGTGGCTGTGGGGGCACCCATGCCTTTTGTTAAGTGGGTGAGTGAGGAAGCGGAGCTCACGCAGCAGGACCAGATGCCCATTGGCCGTAATGTCTTGGAGCTCACAGATATTCAGCACTCAGCCAACTACACCTGCATCGCTACGTCCTCCCTGGGCACCATCCACACTACGGCCCAGGTCTCTGTCAAAGGTGTAGTACTCTTCCTCTATGACCACTGCAGAACTGTAATACTCCTCCACTCTAACCACTGCAGAACTGTAGTACCTCCTGACTACTGCAAAATTATAATAACTCCTCTCTGTCCACTGCAGCACTGTAGTACCTCCTCCACTCTGACCACTGCAGAACTGTACTACCTCCTCTCTGACCACTGTACAACTGTAGTACCTCCTCGCTGACCACTGCAGAACTGTAGTACTAATCCTCTTACCACCGCAGAACTACTGTACCTCCTCTCTGACCACTGCACAATTATAGTACCTCCTCCTCTCTGACCACTGCTGAACTGTAGTACTTTCTCTCTGACCACTGCAGAACTGTAGTACCACCTCCTCTCTGACCACTGCAGAACTGTAGTACTCCTCTCTGACCACTGCAGAACTGTAGTACCACCTCCTCTTTGACCACTGCAGAACTGTAGTACTCCTCCCTGACCACTGCAGAACTGTAATACTTCCTCCCTGACCACTGCAGAACTATAGTACTCCTCTCTGACCACTGCAAAACTGTAGTACCCCCTGTAGGACCAGTGCAGAAGTGTAATATTCCTCTCTAAACACTGCAGAACAGCAGTACTCCTTCTCTCTGACCACCTCAGAACTATAGTACCTCTTCTCTGATCACTTCAGAGCTCATTAATACATGTTTGTCTAAAGTGTTGTGTGTGTTCCCCAGCTCTGCCCCAGCCTCCTACAGGCCTGACTGTTACAGAGACCACAGCCACCAGTGTGACCCTCAGCTGGGACTCCGGGAACCCCGACCCCATCCTCTACTATGTGATCCAGTACAAGGCCCGCGGCTCAGAGGGCTTCCAGGAGGTGGAGGGAGTGGCCAGCACCAGATATAGCATTGGGGGTCTCAGCCCCTTCTCGGAGTATGACTTCCGGGTGATGGCTGTCAACAGTGTGGGCCGGGGGCCTCTGGGGGCCACTGTCAGCACACGCACCAGTGAACAAGTGCCCTCCTCACCCCCTCTGCGTGTTCTGGCCCGTATGCTCAGCTCCACTACCATGTTAGTGCAATGGGAGCCTCCAGAAGAGCCCAATGGCCAGATCCAGGGATACAGAGTACTGTTCAGCCCAGAGGAGGATGCTCCACTCAGGGCATGGCAGTCTGTCACTACAAACGCAGAGCTGCAGACCATCTTGTCAGAACTGACTCCACAGCTCACCTACAGTCTCAGGGTCTTGGCCTTCACCACAGTGGGAGATGGACCCCTGTCAGACACCTTGCGGATCAAAGCCCAACAAGGAGGTCAGCAACTCAGCAGAGTCTTTCAAGTTCAGTTATACTGTCCACATGTCTGAGGGTTATGGGTTAAGCGGAGTCTCACTTATACTGTCCATGTGTCTGAGGGTTATGTGGGCCTTAGGTGTAACCTGAAACCTCTATGTAAAAGTTATTTGTATTGACATGAAAAGGATCAACCCTGAAAGCTATTATTTCAGAATTCCCAACCAGATCCATTACACTGCTAGATGCTAGCTGCAAACCTGTTGTCTGGCAGGAGTCCAATTTTTTGTGGGGGTATTTTAGAAATGAAACATAACCCATTTTACCAATATTTTCTCACCAAGATTTAAAAATGCATTCTAACCACATAAAGGTGGGAATACGGTGACTGAAGGTTTCCCATCGATTCCACAGTGCTGCCTAGAAGTAGACCCCTGTGGGAGCGGAGACGGGCAAAATTTGGCACAGGCTCACAAAATCCTCATCAATGATAGAACTTCATGAGACAAGCCTACAAATGAACTGAAGCACTGCCCTATGATGAACAGGAAGTCAGCCATATTCGATCAAAAATCAATGGCAGTTTTGAGTTCCAGGGGGACAAATACTTTTGCCACTGTATTTATTTATTATCTTTTTTTTTTTTTTTTACATATAGCACCTTTACACAGAAACAATCGTGACAGTTCAGTAGATCTGAATTATGTCCTATTATATTGTACATTCTCAGCACTGACAAAAATGTTCCCTTCTGGTTAGTCACATGCTGGTAGGCTCCACATAGTTTGATTTTCTCCAATTTTATTATGTATATTTTACCTAGTGAACAATGTTCACTTACGGTTTCCACTTACAGGTGTTCGTCTGAGGTTTGTATACACACAACAAAGTGATTTAAAGTTCAGCTCTGCACTGAATGTTGCATATCCCATTCAGATCTATCCTCTCCACTATCCTCACCATAACAGAAAGAACACACCAAACTTTGACCACATAGTCATTAGTTATACCTCGGTTGTGTGTCCAGTACCCTCTCTGCCGGTGGACTTCCAGGGTGAGGCAGAGCTGGATTCACAGGTCATGCTGTCCTGGATGTGGCCAGTCCAAGATCAAGTAATCAGCTACGAACTGCAGTACTGGGAAGCTATTACTCCTGCACGCAAGGTACTTAATTCTCCTTTTCTCATCATAGATGTCTGTACTGACTCCCTTTTAGTATGGCCTCAGTGATGGGGAAAAAATACTGAATTTCTCCATTAACATGCATTTTGTAATATATTCTGTTACATGGCCCTATGAGAGTCCTTATATTCTGAATACTTTATTTATATTTGTAGAAAAAAACATGTGGATTATAAACAGCTTTAAGTTTGTTGCAATGGCTGTTTATTTATTACTCCATTAAGAGAAGAGATCTTACAGGCTAAGCAGAGCTGGACTAAGGACTAAGGGAGTTTGACATCACCCATAGCTTTCGGCTCCAGCCAAATGAAGCCAATCGAGGCTAGCAGTTATAGTGGCTAATCTGGAGCCCAGTTTCATATTTCGAAGTCCGACTGTGTGTATCATAGCAACCAAAGAGCCAATGAGGAGCGAGGGTGTTGACAGAAACGTCCCTTCCCACTCACACCACTGGTTTGGAAGGGGGTGGTCAGTTGGCAACACTGTCAAACTAAATTGTTGCTAATGCTAGTGAGCGACCTCAAGGAACGAAGGCATCTCATTGGTCTGTTATTAATGTTCATATCTTGAATTACGGAATGGTGGTGAAAGACTTCCTGGTAAGGTCTTTTCTGGGATACTGGAGAGGAGAATCTGACCGATAGTGGAACCTCAGATTCAAGAGGAGCAGTGTGGTTTTAGTCCCGGTCGCGGAACACTGGACCAGCTCTATACTCTCCATTAGGTCCTTGAGGGTTCATGGGAGTTTGCCCAACCAGTCCACATTTGTTTTTTTGTATCTGGAGAAGGCATTTGACTGTGTTCCTCGTGGTGTCCTTTGGGGGGTGCTCCGGGAGTATGGGGTCCGGGGCCATGTATGACTGGAGCAGGAGCAGTGTTCACATTGCCGGCAGTAAGTCAGATCCCGCCAGGGCTGCCCTTTGTCACCGGTTCTGTTCATCGTATTTATTGGCAGAATTTCTAGGCGCAGCCAGGTTCCAGAAGGGGTCTGGTTCGGGAACCACAGGATCTCATCGCTACTGTTTGCAGATGATATTCACCTGCAGCAGGCACTGGGGCAGTTAGCAGCTGAGTGAAGCAGCTGGGATGAGAATCAGCTCCTCCAAATCCAAAGCCGTGGTTCTCGACCGGAAAAAGGTGGCTTGCCCTCTTCGGGTGGTGAGTCCTTGCATCAAGTGGAGGAGTTCAAGTACCTCGGAGTCTTGTTCATGAGTGGGGGAAGGATGGAGCATAAGATTGACAGACGGATCGGTGCAGCGTCTGCAGTGATGCGGTCATTGTATCGGTCTGTTGTGGTAAAGAAGGAGCTGAGCTGAAAGGCAAAACTCTCAATTTACTGGTCAGTCTACGTTCCTACTCTCACCTATGGTCATAAGCTTTGGGTAATGACTGAAGGGACAAAATCGTGGATACAAGCAGCTGAAATGGGTTTCTGCAGGGAGGCTGGGTGCTCCCGTAGAGATAGGGTAAAGAGCTCAGTCACACAGGAGTCTCAGTCACACTCACTCCTTGTCAAGAGGAGCCAGCTGAGGTTGCTCGGACATCTGTTCAGGATGCTTCCCTAGGAAGGTGTTCCAGGCATGTCCCACTGGGAGGAGGCCCCGGGGAAGACCCACAATATACTGGAGGGACTATGTCTCTCGGCTGGCCTGGGATGCCTTAGAGTCCCACCAGAGGAGCTGGAGGACGTGTCTGGGGTGAGGGAAGTCCGGGAGTCCCTGCTTAGACTGCTGCCCTCGCGACCCGGCCCCGGATAAGAAAAATAAAATGGATAGATGGATGGTGAAATAAAAACACCAGAATGATGTAGAGTGGGTTAATAAGAATATTTTAAGACCAAAATGACGAGCCTAGCACTAGCAGTTACAGAGACACTGGCCACCATTTTGGAGTGGAGGTTAGCTATGCCCATTTGTATATACAGACTACAGTCAGGTGTTTTGTATTTTTTCCATATTGAAGCCTAACTTGCATGATCAAGATACACCATTTATTACTTTGGTTTTTGTGTCATTTTCTAAATACCAACAAATTAAATAGTGACTGTAATTCAATGCATTTACATATTTTTTGGTGCATGAGCTTAGTTAACTTCCAGTGCCCTATTGTGTTCCCCAGCGACGGGTTGAATTGGAGCCGGTAGGGAGTTATGCAGTGGAGGGTCTGAAGCCTGACACTCTGTACTGCTTCTCGCTGGCAGCGCGCTCACACATGGGTCTGGGACTGTTCACTCTGCCCATAGAGGTCCGGACGGCCCGCTCCAGTGAGTACCCACAGGCCCTCATTACATCACTCTCTGATGCAATCTGGACATTGAAAAAAGTATATTAAAAAAAGCATACCATAATGTGCTCAAATAACATCAACTGGCTTTTGCAGTGCCTGCAGCCCCTCCCAGGAAAGTAGAAGTTCAACCTCTGAATTCGACAGCCCTCAGAGTGACCTGGAACCCCCCTATATACCTCACACAGCATGGGCAGATCAGAGGGTATCAGCTGATTTATGCACAGCTCGATCATGAAGACCAGCACATTGGACAAGCCATCGTCTTGGATGTGTCAGAAGCACAGGTATCACTGTCTAAATGAGAGAGACCCACTGGGTCCCTAAACCTCACACTCATCATCTGATTTTGAGAGGGTTGTGTACTGAGGAGTAACAGATGAAAGAAGGAAAGAGAAAGAGGTTGTTGAGGGGTTGGAGGGTGACAGAGAAAGGGAAAAAGAAAGAAAGGGAAGAGGAAAAAGAGGGAAGGGGGTGGAGAGAGGCAGGGAAATGCGAGAGAGACATGCAGCTATGTCAAAAAGAGGAGAGAGAAGGACAGATGTTGAAGGAATGGAGAGGGGAAACAAGCGAGGCGAAGGGAGGGGAGAAAGAGAAGGAGGTGTATAATGAAGAGAGAGAGGAGGGAGAAGAGGAAATGGAGTAATGGAGTGATAGAGGAGGGAAGAAAGAGAAAAGGAAGGGGAGTCATGGACAGAAAGAAGGAGGGAGAAGAGACAGAGGCTATTTGTTCCACTCCACCAAAAGTGAAGGTGTCAAATCTATACACATTGGTCTAGTTCAGTGGTTCCCACCCTTGTTTTGTTGTCTTACATGCACATACTAAAATATATATATATATATATATATATATATATATATATATATATAAGACTGTTGTAATGGCTGGTAGATAAAAAGATGCAGACACAGGATTCAAAAATTGAACAGTGTTTATTACAAAGAAAATTGCAAGAGCTGGTTGTAGGGAGCTGGGTCAGAGGCTGAGGTGATCCATTGATCCAAAAAATGGGATCTTGAACAAAACAAGAAAAACAAATAAACTGCACAACGAAGCAGACTGGGCCAAGCAGTTAAGTACCACGTAGGATGCACTGACGATCTGGCAGCGTGCGGAGAAATGAGCAGGGTCTTTGTACTCCAGAGGTTGTAGCTTGATTGCTATCGGCTGCAGGTGAGTAGTGGATGATGCCAGATTCTCGCCCAGCTCCAGGCACAGACACAGACGGGAGGAGGGAAACAGCATGGAAACGCAAGGAAAAACCTGAATCTTGAGAGTGACCCATTATGCAAAATTTTTGAGCTCATCAAAATCAGTCTATAAATGATTGCCGGACTTGTTCTCGGGGCAGATTGTAGGACCCAAATGCTGAACACAAAACACAAAACCATTTTAAACTGTTTATTAGCAGGTGTGTGGAGTCCACAAGTGCAGGTAGGTATTAGGCTGGGGAATCAACAGGTGCAGGTAAGTGCTGGGCTGGGGGCTACAAAGGTGCAGGTAGGTGGTGGAAATGCAGAGATGGCTGGGTAAAAAACACTGAAGGTATAGAGACAAACTGGCACGGAGAGTTGGGTATATATGGGTTGTTTGGAGATGAACCACAGGTGAGTAGGCTGCAGCTGGTGTTAAACCATGGCTTCTCCCAGGTAAGTAGGTGGGAATGGTAAATGGTAAATGGTCACATTTTTAAATGGCGCTTTTTCACTTTCAAGGCACTCACCCATCCACACACACATTCATACACCAGTGTACACAGACACTGCATCCTGAGAGCGGGATCCGAACCACCAATTGTCAGTGGACAAACACTCTACCAACTGAGCTACTGTTGCCACAACTGAGCAACTGTCACTCTTCCAGAGTGAAAGACACAAGGAAGGAGCGGTGAAGGGAGAGAGCTGAAGGATCATGACAATTCTGAGCATTTCTGCAGTCATATCGTCAGTCAATTAGAATAACAATTGCGCGCTTACATTAGCATGTCAGGGCACTTAGCTAACTTTTGATTTGTTTTTTTCAATGGTAATTCCAGTGGATGGTGAGCTAAAACCAATTTCAGATAAGGGAATGCCTGACAGATATAAAGTAATGAATGCTTTCTTTATTTTTATCATTTTGTTTTCTAAGTAATTTTGTTTTCTACAATCATTTCAAGTCCCCCTTGGTGGTAAAAGGATCCCCGTACCACTGGTTGGGAAACACTGGTCTAGCTATACCCGTTTGTAATTCTTTATAGTACAGTTAATTTTAGTGAACATGTGTTCCTTTGGCTTTTTGTATGTTTTTATAGGAGGCCATAATTACAGGGTTACAGGCGCAGAGCACATACTCTGTAACTGTAGCAGCATACACCACTGAGGGACAAGGAGCTCCCAGTATGGCCCGCCTGGCCACAACCATGGAAGCAGGTCTGTCTATGCTCTTTTATACTACTCTGGATACTATATGGTTTATAATGTTATGGTGTTTTGCAGTGCCAGGCCGCCCGACCATGATTAGCACTACTATTAGCAACACCGCTCTGATCCAGTGGCAGCCACCCCAAAAGATGGTGGGGGAGCTCATGGGTTATCAGCTACAATACAAACGTAAAGAGGAGAATGCCTTCACCATTAGAGACTTTAAACCAACGGATGACCACTTCACTGTCACTGGCCTCCACAAGGGAGCCACCTACATCTTCAAACTCTGCATCAAGAACCAAGCTGGCTATGGGGAGGAGTACGTGAAGGAGATCAGCATCCCGGAGGATGTCCCAGGCAGTTACCCTCAAAACCTCACAGTTGTTGGACTGTCCTCTACCAGCACAGAACTGTCATGGGACCCCCCTCCACTGGCCCAGAGGAATGGGCGGATTGTCCAGTATGTGGTGGTATACCGCGACATAAACAGCCAGAGCAACAGCAGCCTGAGCACCAGTTCCACCCGCATGAGTCTGAACGATTTGCAGCCCGATACCACATATGACATTCGGGTCCAGGCCTTCACTAGCAGAGGGGGGGGTCCCCTGACTCCCAGCATCCAGAGTCGCACTTTGACCACCTCCATGCCAGGTGACAAGACCTGCGTTTGTAATACTTGTATTTATATTTTTGCATAACATTTACATTATTTATTGAGTACATGGCTGGGTGCTTCCCGTTTTGGTACCAGTACTAAATATTATAGCTGAAAGGTATTTATTCAGACCTGGCCCGTGGTGAAGGCAGTATAAGTAAATGCTCAGTGTGCCCAATGCAATGCAACGTGTCTAACCAGTAACAACACATAGCACGAAATCACAGATTCTGGAAATGGTCTGAAATCCATATTCTACATGCCATAAACATTTTGCCAGACTCCCCCTTGTTTCAAAACTAACTTCTACAAAATCAGTTCAGAGTTCTCCTTAATTCATGCCTACCATCTATGACTTTTTCATGATTTATTACATATACTTTTTATTAATTTATCCCCTCAGCATTTATTAAGAACTTTGCAGCGAGGAGGGTCACCACAAGCTCAGTGCTTCTCAAATGGGAAGTGTCAGAGAACTACAAATCCCAAGTGCCTCTGAAGGTAAGACTAACTCATCTGGTGTAGTGTCTCACTAGCTGTGGAAGAACCAACTACTGTGCACCTTCAGCCCTATATGTAAAGAAAATACTATTGTTGCATACACTACAAATGGCATCTTCAGTTTAAATGGCTTCATAAAAGTCATTCTGAATGTATCTCTGACTGGATTATATGTTGCTTTTGTTTACTTTAAGCAAAATTATGTGTCTGGAGTGAAGTTGTACTTAAAATCAGACATTGGTTGTGGCCTGTCGACAGATCGTTTAATGTGTAGAGTATGAATTTGTGCTCCATGAAGATGTTGCTTTGCCTGGTATGTTCCTCAGTGTGGGTATCCGACACCACCAGGCCAAGTTACTAGTTAGATCTGTGAAGTGTCAAACCTGGTCACAGTCAGAATGAATGTTTTTCAAGATATTTAAGCAATAAAAAACCTGTGTAATTGAAGCAATGCAAGCAATACCATAAATCACCAACTCTTGACAAAGCAGATTGTAATTTGTGGCCATCTGTCCCTCAGATCCAGTATGGCGCCCAGGGTATGGATGTGCCGGCGCAGCACCAGAGGGTGTGCATTGGGGGCCTTCAGGCAGATACGGAGTACACCTTTGTGCTCAGCAGCCTAGAGCTCCAGCAGCAAGTGTCTGTCCGCACGGCACCTCTCCTGTTCACTACAGCTCCAGTGCTACATCCCCAGGGCCCAAAGCAGAGGGGCACACTGGCCCTCAGCCTGCCCCACCCACAAGGGACTGTGAGGTACAATAGTAGCCCAGGAGCCATGAAACGTTGTTGTTGATAAGGAACATGGGAGAATAGATATTACATAAGTATTTGGAGGAAACCAGTGTGTGTACATGAGAAGAATCCAGCCCAGAGTAAAACATTGGGAGCTATGGGACAGTTCAGTGTGTCATAATCATAGTGGTCTGCTTCTGAAGTAGGCAGACAGTAGGTCAAATAGGAAGTTTGACTTTTGGAACACTCACTACATACATTTTAGCTGTTTAACATGAATACAAACTAAAGCCACTCTTCACTAAGGCAACAAGTGCTACTCTAAATTACAGATAGGGGGTGTACATTTTACACAGGCTAAGGCTGTTGTAGAGTCTAAAGGTCCTCATCCTAAACCATGTATAAAGAAAATATGTTATGTGCATAAAATGTGAATGACCCATGGAAAAATGACTCAACACAAAAGGACAGCTGACAAATGGCACAGAAAGCCAGGACACCAGCTGAAATTCATGTCTGCAATGGTTTCTGAAAGATTTTCTTCAATTCAGAGGTGTTCAGAGTTGAGATTATAATCTCTGGATTCTTGACAGCAATGACTGGGACACTTCAGAGTGGAAGGAAAATCATTCAGTATTATTAGATAATACTTTATAATCGGATTGCAGATTCAAATTTAGCAATAAAACAGCAGCTCCATCACATAGACAATACAAAGAGATTACAGTTTCACCTACTCCCATCCTCTTTTAGCTTTAGCACAGACCGATATCTAAAAGACAATCTGAGCCTGATCCTGTTAAACTTCTGTGATTTTGGGCATGGCTGGGGTCACAAATTATGTTCCTGGCCAATGGCAAGGTGTGATTGTGATTGAGAGTCCAACAAACAGCACAACATTACACCATGGAAATGACCATGATCAGGAGAGAGAGCCTCTGGCTTTAGGCACACATACTGCATGTGACTGCATCTTTGATGAATAATCATATTTTAGTTTAAACAGCATTTTTTAAATGCTGTGATGTATTGGGACAATGTGACACAGTGTGAGTTCTCAGCTGAATCACGTGTACGCCTCCTCTGTGCCCTTCACAGATGGTTCTACATTGTGGTAGTCCCTGTCCCAGAAGCCCATGTGGACCAGTGGACAAGCCCTGATGCTGTGGATCTGGATGAGGTGAGAGCCCTGTGTGGAGACATATTGTGCTCTGAGGAGTTGCATAAATTTTTTCACTTCTTTGTCTCAGTCTATGTGAGATGAGGGTCAGGACTGGTGGGGACATATTAGGTTGAAGAACTTTAGCAGGTTGTTGTCCATTCACTTAGTTGCATGAAGTGGTCATATTGTTTGGTCTTCCCACTCCTTTGTTCTTCCCTCTCCTTCGCTCTTCCCTCCTTTGCTCTTTCCTCTCCTCCTCAGTAACTTTTAGTAAAGTGATACTTTTTCAAAGTAACTTCTCCAGCACAAAATGTGAGATCACTCCACAGGAATTTCACATGAAAAATCTTAATATCTAGGGTGTTGTTCGAACTAGGGCTGCAAGATTAATCGCAATTAAATAATTTGTATGGACTCAATTGGCAAACCGTAAAACTGACATTTTTGTAGTAGAATAAAACAAACAAATACTCTGTCTTATTCTGCATAGAAACTATTATTTTCTAATCCCAGTAGCACAACTGGAACAACCAGTGATCTATTAGACACTTTAAAAATCTCTCTGTCCTGACTCCCAGTAATTTAGACCTGCTGGGGGTTTTTCTCAGACTATAATTGGCATACAAGCATATCCGGAAGTAGTTGTAAACATTAAATCATTGTGATCTGGGGCAGCTCTTGGAGCGGAGCCGGGACCAGAGCCAGGACCAGAGCCTGGACCAAAAATGGGAGAAGAACCAGGAGCAGTCTGGAGTGTACGTGGCGGCTCGTCTGGATGCTCTGCCTGCAGTCTTCACTCTGGGGGACGGGAATGTCTACAGCAGCTTCTACAACCACCCCCTGAGAGCACAGCAACTGTACCGGTGCTTTGTGTTGGCGGAGCTGGAGGAGTTGCAGTGTGTGAGTGTCGCACATTTAATGCTGGCCTGAAATAAATCTAATGGTGAGGATGTGGTGAGAATTGTCCCCACTGTTCATAAGAGACTTTTTATTTACAATTTTAAGAGAGGAGTACAGAGGATGTTTTTTGATAAAAAAAACTTGGCATAACTAAATTATGAAAGAGTAAGATTACTGCATGCATCTGTTGTACAAGGCTACTTAGCATACTAGACGACAGATAAGCAAATTGAGCTTTATTTCAACCTCGGACTTTAATACAAGGATATTGAGTGTTAGATTGCTATACGGAGCGCAAACCTGAAAGTCATTTTCACAGCTCTGGACTCGCAGTGCCCCGTGCCCCTGTTAGCGCTGAACCAGTCAACTGATAGAGCGAGCAGTCGGCTCATTCACCTCTGCCTCTATTGGGTCTACACCTGATCAGAAACACTGCACTTGCCTTCAGATGCATAATGTCACACCAGGGCCCAAGTGCTTTGATCTTATTAACTCCAAAGAGGTCAAAAGGCTTCTTGGATATGTGTCGCCTCAGTCACCTGAGGTGGACTCTCTGAGAGCGCTGCATGACCCAGCTCTCAGAAGTTATGCAGAGTCCCCACTCCACTACGACTTTGAACCTGAAGAGCCTCTTGCTTGGCCAGTGCATAAAGGGATCATACACTCACACCACTGGCTGTAGTTATGCCAGCCGAGCAGGGCTCCATGGTCCTTTTACACACTGGCCAAGCAAGAAGTGCAAACTTTCATTGAGCACTGTCTGCAGGCTGGGTCATGTGGAGTGCTGACTGGATTCAGCCTCAGGTTGACATGAATGCTACACATCCTGGAAGTCTTTAAACCTTCTATGTCAAATTAAGTTCTTGGGCAGTCTGCTGGACAGTACCTTTGTACAATATATGCAGACAGTGATCTTACCAACTCGTGTGTGTCTTACTAACTTGGGCTCGCGACTTTTAAACTTAGAGGGACGCCTTTATAACTCGACAGTGCGAGAAATGTCCTCTTTTTAAAGGACCCTTGGGGATCTCTGCAAAATAACAAGGCAAATATGTTAAACAGTTCAAAAGCAAAAAGAATAAAAT